>NW_027185764.1:63833453-63843094 GCF_028583685.1 Petaurus breviceps papuanus | reverse complement strand
ATACTATACTATACTATACTATACTATACTATACTATACTATACTATACTATACTATACTATACTATACTATACTATACTAGATTCTGGGTTTAAAAAGGCAAAAAAAAATAGCACTTGCCTTCAAGTTCATCATGGACAATGAATTTTTCTTGCCCATTCCCCTGTTTATGTGGTGATGGACAAGGCCTTAGTTTAAGATAAAAATGTCTAATTATAATGAAGACCAGTGTATTTATTATAGGGTATAGACTTGGAGTGAGCAGGACAGTCCCACCCAGTGAGGATACTTATAGGGAAGGGGTCTGAACCCAGTTTCTACTGGATTCTGAGAAGGTATACTAGTGCGTGTAAAAGTATGAAAGACGACAGCCAGAAATGATTCCCTGTCCTTCAAGGTTCTCAGAGCTGTGCGATGATCATCCACTCCCCCACCCCCATCCTTTTTGTATGCCTTGGTGACAAACTCAAATAGAAAGGGGGTGCAGGCTTTATATTTACTAAATAAAAATAAGTTGACATTATCTATATTATATTGCATTTTAATTTTGTTAAACATTTCCCAGTTGCATGTTAATCTGGTTCAGGCCCACACCTAGGGGAAGTATTGTGGGCAGCTTGCAAAACCTCTGGTGTATACCACTTGAACTATTCCCCCAGACTGGGTTGCCTTCAGCTCCTCCAGGTAATTATTGAATTAGGAAATCTTAGTGAGATTGGTTGGTGGGTAGGGAGAAGCATTTACTATGTGCCAGTCACTGTTCTAAATGCTGAAGATCCAAATACAAGCAAGCAAAATAGTCCCTAATCATAAAGATCTTACAGTCTAATGGGAGAAGATAACAGGTAAAGGGGAACTAGAAAGGAAAGGAAGAGAAGAAAGGAACATCTGCAGGTGAAGGAGAAGGTTGTGGCACAAGTGAAGCTAAACATGCCTGGAGTCCTTCCCAAAACAATGGTCCCAAGGAGTGGAATGGCCCATGGTCGAGGTTTCTAAGGGTGGCATTGCAACAGGGAAGGAATAGGGGGGAAATTCTGGAGCAAGAGATGGAGGAAAATACAAAGAATAGAAGCCATACTTTATATGAAAGAGTACCCTGTGTTCTGCATAGACAGTGTGAACCAAATCATAACAAAATTCCATGATGGTCCATTGGTCCTGATGATAGGAGGTGAAGGAGGTCTCTTTAGCTGGACCTGCAGGGGATTTTTGATCTGCTGAGTCATTGGTCAAGACCACTGGCTGTTTGCCAGTTATTTCTGCCTCTATAATAGCACTGCATCTCTGGAGTGTTCCTTCTTGTTCGGTCAGAATGATGAAGGCCATGAAGTTCATACAAGTCCCTGACGTCATCACAGCTTCAACCAGCAATACCCCAAGCTCTGGCAATTGTCTCAAGGATCAGACATAGATGGGATAAGACATGATGAATGCGGGTAGGAACTCTCACTAGGCCCCTTACCTGTAATGGCTGGTAGACTGCTGAGGGAGCTCTGGGCCCAAATAGTCAAGAGTCAGTAAGCATTTCCTAAGCACCTACTTTGTGCCAGGCACTGGGGATACAGAGAAAGGCATAAACACCAAGGAAGTTCTAGTTTCAGGGGGAGAGCGGTGTAGGTCAGAACATACAAGATAAATCTAGAGTAGATAGAAGGCAGTTTTAGAGAAGAAGGGCCTAGAGCAACCTGTGGAGACCAGGAAATGTTTCCTGGAGGAGAGGTGGTTTGAATAGAATTCAGGGGCCAGTAAGAAAAATTTACTCAGACTGTACAAATGTAAGTTTGTGCCTGTGTAACTAGAAATGTTTATAATGCTCATGGCTGTTTTAATAGGATATCCAAGGCAGTAGGCATACCCCTCCCCTATACACACATTCCAAGTGAGCGGACTAGAATAGTGGCAAAGTTTACACCACAACTTCAGATGCAACCAAAGGCCACACACAGATGTTGCTGGATAAGCTTGGGCAGGTCGGTAGCCAGGGCTTCTCTGGGTAACTCACTATGCATAGATGGATGGGGAAATGCCTCAGACTCTAACCCTAACCCAGATCCTTACTTAGGGTAACCAAATAGCTGGTGTATCTCATGACCATAATGGATCTAGAAAATCTGCTGGTTGGCAACTCTGCTATAAGCACAGATTTCCTTGAGCTTCTAAGGCAGGGAATTATTTTCTGTGGCCCTGCTTGGAAGCTACCCCCCTCAGTGGAACATTAAAAAGACTTCCTTGGCCTTTTCCTAGGAGTAGAGCTTGGTAAAAGAGCCCAGGGGACTTCAGGTGTGGCCAGGATACTGTGTACAAGTCACCAAACTACAGTCCTAACAAAGGCATTAGGGCCATTTTTATAAAGCCTGCAAGCTAAGAGTGGTTTTTACATTTTTAAATATAGTTTTATCGAATTTTAAATCACTCTTAGCTCTAGGGCCATAGAAAAATGGCACCCGCCCCCAGTTATTCCAGGTCATTTGACTCCAACCTCCCCTTGAATCAGGCATTTTCATCCTTGCCCCGTGCAGTCCATACTATTCCTCAATAATTTGGGCCAATTATCTCTTCAAGTTTTCAGTCTCTAATGTCCTCTGTTGGTGGGCTGACAACTTGGATGGCCCATGAGCTTTCCCATTGTCAGCTGAAAGGTAATGCTCATGGCTGTTTTAACAGGATACCCCTGTTTAGGGAGTTAGCTAGACACAGTCACAGCAGTAAGGGTGAGGTAGGGGTGAGAAATATTCTCTTGGGGAAAGAAAGGTGGAGTTTACCAGGGGCTCCAAACAAGCAAAAGTTAATCAATTAACAAGTATTTTTAGGAGTTTCCTATGTTCTAGACACTACTAAATGTTAGGGACAAAAAGAAACATAAAAACTGGGTCCCTGTCCTCAAAGAGCTTGCATTCTTTTGTTTGTTTTGTTTTGTTTTTGCTTTTTGGAGAAAGAGCTTGCATTCTGATGGGGAAGACAACAAGCAAATGAGTGTATACATACACAGTATTCACGGAGGACATGGTGGAGGTCATCTCATGAGGAAGGCTCTGGATCAGGAACCTGGGCTTCTCTGGAGTGCCAGAATCCAAGGGACTGAGAATTAAATAAACATATGTATGAATACTTCCTGTGCGAACTAGATGAGATAGTGTGGGGGAATTATAGTCTGCAGTGCTGAAAGAAATACATGGATTAAATATATCCTGAATCCACTAAATCACAACCCTGTATTACGGGCTCTGTGGGTAAAAAATAACCGACTTAGCTGACTATCTAGGCCTCAGTTTCCTCCTATAAAATGAGGGGTTAAACAAGATAATCCCTAAAGTGTCTTTGAACCCTTAAAAAAAAAAAAAAAGCCTGTCCTTAAGTAGCTATGACTTCCCAACCATATTGAATAATTGAGGTATGTCTCTATTTGCAAGCTCTAGGATCTTTCAATGACTATGCTTATAAACCCCGATAGACAGTGCTGTTCTAGGACTCACCATAAACAAAAACCTAGTTATCAAGGCCAGGTGCTTTTGTGATTTCCTCAGTGCATGTTATGGAGAACATACTCCTGGTGCCTTGGCCACAATTGCCTGCCTGAATGGAATGCAGATTTTTTTTTTTAGCTTTTTATGGAAATATTTGGGATAAAGATTAAAGTAAAAATCAAAATGCAAGCAATCTAAAGACACCTATTACATTTCTGGTCTTTATGTCTAGTTTTACTGTGACAATCTTTCTTCTCCTGAGGTGGCTAGGGAAAAAAAAGAAAGAAATCCACCCTGTCAATTTAATGCTCGTGTACTCTGACTAAGAGGCATGAAATAGCCACCTGCCACCTCGGTATTAAAGGTCATTTTCTATGAATTTATAGATAGGCTGTAAAAATAACATGATTTAAAACATATGACCACTGACTACTGTATTAGATAGATTCCTGGATTGTTGGATGTTGGTATCTGCAATAAAGAAAGCCCACACAGATTGTTAGCCAAGAAGAGAGGGCAGCATTTGACTATCTGGCACGAAATGATTGCACCCTTATCGTAAATATATATATATAAAATCAAGTGTTGCCTTAGAGACCAAATAATAACAATAATAGTAAGTGAAATTTATAAAGAGCTTTAAAATTTTCAAAGCACTTTACATACTTATTTACATGCCTTATCTCTTTTGATACTCATAGAACTCTGTGTGGGAAATATCCTTTTTACAGATGAGGAAATGAAGTTAAGGGCTTTCCCATGGTCACACAGCTTATAAATTCAAAGGCAAGGATCATTAAGGCAGCTAGGTGGCCCAGTGGATATATTACTGGACCTGGCCTCAGACGCTTACTAGCTGTGACTCTGGGGAAGTCACATAACCTTTGTCTGACTCAGTTTCCTCAACTATAAAATGGCGATACCATGAGAATCAACTGCGATGGTATTTGTGAAGCGTTTAGCACAGCACCTGGCACATAGTAGACACTGAATAAACGTTTATTTTCTTCCTTTCTTACTACTATACCTACCATATTTCGCTAAAGTCCTGTTCAATGAGTAGAAATACTAACAATGAAAGATCAGTGTTTCCTAAACTACTTTAGACAATATAAACCAAATTTGTTTAAAAATATCATTTTTAAATTTTAAAAATATCAGGTTTTTGTATCTTAACAAAAATTTAAATTTTTCCTGTAGTACAAATAGAATCTCCTTTTAATGACTGACTTTCATTTGGCAGTGCCACTCCATATAACAATGATGCTCCTTTCTGGTGGAGTGCCAGTTCTGATAGTGCTTTCCTGGTGTGCCTGTAATCACAGAAAAGCCACAAATGTTAGGGCTAGAAGAGACTTTAAAAGTCATATAGACTAGGGGTGGGGAACCTGTGAACTCGAGGCCACATGTGACCCTCTAGGTCCTCCAGTGCAGCCGTTTGACTGAATCCAAACTTCACAGAGGAAATCCCCTTAATAAAAGGACCACATGTGGCCTTGAGGCCAGTTTCCCCACCCCTGGTCTAGATCATGAGTTCTTAACCATTTTTGTGTCACAGACCCCTTTGGCAATCTGGTGAAGCCTATGGATCCTTTCTCAGAATAAAGTTTTTAAGTTTATAAAACAAATTATGTAGGATTCCAAAGGAAACCAATTATATTAAAATATAGTTATCAAAGCATTTCTTTAAAAATAAGTCTGTGGACCAACTCCAGGTTAAGAACCACCTATTCCCATCTCCTTATTTTGTAGATGAGGAAACTGAGTCTCAAAGCTGCATTATTAGCAGAACTGAGACTAGAGCCTTCTCTCTTAATAGTAAGACTCTGAGTTCCCATGTAACATCTTTATAATTTGTCCACGGTGTTGGTTTGTGTAACCATACGGTAGGATAGAGGAAGTATAGTCCACTTCCACGATGCCCTGTGGTCCCTTGGGAAACCCTTTTCACCTTCATTTTTTTTCTTGTGGCACTTCTCACTTCTGCCCATTTTTAGACACACGTTTGGAACTCTACGATGCAAATGCATCTTATGGACCTTTTAAGAATTTAGTAGGAGAACTCTGAATCTGAATGTTCTGTCCTTTGGGTCACGTTTAAATATTTACCACTAAGATGATTTCCCCATCATCAGATTTACTCTTTTTCATATTTGATTTTTCATTTCACCACGCCAGCATTCTAGCAGGAAACTGCTTAAGGAGGACACCTGGACCTTCAGTAGCAAGGTACAAGTGGTAGATTCTGCCACCCTGCATCTTGCTCACATGTCTGTTAAGAGACAGTAAACATTTCCATACTTGCTCTCAGTGCATTTTTGCAGCTATCCTCCTTAGATTTATAGATGTGTAATATTTCAGAAAGGCTGTAAAAAGTGGCCAATAAGTGGTTTATAAGGTATGAGATATAGTTAGACTGTCAGAATTAATAGAATTTAATAAGTAAAAGTTACCAAGGTTCGCTTTAGCCAGAGTTTTGTAACCAGACAGCAATTCACCTAAAGAAAAGCTTTTATTTAATATATAATACCCTGTTATTCAATATTCGGCATTTTCCCTGGGACCTGTCTTCATGTTTGACCCTATCACTGTATCACTCTTGGTAAATTACAAAACACCATTCTTTAAAGCAAGAAATCTTAATGGTTCTTTGTGTTGGCACCTATTCATTCATCAAACAGTTACTGAACACCTTCAATATACCACACCCAGCATCCACGATATAATGGAATATCTTTTAGCAAAGATAACTGCTACAGAGGTATGGTAAACTTTACCAGAGTTCCTGACCAATTTTTTTTTTTTAATCAAATCAGTTGAGAAACAAAAGCCTTGAATTTCAGCAGTAGGAGAAAGCAACACTGCAGGTCATACATGCATCAGCCTGGACTGAACAACCCAAGGCCATGTATTCTTTTGGGCAACAAAGAGCCAATGTACCTACTACAGACAAGCTCCAATCAGTGTCAACAGGGAATCATCTAAGTATCTAAAACACAGCTATAAATCTTAACTTGCATGTATATAATAAAACCCTTCTCAGAAGCGTTGTTTATAAATGCATAAAATGAAGTATAAAGGATCACTAAGGAAACTAATTATGTTGAAATAAAGGTGTCATTCTTTCCCCATCTGAGTTCACAGACACTGTCTCTCCCTCTACCCCTAATCCCACACAACCACCCCCTCTTCTCCCAAGAACCCCTGCTTGGGGGGGAAGGGGGATCGTGGTTTGAGCTGCTATGTAGCCAGTGAACCAGAAGTGAAAAGACAACATACTGTGGTGGAAAGAAAACTTGGTGTTGACTTGGAGATCTGAATTCAATTCCCAGCTCTTCTATTTACCTGTGTGCCCTTAGGCAAGTCAGTTAACCTTTCTTGGCCTTATTTTCTACATTGCCCAATACGTAGGAGTTTTGTCTTAAAAAAAAATTTTTTTTTAAGAAACCCTACAAGCTGATAATATATGACTAGACTGTACTTCTGAATGCCAGTTAAATAACAGGTGTTTTGTTTTGTTTTGTTTTCAGAAATTTGATGTCTAGAATGTCATTAGCCTATTAGGTGAGCTTGAGGCAATGTGCTTATTAGTTTTTGTCTTTGTATCACTAAGACCTAGCACGGTTTCTTTTTCTTTTTTTTTATTTTTGGTGTTAAATAAGTGATTATTGAATTGAATGTTATGATGTTCTGTAAGTATTATATAAAATATAAATGTGCTTATATATGAAAAAAAATTTTAAAGTACTGTATAACGCATAAAATCCAATTATACATATGTGAGCTAAGATTTATAGTAGTCTTTTAGGTTGATACTAATTGGGAGTTGTTATGGAGCAGGTACATTGGCTCTTTGTTGTCCAAAAGAATACATGGCCTTGAGTTGTTCGGTTTAGGCTGAAGCATGCATCACCTGCTTAGTCTGTCACTGTCTCCTGCAGTTGAATTTCTAGGCTTTTGTTTTTAAAGTAACTTAATTTTTCTTTTTTAATTTGATCAGGAACTCTACTCAAGTTGACCTTGCTTTTGTAGCAAAGCTTATCTATGCCAAAAGAGATTCCATTATATGAGATTCTGGGTCTGGTATATAGAAAGTATTCAATAATTGTTTGATGAATGAATAAATGAATGGTTCTAGAAGTTATTTGTCTTTTGAGCAAGAATTTGGAGGAAGTTACCTCTAGGTCTCTTGGATTCCATCATTTTATGCTTAGACCCAAACTATTTTTGTGCACTTTGCTAAGATTCATTTACAAATGATTCTTATCTACATCAGATCCCTAGATTGTCACATCCTGCCTAAGACTGGTTAGATGAGTGCTAACTGATGAATTAAGCAAATAGCTGGGTGGGGAAAGGGTTCTCCTCCACCTCTGCTTGGGATGGGTTGGGGCTGGGAATGTAGTTCAAATCAGGAGCTAAGCAAGCCAACCAGGTTAGTTTGGTGTACAGGGCTGTCTGCAATAGCACCATAATCCAAAGAGTTAGTGTAAGTGGGAAGGGGAAAAAAACAGATGTAGGTACTGAGATTCAGATTGGGGGATTAATTCTTGATCAGGAAGCAAAATACAGAGACCACCAAGGAAATTGCTCTCTGACTCAAGCAATCTCCCCAAAACTAAAAGTGTCAGACCCTCCAAGAAACGAAAAACTGGTATTTACTGGGCCTTTTTATGGCACCAAAAAGGCCTTTTTGTGGCAGCAGCCACCCACTCCCCAACTTGTGTCAGCACAGCAGTGTAGTCAGAGGATGGAAATGCCATCCTCACATCCTCATGTGACTCAGCCACCTCTATCAGGCTGTGGGAATGGGATGTATGTCAGTGAACCTATGGGAGCTTTTTCTTAGCAGTATCTTAAAAGTGTACTTGAAAATCATAAAACTACTTGTCCTAATGTTCTGTTTACTCATAGTTGTACTAAGTCAGACAGGCCTATTCACAATTAACATGAACAAAGGCAGTTTTGCTTAACTCAGTAGGTGATTCTTCCTCCTTTAGGATGTTAGTATCAGCACAGCAGAGTTTCTAGTTGAAGTTTTAGTCAAGAGATTGTTTTAGAATTGTTTCTTAACTGAAATTTTGAGCCTTTTTTGTTTATTGGGGTGGGGTGCTGTTTTTTCCTCTTCTAACTCCAGTAGTCTAGCATATTGCTAGACCCTGGGGCATATAGAAAAAGTTGGGTGAGGCAGTGTCTGCTCTCAAGAGATTTATTGTTATAGTATGAGGGTAAGACACCAATGCTGATAGCTCAAATACATAATATTATATAATAAATGCATTTCAAAATTATAAAACAAAAGTGCTACATGAGGTCTGAAGGGAAAAGTTATTACAGACTGGAAGAGTTGAACAAAAGCTTCCTGGAACATACTATTCTCATTGATTTAAACTTTAGCGTAGCCACATAAGTAAAGACAATATGAGTGTTATTATATATTTTATATTATATACGTTATATATATGCATATATTTCTATATAAAGGCTGTATTCTAATTATTTGTATATGTCTTATCTCCTTCAGTAAATTGCAGACCCCTTGAGGAAGGGACTTTTTGTGTTTGTGTCTTTCTCCAGGAACCAGCTTAGGAATTAGTGCAAGATAAATGCTTGTAAATGAATATTACTATGATCTCTAGAGGTAGTGAAGGAACTATTTTTGGAAGGCAAAAACTTACTTTTTCATTCTTAAAACATTTATAATAAATGACGGTTTATCCAGAATCCAAACAATAAGATTCTTTTTTACAGTAACATACAAAAACATTTGGTTATTTTAATGATGCTAAAGGGAGCCTATAAAATCAATGAATTTTTAAAGGATAGTTAAATTCTCTATAACTTTACTATTTTATGACGTTCTGGCTCAGGCTCAACTCAAAACCAATGTGATTGTTTAGGCTCAGGTTTGGAACTATGTAATATTTAACAAAAGAAGTTTAGTTAACAATAGCATGGAAAAGATATTCAGGAAAGAAACAGCATTGACTGATTCAATGAAACTCTCTTACCTTTGAATTTGCCAGATTGAACTGCCCGGGCTGAAAGATGTGTTAACCTATAGCCATGGCCTTATGCTTGAGCAGTCTGAGTCCTCTCTCCCCCTCCCAATTCAATTAAGTCTCTAGGATATATATATTCTCTCTCTCTCTCTCTCTCTCTCTCTCTCTCTCTCTC
>NW_027185764.1:63755664-63833353 GCF_028583685.1 Petaurus breviceps papuanus | reverse complement strand
GGTTTTTTGAAAATCGGTAATACCATGGACTTTTTAAAACCAAACATCTGATCTCATCAAAGTAGAGCCAGCTCTGATACTTAAAAAGGCTTAAAGAATTTCTGCCCTTATGGTACTGAGACTAGGTTGGGCAGTTAGGTTGCACAGTGGATAGTACACAGGGTCTGAAATCGGGAAGACCTGACTTCAAATCTGCCCTCAGACACTTACTAGCTGTTTGACCCTGGACAAGTCACTTAACTCTGCCTCAATTTCTTCACCTGTCAAACAAGCTGGAGGAGGAAATGGCAAACCACTCCAGTTTTTTTTGCCAAGAAAACCCCAAATGGGGTCACAAAGAATCTGATATAACTGAAAAATGACTGAACAACATTAAAAGGTCAAAAGTGACTTGCCCATATTTACCAACCAAGTGGTATTTGAACTCATTCTTCGCTGTACAATAACATATATGTTATGATTGTTTGGTAGGGGTTTATGGGGTGTTCAGGAAGGATTAGTACCTCTGGTGTGATGCTTTGCCAAGCCCTTTTCAGGGGTGCTTGTCCATTTTTGGTGTCCAACTGATTAACCAGCTCTCACCTGTGGCTCTAAGAAGCTGTAGCATGCACAGTGGCCATACCCTGGTAAAACTGTCTTGGCAGGCTGGCTAAACCAGGTTGACCTGAAACTTGTTGGTGAGTTGGGGTTGTCTACCCCAAGCCTGTGAAGACTTCCCCTGGTGGAAGAATGGGCACACTTTGTTCCAATGCTTTATTTTCCAAATGATGTTATGGAATGCTTAGAAATTCGTCAGGCATCAAAGATGCTAAGGTCTTCCCACTACATCCCAGGCCATTTCCAGTCATTATGACTTTTCTCCTGACACCAGACTTTGATGACTCTGGAAGAGAGAGTGAGGCTAAAGACTTTGTACAACTCCGCCTCTCTTAAATCCAATTCACAAACAAATGTCATGGGTCTTCTTCAAAGTGATGGACCAACAACCACAATTGTTTGGTTACCAGAACATTCAGTTAACCACAATACCCCATTCCCCAGCCAGTTGGAATAAAAGAGGTTTTGCTGTTATTTTCAATGAGGAATTGTACGATAAAAGAGGCGACAAATTTCTTAAAAAATATATTTCTAAATACAAAAATCAGAAATCAGAGTATCAAGCCTCAAATTTTAAAGATGAGAAATTGGAATTCCATGGAGATTAAATGATTTCCACAAGGTCACACAGCTAGCACATACTAGAATTGAGATCTAATCACCTAGTAATTTTCCTCTAGCTATCCACCCTAGATAAACATAAGCTTAGGCAACCTATGGTACTTGATTTCTTTCAAGTCTCATCAAATATCCTACTTTCTTTAAGAAGCCTTTCCTAAATCCTCCTTAGTTAATCTGCCTTGACTCTAAGACTTCCCCCAATTTATCATATATATTTTTTTTCTCATGCATCTGTTTACATTGTCTTTACTTCTATGAATTATTTTCTTTCTATCCTACATATAGCTTGCTTTGTATAGATGTGTTTGTGTGTTGGCTCCCTTGTTAGACTGTAAGCTCCTTGAGGGCAGGGCCTGCTTTTTGTCTCATTTGGCATCTCCCGTGCTTAGCACAGTGCCTGGCACATAGGTATACACTTAATAAATGTTTATTGATTGTCTCCCCTATTATACAGTGATCTCCCTGGGCCCAGGAACTGTCTTTTTGTTTTCCCCCACCTTTCTTTGTGTCCCTAGCACTTAGCACTTTGCCTCATACATAATTGTTCAGCTGTTTTCGGTCATGGCCAAGTCTTCACGACCCGGTTTAGGGTTTTCTTAGCAAAGATAATGGAATGGTTTGCCATGTCCTTCTCCAGCTCATTAGACAGACAAAGCACTGAGGCAAACAGTTAAGTGACTTACCCGGAGTCACACAACTAGTAAGTGTCTGAGGCTGGATTTGGACTCAGGTAGATGTGTCGTCTTGACTCCAGGCCCAGCACTCTGTTTACTGTTTCATCTACTTGCCCTTTGCGTATGATAGACATTTAATAAGTGCTAGCTGACTGACAGTGAAGGTAGCAAACTTATGCTGCTTTGATGTTATAGGGGATCAAAGAGTTCTCCTAATAATGTGCCTGCACCATTAATTTGCACTGATTTCTTCCTCTGGTATATTAGTTACGTATGTAGATGTTTCTTCATCTGTATATTATAAGTATCTCTAGAGCAATAAGTTTTCAATCAAGAACTTATTAAATGTGTACTCTGGGCCAGAGATTGGGAATACAAAGGAAAAGCATAAATAATCCCTGCTCTCAAGAAACTTAACATTTTAATGGAGGAAACAACATGCAATAAATGATTACACAAATAACCTACACACGAGGAAAAACACCCAAATAACCCACATACATAAGTGTACAGAATTCATACATACATCTATACATAGTAGAAGGAAAGTAATCTTAGACAGGATGGCCCTGTCGCTTGTGAGGACAGGGAAAGGGCTCCGCAAAGAGGTGGCCCTTGAACTGAGTCCCAAAGCAAGCCAAGGGTTCTGAGAGTCAACAGTGAGCTGAGAGAGCCTTCCAGGCATGGAAGGCAACCTATGCAAAGCCATAAGAGAGAGGGAATGTTGTACTGTGTGTGCATTGTGAGGAACAGACTAGTAGGGCTGAAGTGTAAAGTGAGTGGGGAGTAGTGTCTTAAAAGGTTAGAAAGATAAGAGGTGGCCAGAACTTTAAATGAAGACCAGACTCGCGTTGTATCTTTTTTTCTTTTTAATCCCATGTACCAAATACAGTGTATTGCATGTAAATAGATGCTTAATAAATGCTTGCTAAATAACAGTTGCATAACAGGTTCCTATCAAATTACATTAATACCATGTTTCTTTTCCCTGCAGAATTTCAGAGGCAAGAAAGTGTGAAATCCCAGAGTAAAGGCGTCCAGTTATATGACACACCTTATGAGCCAGAAGGCAATGGTGTGGATTCAGATTCTGAAAGCTTGGTCAGCCAGCGTTTACGAGAGAGCAAGTTACCCCAGGATGATGACAGGCCCGCAGATGAGTACGATCAGCCTTGGGAATGGAACAAAGTCACGATTCCAGCCTTAGCAGGTAAAAGAATGAGAGTTAATAGCTGTGTTTTTTAAACAGTCTATCCTGTATATATATTCACTACTACAGAAGATGCACCAAGTTCTCTGTAGTCTCTCTGAAATAAGTAGCAGCAAATTCTATCTGTTTACTCCCTGTGATCATTCCACCAAAACCCCTTTTTTGTGTTTTGGTGGCCATTGGCATCATTTGAGGGGGCAACTTTACATCTCTGAAAACATATATCCATTGAATTAAGGAAGTTTACATACCTTTTCCTTGAAAACTCAGCGATGTCTGTGTAGATTATTGCCAAAACTGTCCCAATCTCCTTGAGTTAGGTAAATCAGTGTCCTAAGAAAAGGGAGAGATATGAGGGAGATGACCCTAGCAGTGGCAGAATCTTCCACTGCTGGGCCCAACTCTTATTCCTCTTAGATTCCCATCCCCACAGTCAGCCCTAGTTGCCCCTGCACTGACCTTTCAGAAATTTCCTTGGCCTTTCTCCTTAAAGTATCTTGGCCCCTGAAAATCCAGCCCTTGCCATTTGGTTGATTTCTCTCCAATCACTTTGTTTTGCTTGAATCATATTCACCAACTGGATGCTTAGCTCAGCTCTTCCTTCTGAGAAACTTGTTGTGTTAAGGTAGCTTCTAGGCCCAGACTCTGTAACAGTAGTAAGTCAACCCATCAGTAAGCAATTTTTTTTTTGCTTTTTTGTTTTGTTTTTGGAGAGGGAAAGGCAGGGCAGTTGGGGTTAAGTGACTTGCCCAAAGTCACACGGGTAGTAAGTGTCAAGTGTCTGAGGTCAAATTTGAACTCAGGTCCTCCTGACTCCAGGGCCAGTGCTCTATTCACTGCACTGCCTAGCTGCCCCACAATAAACCTTTATTAAGCACCTGCTATTTCCAGGCAGCTAGGTGGTACAGTGGCTAGAGTGCCAGGCCTGAAGTCAGGAAGATCTGAGTTCAACTCTGGGCTCAGACACTTACTAGCTGTATGACTCTGAGCAAGTCACTTCACCTCTATTTCCCTCAGTTTTCTCCTCTTTAAAATGGGGATAATAATAGCACCTACATCCCAGGGTGGATCAAATAAGACAATAATTATAAAGCATTCAGCACATTATAAATGCCTGGCACATAGTAAGCACTATCTAAATGTTAGCTATTTTTCTATTCTCTTGTATATGCCAGACATTTTGCTAAGTGCTGAAGATATAAAGAAATGTGAAAGAACTATCACAGCTTTTCTCAAGTAGTTCCTAATCTAATGTGACCTCCAGTGACAAATGTTACCTTTCTTTTGAGTCCACGTTACTATCAGGCCTCTGGAATCATAGAATCGCTCCATGTTAGAACCAGTAGGGACCATCTAGTCCATAGGTTCCCAAGATGGGCAGTGCCTCCCCCTGGGGTACACTGGAGTGATGGGGGGAGTGGGGCAATTAAATAAAAATAAGGCTTAGGCTAAGGAGCACTGAATAATTTTTTTTAAAGGGCAATAGGCCAGATAAGTTTGGGATCCTATGATTCCAATCTAGCCTTGAGATTTACTAAATAGGAGAGCTGAACTACAGGGCACTGAGTGAGCCTGGTGACCAGAAGCAGCCTTCCTGTCTCTTCCTCTTTCAAAGCCTGAACATCCCACCAAGTCCCATTTCCTGTCTGAGGGTTGGTTGCCTCCAGCTCTCAACTCATTTGCAAAGCAGAGAGAATGATTAATTATCAATCAATCAATATTCAACTTTTTTGTTCTCAGGTTCCAGGTCTGACCACTTTCCAGGTTCTCATCAAGCAGGTATTCCCTAGGAGAATGTTTTCCTAAAACTCTGTCATTACAGTTTTATAGTATCAAAAATCCCTTAAAAATACATCGAGTGATGCATTTTTACATACACCTTCCACCAAAGGAAAAGGAGGGTCTTTCTCTCTCCAAGGATTTTAAAGAGAAAGAGATTTTTTTAATGTAGAATAAAAGTTTTTTTCTTCTTATTGTATTATTCTAATCTCTTCCATACATAGGGGAGAATAATAGAGAAATGAGATTCCAATTGTCTCCACTTCATTTAAAAAACCTTTTCTCATTTATAATTAGTTAATGCTAATTTAAATTACTCTGAGGTACCACTTTACAGCCATCAAATTGGCAAAAATAACTTCAGTAGCAACACTAGTATTTGTGAATCCTAAAGAAATAGGCTCACTCATGCATACATCATTGGTAGAATTCAACTGAATTAAGTACCTACTCAGTGCAAGGCGCTGTCCCAGGTACTAAACTACACATTGATAGGACCTTTTTCAGAGATTTTCTGGCAGTATACAAGAATCAGAAAAATAATTATACTCCGATTCAATCTCATTAGATTTATACCCTTTTGTTATCCTAAAGAAAAAAATGACCGAGAGAGTTGATAGAAAGATACATACATGCATACATAACATTATTTGTAATCATAAAATGCTATAGACAGCTTCATTGCCTAACAAATGGTGAATAACTAAATATGTTGTAGTATAGCAGTGTAATAGAATACTACACCATCGTTAAAACAATGAAAATAAGGAAAATAGAATTGTAAGACTTTTGGAACGCTTCATTTAAGATGGTACAAAAGTGAAGAAAGCATAAGTATATATACTTACTGTGACTATATTAAAAGAAAAATGCATTTGCAAATACATGGATGGATAAACAAACACAAACAGAATAAGATACCAAGCAAGTAACTAATAAGCTTTTTTTTTTTTTTTGCCTTTTGGAGGGCAATTGGGGTTAAGTAACTTCCCCAAGGTTACACGGCTAGTTTTTTTGTGTTTGGTGCTAAGTGTCTGAGGCTGGAACCAAACTCAGGTCCTCCCAACTCTGGGGCTGGTGCTTTACTCACTGCACCACCTAGCCGCCCCTGACTAATAAGCTTTTATGGATGTTTTGTATGTAGAAAGATGCTGGAATGGTTTGCCATTTCCTTTTCCAGTTCATTTTACAGACTGAGGAGCTGAGGCAAACAGGGTGAAGTGACTTGTTCAAGGTCACTGAGCCAATAAGTGTCTGAGGCCAAATTTGAAATCAGTCTTCTTGACTCCAGGCCCAGCACTCTGTCCACTGTGCCACCTAGCTGCCCCATAGAGCCATGGAAATTGGTACCAAATTGAGAAATGAATGACCTGTGAGTCTACCGAAATAGATTCAGGTCTTAGAATTCTGTACCTGGGTACATCACAATTTTGATAACTAGTTCCCAGGAGGATATTTTAGGGTTTTAAAAAAATTTTGATAATGATCCAATGAATAGGAACTCTAGATGAGGGGAGTCTAACTTATACCTGGATCAGAACTGCCAGGGCAAAAAACTATCATAACATTCTGCAATAAGAATATCTGTTCGGATCATGTTTGGATGGCATCCAAAAAGCTTAAAAAATCGGCCCTGAATTCCTGTAGATGCCAAGGAGGGTCTTTGATATCCCACGATCTACTCAGCTCTCTCTTGTTATCTCTTTCTGCAACTGTCAGATAATAAACTATTGTTATAGGTTTGCCATATAACTACTAAAGGGGAGGGGGTGAGGTATGTACTATGTTTACTAAGCTAGGTCCTTTTCCTTATCGGGGATAATGACACTTGCATTATTCACCTGTTAGATTTTCAATTCGATTTCCAAGAAAGTACTACTGTTGTAACCCCAAAAGATGTATCACTTCACAAAGTCATACCAGCTACTGATTGCCAGGGATGCTGGAATTCCCTTGTAGTTATCCCTGCCTTTCAGTCCTGTTTCCACAAGATAGCTCAGATTCTTCTCCTCCTTTCCAGTCACACAGCCCTATTGTATTTCAAAACCTTATTACCTCTCACCTGAACTATTATCGTAGCTTCCTAATTGCTCTCTCTGCCTCTGGTCTCGCTTCACCAATCCCTTTTCCATATAGCTTCAGAGGTAATGTTCCCAGTGCAACGATCTGACCATGTCTCTCTTCTGATCTAAAAGCTCCCAGGGAGTATGTCTCTCTTTCCTGTAGGATCAAATACAGACTCATCTTTGGGTTTCCAAAATCCTCTCCAGTCTGGCTTTAGCAAGCCTTTCCAGGGTTGTATTCTGTGTTGCAGCCAAATGGACCTGGGTGCTGTTCATTATCACTATCTCCATGCTTTTCTTCCCTGGGGGACAGCAGAAAATATACTTGCTCTTGTGTCAGATCCCACCTTTGATCCTCACTCCCCTGGTGACCTTGAGCAAGCTTAACCTATCAACCTTTGTTTCCTTATCTGTAAAATGAGGGGGTTGGACTGGATGGTCTTCGAGGTCCCTTCCAAATTTAGAGCCATGATCCTCTGACCTTCTGAATGCTTTCTCCTCATCATTTCTCATAGGAAGCCCAGCCCATTGTCCCCCATACCTCCAGTTTTTAATGCCCTCACAACTGCTTTGTCCATATTTTGTATTTAATTTTCTCTGCACAAATGGCAGATTAATTTTCCGTGTTATTCTCCCCTCCCCAAAAGAGAACATAAGGTCTTGACGGGCAGAAATTGTCTTTTTTTTTTTTTAATTCTTTGTATATCTAACAACCAATATAGTGTTTGACACTTTAGTGTTGGACCTGTGATTTCATCTAGAAGTTGAGACATTCCCATGAAGAACTTGTTCTACCAGAACAGGACCTTCTCTGTGATTTACAGTCGTAGAGTTGCCTGAATCACAGGGGAGACTTTAAGTGATGTGCAAGTTAACACAGGCAGTATGTATCAGATGTGGGGCTTGAACCCAGGTCCTTCCGACCTGGAAGCCAGCTAGACTCTATCCTACACCCTAGACTGCCTCTTTGTCTTCCCCTCTCCTTCCTTCTCCCTCCCCTTTCTCTCATTCCTCTCTTCCATCTCTCCTGTCTCCCATCTCTGTCTCTTTGTCTTTCTCTGTCTCTCTCCCTCACTCCTTCCCTCCCTTCCCCACCTGTTTCTTTGTCTCTCTCTCATTCTTTCTCCCATTTTTCTCACTAGCTGTCTCTTTCTCTCTCTTACTCTCCCTCTCTCCCCTTCCCTCTCTCTCTCTCACTCTCTCTCCCTCTTCCTCCTTCCCATCTATCTCTCCATCTCTTTGACCATGTCTCTCCCATCTCTCTCTGTTTCATTGTGTTTCTGTCTCTTTGTCTTTCTCTCTCCTATTTCTCATACTAGCTTTTCCCCATATTTCTCCTGTCTCTCTTTCTCTGTCTTTATGTCTTTAATTCTTGTCGTCTTTTTGTCTTTGTCTCTCTCCCATCTCTCTCTCCCGTCCCTATCTCTTGTCCATCTCTCTGACTTTGTCTATCACTTTCTTTGTCTCTGCTTCTGTCTCTGTCTCTCTCCCATCCCTCTCTGTCTGTTTATCTATCTCTGTCTCTCTGATTCTCACTATCTATTTCTTTCTCTCTTATTCTTTCTCTGTCTCTGTTTCCACATAGTAACTGCTTAATAAATGCTTGTTGAATTAAAGTGACAGTTGAGGAAAGTTTTCATTAGTATGTGTTCCCTTAAAGACCTTTGGAGAAGAAAATGGTAGAAGAGCTTAGCAGGCTAATGAGGACTAATTAATGTAATGTGATTGCCTTTCTCAATAGCTATAATAACCACAGTACTTGTAAACCCAAGCACTGCAGTCATCTTAGAAATGTTATTCTTCTGTAAAGAAAAGTAAAGCTCATACCAGTCTAAAGGATGAAGAATTATGTTAGCTTTGGTCTTTTGTTTGGGGATTGGGATTTTTGTTAATGTTGCTGACTTGCTTTTTTAAAAAAGCCAATTAGCAGGGCTTAAGGAAATGCCTATCTTTCCATCCTTCTTTGTAACAGTTTGCTTGAAATTTTGTTAAATTGTCCCAGATCTCTTCATACATGAAACCTTAGGATATTGGAAAGAGGAGGGATTTGTTGAAAAGAAGGGAATAAATCTGAATTGTTATTACTATTGTTGCTTTGAATTTCTACAGTACTTTCTCCCTTTTCAAGATTCTTTGACATCATGGAAAGGAGAGAGCGTTTATTTTAAAAAGATAAAGGTTTGATAAAGAGAAATGCCTTGTAATGTCTTAAGTTCTGTGTTTGCAAATATTTCCTTGAAAACTAGAACCCATATTCCATAAAATCAGTGCACTGATACGACCTAAGTAGAATTCTGTGTCAACACTTTCAAAGTCATACATGTTGTAAAGTGTCAAATGGTGCTAGGCCTTTATGGAGTCATGACTTATGCTTTCTCTTGGAATTTTGCTACCATTATTTACCTGAGGCTTTCAAGAAGAGGCAGGCAAGAAACATTTTAAACTCTCAAAAGTCTTGACCATTACCATGTTTCCTTTCCCCCATCCAGCAGCATAAGTGTGCAGCCATTGGCTAAAATTCACCCAATGCCAGAAAACATTAGGAACATTTGGCTTTTGATGAGTCCCAGCAGCACGGGGCAGATCCTGAGGATCTGATTTCACAGCCCAACAACCCACACAGCTTACAAAGGAAAACAATATAGGATCTCAATGGGAACAGAAGGATATTGTAAGTTTAATCAGCCTTGCACGCCACCTACCCTTCCACCAGCAGGAATCCTGCATTTTAGACAGGAGAGCATCTGTTTCTATCCAATTTTGAAACTCCCATTGAAGCCTTTCTAGGAACAAATTGTGTGGTCACAGCCACAGACCTCGTTACCAGGTGGGTTCTTAAATTCACTTCCCATTCACTCAGAATGGGCAGCCAAGGCGTGGAACTTGACTTTCTTTGTGAGAGTCCATTGGTCTCCCTGGAAAAAGGAAGGGGTGCACCACAGCTGTGGGCAAGTCACTGAAAAGATACTCTCCAAAAAGCTATTCACATCCGGGACTGAGCTCTGGGCTGAGTACCTTAAAGTGA
Source organism: Petaurus breviceps papuanus (assembly GCF_028583685.1). NCBI lineage: Eukaryota > Metazoa > Chordata > Mammalia > Diprotodontia > Petauridae > Petaurus > Petaurus breviceps. Next base: position 63,823,384 of record NW_027185764.1, on the reverse strand, counting down.
GCTTCATGATTTCCCTAAATTTTCTACTTTCTCTTGCTTGTCAATTCTGAGTTGGTTTTATCCAACTTGTGGAGGGTCTATAATCACAGGATTAGAGATTTAGAAGGGGCCATTCCGTCTGGTTCCCATCATTTTATTGATGAAGAAACTGAGGCACATTTTTAACCCTAAAATTCATTGAATATGCATAGTATCCTACTAATGCTGTTTCATTTCTGAATGTAGCCCACACAGAGAGAATATGTGGGCTGCCTGTCCAGTTTGGGGAACTCTTAGAAACTGACTTATTTAGAATGAAGCATTCTGCATTTTATACCTAAAATGTGCCTACAGTTTTTATTTAGAAAGCAAATTAAATGTGGACTACTAATAACAGACTTTCAAGTTCTTTCCAGTTTTCAAGGGACATGAAGACTTGTCCCAAGTATCTTTTTTTGACGTTGAGGATTATAAGTCAGAAAGAAGAAGGTTTGTTTTAACCAAAAATTGAAATAAAATGTAAGGGTTTTAGTATAATTTCCAAATGATCCTCAGAATAAAACTCAGTAAATCACTCCACAGATTAACCAAGGTGATTATAAGATTTTAGGATAAGAAGAAATCAGCTAATCCAACCCCTCATTTTATAGAAGCTGAGGCTTGAAGAGCACAGGGCTTGGATTCTTTTTTTCTTTTGAAATGTTTTATTTTCCATATATGTGTATGTACACACACGCACAGAATGTGTGACATCAGTCACTCCCCAAAGATATTTTCCCTTGTAACAAGTAGAAAAAGTGTAACAAAACCAATAAATGCTTTGTCCATATCTGTAAATGCATGCCTCATTCAAATTCTAGCTTTCGCTGTGAAGCGGCACACATGTTCAGCTCTCAATCCTTGAAGTCACAACTGAAGTTCTAAAGTCTTTTTAAGTATTTTCTTTTACATTGTGATGGTCTGCTGATATCAATTCATGTAATTTTTACCAAGTTATTACTCTGACATTTGGTTACATTCACCATTGATGAGAGTTAGAGTGGTTCAGGTAAAAGAACAATGGCTTGATCCTCATTTGATTGTGCTTTGCAGATATAGCATTTCTTTTACAAATTCAAGGTTTGTGGAAATCCTGCATCGAGCAAGTCTCTCAGCACCGTTTTTCCAACACATGCTCATATCATGTCTGTGTCACATTTTGGCAATCCGCAAAATATTTCAAACTTTTTCATTATTATCATGTCTGTTATGGTGATCTGTGATCAATGATCTTTGATGTTACTGTTGTAATTGTTTTGGGGTGCCATGAACCCTGCCCACATGAGATGGCAAACTTAATTGTGTGTGTTCTGACCTCTCCACTTACTGGCAGCTCCCCCATCTTTCTCCTTCTCCTTAGGCTTCCCTATTCCCCACAACATTGAAGAATATTACATGAATTTAGATGATAAAGCAGCAGCAGAGTTTGAGAGGATTAACTCCAATTTTGAAAGAATTTCTACTGTGAATAAAATGCTATCAAACAGCATCATATACTACAGAGAAATCTTTCATAGAAGGAAGAGCCATTCAATGCAGCAAACTTCACTGTTGTCTTATTTTTTTTTTTTTGCTTTTTGGAGGGCAATTGGGGTTAAGTAACTTGCCCAAGGTTACACAGCTAGTTTTACACTGTTGTCTTATTTTAAGAAATTGCCACAGCCACCCCAGCCTTCAGCAACCACCACCCTGATCAGTCAGCAGCCATCAGCATGGAGGCGAGAGCCTCCACCAGCAAAAAGATTGCGACTCACCAAAGGCTCAGATCATGGTTAGCATTTTTTTAGCAATAAAGTTTTTTTTTAATTAATTTAATTCTTTAGACATAATACTACTGATCACTTAATAGACTACAGTACAGTCTAAACATAACTTTTATATACCCTGGGAAACCAAAAAATTCTTGTGACTTGCTTTAGTGCTGTTGTCTGGAACCAGACCCTCAATAGCTTCGAGGTATGCCTGTAGTCTTTGCTGCTGACTACCTAGGCAGCTATGGGAATTGGACTAGCTGGTTTCTGACATCCTTTCTGTCTATGTATGATATACCACAATGTGTTTAACTATTCCCTCTCAATGAATATCCATGTTCCAGCCTGTTCTTTTCTACTACAAAAAGTGTTGAGATATAGGTGTAGGTATGTTCTCTGTCTCTCTGTCTGTCTCAGTCTCTGTCTCTGTCTCTCTCTCTGTCTGTCTCTGTTTCTCTCTCTTTGTCTCTCTGTCTCTCTCTTTCTCTGCCTCTCTGTCTCTCTCTCATCTATACAGGTTTTCCCAAAAGTCTTAGTATAATTTTAAGCTATTAAAGTGTATATGGTATATGCCCAGTAGTGGTTTGGGGCGTAGAGGAGCGAGGAGAAAGTATAGTTCCAACATAGTTTCCAGAATCGTTAGGCCATTTCACCAGAGCTAGGATTCAAACCCAGATATTCTGATTGCAAATCCAAGTAGTCTTTTCATTGCACAGTACTGCTTATAGCCTGAAGAATATGTATACTAGTTCCTCCCAGTGGTGTATAATTTTGGAAATTGTACCAACTCATTCAGGGGACTGGTATTATTTAAAATGCCCTGCTCACAAATGCTAAGTTGTCTAATACTCTATTCTAGCAGTTTACCTTGCACACCCATTAATGCAACTCAACTCCTAGGGGGTCTGCGTTTCCCCAGTAGTACATTAATCATCCATCATATGCATCTCCTTCTCTCAACTCACACAGCTCCAACCCTGGTTTGGCCCTTCATCACCTCTTGCCTGAACTACTGCAATAACCTTCCATCTGGTCTCCCTGCCTTGTCTCTCCCCATTCCAATCCATCCTCCAATTAGCTGCCAAGATGATTTTTCAAAAGTGAAGTTCTGATCTGTCACATCCCTATTCGGTAATCTCCACTGGCTCCTTTTTACCTACAGATCAGGATGCTCCCTGACACAGAAATTAATATATTTTTTTAAAACGAGCATTCCTCTAAACTTTCTATAAAGCTCTCTATCATTGCAGTGACCCCAAATTATGGTGTGCCTAAATAAGTGTTAGGTGCATCTGGGAATTGTTAAAAAAAACAAACCACTGTTTCCCAAATTGAGTCCTGCCTGCTCTCTTCCTCCTATTCAGTCATGGACCTGTCATTGTCCATCTTCAGTGTCCATCCAAAATAAATGTTGTTATGAAATAATTCAATAGGTCACCGTCCAAATATGTGTGAGAGTTTCTGCGGGAAGTATTCTTTATGCATGTGGCTTTTCCTGTATGAGCTGACCTTTTTGAGCTGCCATGAGATTTCACAATGGAGAGCTTGATGCAGTCAGAATAATGCCATCCATAGAGAGGAGCACCTAGAATAACCTACAGGGGAATTTCTCTTCCTTTGGACTTTGTATAGTATAGCCTTAGTGACTGTGACAAACGTTTTTGATGAGCATATGTTTCCTGTTTTATGCCTCACTTAATTTTGATCATCAGAACATCCTTTAACAATGTTATGTTTGTGAGTGCTTCTCTCAAGGAATTCATCTGATCTAAACCGATACATGGAAGTCACCTTGCTGGAGGAGAGTCTTTAATATGCTACATTATGCTCTACTGAGTAAGATTTTATTTGTTGATTTTTTTTTCTGGTAATCAACAAAGAGTTGACACAGCAGAATCTTAAATTATTTGCACCTTTCCATCAATTGAGCAACTATTAAAAACTCAGTCTGCCATTGAAAATGGTCTATAAAAGCCTGTCCATTGTCTTTTCGCGTATTTACCAATCAGTAAGCATTTATTAAATGCTGTTATATGCCAGTCACTACACTAAGTGCTGGGGACACAAGAATAGGTCACCAGAAAACCAAAAAACCCACCAGTCTCTTCTCTAAAGGAGCTCATGTTCTAATGTGATGCCCTCAGCATTATATATATATATATATATATATATATGTATGTATTTTCCTCTATATTCATTCCTAATATCTTCTTTTATGAGTTTTGTTTCTCTTGAATAATTCTGGAGTTTTCTTGTTCCATTGATCTTTGTGGAGTTCACAGAATTCTGACTTTCCCCAGGTACTGTGGGTTCACTGCCCAAATATTTCCTGAGTATGCTTTGATTTCTCAGTCTTACTCATTCTTCTTTCTGTTTTTGGATTCCTCTCTGGTAATTTATCTGCTTATTAAGTGTGTTTTTACTGGGGCATTTTCTCTCACACTGGCATTCAACCCTTTTTTCTTATGTTCTCCCATTACTAAACTCTTCAGTCACATTCCCTGCCCTGATGGGTAGACCACCTCCCAAAGCTAGACTCAAAACTACCTCTGCCTGTTCGTGGTGGGGCACAAAATAGGACCAGATGATTTTCCAGTCCCCTTTCCATCAGAAAGCTACTCATAGCAGCATGTTTTTAGCTGGCCTTATTTATATTCTACCCTCCTTTCTTTCACGTGGTTGGGAAGAAAAAAATGTCTCCCACCTGCATGGTAAGAAGTGTTCAGGAAGTCACAGAAACTAGGGGAGTCTCTACCCTGGGTCTGGCCCTCAGGCACAAGCCTGCCTTCAAGTTTGCTCATTCTCACTGTCTGGAAGAGGAAGAGGGGAGATGAGAGCTAAGTGAGCCCTGTAGAGAGTCAATCTCTCTGGTAATAATTCATAAGAATTTTAAGGATGGGAATGAGTTGGGGTAAGAGAGGAAAGTCTTTTATTCATATTCCCACTCTGGTGAGTGTTTTGGTTTTCTGGTAACCTGTTTTTGCCTCCCCATCACTTAGTGTAGTGACTGGCACATAACAGCATTTAATAAGTACTTACTGATTAATAAATACATTAAAAGACAATGGACAGGTTTTTATAGACCATTTTCAATGGCAGAATGAGTTTTTAATAGTTGCCCAACTGATGAAAAGTTGCAATGATAGAGACTCCCCTTGTTTCAGTGATGTCCTGAACACTTCCTACCATGCAGGTGGGAGACATTTTTTTTCTGCCCAACCATGTGAAGGAAAGAAGTCTAGAGTATAAATAAGGCCAGTTGTAAATATGCTGGTATGAGTAGATTTTGTTGTAATTCTTCTGCTTCTGGTATAATTTTTTTTTTGACGTTGAAGACAATTATAGAAAGCAACCTATCTTGCTGGTCACCTTGCAGAGCTCATTCCTATAAAAAGATCTTATCGAAGAGGATATGGGTTCAGTGTGGTAAACAAAATCACCAGCTCTTCCTGAATTCAAATTCCCAAAACCAGTGCTTACTATCTTTGTGACTTTCTTACCAAAGGCAGCCAGGTGTCACAGTGGATAAGACACTAGGCCAGGGGCCAGGAAGATCTAGGTTCAAATCTAGCCTCAGACATTTACTAGCTGTGTGAACCTGGGCAAGTCACTGCTCTGTTGAAATTCTTGTTCTGGGCACAGTTGTCAAATCAAAATAAAATTATTTCGGCAGAAATGGTGTCCATTGACTGTCCTATAGATTAGCTCACAATCCTAGTGACTTCACAAACCAAAACTCTCTTCTCTGGCCACCATTGCCCCCAAATATTGTCTCACCCTATTAAAATATGAGCTCCTCAAAGTCAGGGACTCTCTGGCTTTTTTAGTGCCTTACTCAGTCCCTGATATAGGGTGCTTATTACACAGTTTTTTATTCATTAATTCATGCATGGCAACAAAATGGATAAACATTAATTATGCAATTGCTGAAAAAAATATGACTTATCAGACTAATATAGTGGAATACTTGTGTGCAGTAAGAAATAACATATTTGTAATTTGGAGAAACATGGGAAAATTTACACTAAATGATGCAGAGCAGCCTGAATAGAGCCAAGAAAATAATAAACATTTTGACCACAATGATGTAAATGATAAAACAAAATCACTAAAAGTAAATTTGAACTAGTAACAGAAAAACCAAGGAAGGTCCTTGAGAGGTTAAGTCAGCAAACATCTATTAAATACCTACTGTGTGCCAGGGACTATACTAAGTACCCAGGATATGAAGAAAGAAAAAAGACAGTCCCCATTCTCCAATAGTTCACTTGGAGAGGCACCATGCAAAAAACCATCTAAAGGATAGATTAGAGATAGTCAACAGAGGGAAGGCACTAACTTTAAGGGATTCTTACAAAAAGTGGAATTTTAGCTGAGACTTGAAATTAGCTAGGGAACCCAGAAGATGGAGATAAGGAACGAGAGAATTCCAGGCATGAGGGAAAACCAGTGAAAATTCACTGAGCAAGAGTATGTTCTTCAAGGACCCATCAGGGAAGCCAGTGTCCCTGGATCACACAGGACATGGTAGAGGGAGGGGGATGCAGAGAGGCTAATTTGTAAGAAGACTGGAAAGGTAGGAAGGGGCAGGTAATGAAGGACTTTTAATACCATATGACTTTACATTTAATCCTGGAAATAATATAGGGAATGAATCAAATTTATTGCTTATTGACATGGTCAGAACTGTGCTTTAGGAAGATCACTTTGACAACTGAGTGGAAGATGGACCACAGTGGGGAGAATCCTGAGGCAGGGAGAACAACTGGAAGGCTACTGTAAGAGTCCAGGTGTGAGGGTCTGCATCAGTGTGCTGCTAGTGTCAAAGAAGATAAGGGGATTTCTTTTTTTTTTCTTAATGCTTTATTAACTTCTAATTTACATCATTCGTTTCCACCAGATTTTGAGTTACAAATTTTCCCCCGTTTTTCCCCCACCCATCCCCCCAAAACAGCAGTCCCACAGGATATCCCCACCTCCAATCTGCTCTCTCCCATATTTTCTCCCATACCCGTTTCAACTTTTCCAGTGGATCTCTATGCCTCAGTGCCTGTATATCTTTTTTTTTCTTAATAACATGTAAGATGGTATTAATAATAGTATATATATATATATATATATATATATATGTATATATATACACACACACATATATATATTTGAATATTTGATTTTAAAACTTTCAATTCCAGATTCATTCCCTCCCCCCCCAGCCTGCCCTCCCTTCCATCATCCCCCCTCACATCCCCTTCCCCCCCTATTCTCCTGGAGGGTGAGATCCCCTATTTAGTGTGTATTTCCCTCCCTCCTCAAGCCAGATTCAATAGGAATAAGGTTGACCCATTCCCTTTTGCCTTCCTATTCTTCCCCTCCATTGTAACCATTTTCCCTTGCCTCTTCTGTATGAGATAGTTTGCCCCACTCTGTCTCTCCCCATCTCCTCTCATTATATTCCTCTCACCTCTTAATTTCACCTTTTAAGTATCATCCCTTCCTGTTAAATTGGTCCCGTGCCCTCTATCTGTGTATACCTTCTCTTGCTTCTTGTATCTGAATGTCAAATTTTCTATTCAACTCTGGTTTTTTCAGCAAGAATGTTTGAAAGTCCTGTATTCCACTGAATGACCATATTTTCCCCTGAAACATGATACTCAGTTTTGCTGGGTAGGTGACTCTTGGTTTTAATCCCAGCTCCCTTGACCTCCGGAATATCACATTCCAGGCCCTTCGATCCCTCAGTGTAGAAGCTGCCAGATCCTGGGTTATCCTGATTGTGTGCCCACAATATTCAAATTGTTTCTTCCTGGCTGCTTGTAATATTCTCTCCTTAATCTGGGAATTCCGGAACCTGGCTATAATATCCTAGGAGTTTTCTTTTTGGGATCTTTTTAGGAGGTGATTGGTGGATTCTTTCAACCTCTATTTTGCCCTCTCGTTCTAAAACATCAGGGCAGTTTTCTTTGAGAACTTCCTGGAGGATGCTTTCCAGGCTCTTACTTTGGTCATGGCTCTCAGGCAGTCCAATAATTTTTAAATTATCTCTCCTGGATCTATTTTCCAGGTCAGTGGTTTTTCCCATGAGATATTTCACATTGCCTTCTATTCTTTCATTTGTTTGGATCTGTTTAACAGCATCTTGATTTCTCATAAAGTCATTAGCTTCCATTTGCTCCAATCTAATTCTGAAGCAATGATTCTCCTCAGTGAGCTTTTGAGATTCTTTTTCCATCTGGCAAATTCGACTTTTTAAGGCATTCTTCTCCTCATTGCCTTTTTGAGCCTCCTTTGCCATTTGAGTCAGTCTGTTTTTTAAGGTATTATTTTCTTCAGTCAGGCTGTTGACTCTCATTTCATAATTTTCTTGCATTGTTCTCATTTCTCTTCCCAATTTTTCCTCCACTTCTCTTATCTGCTTCTTAAGGTCCTCTGTGGCCGTAACCAGCTTGTATTTTCCTTTGAAGCTTTTGGTGCAGGAGTACTGACTTCACTGTTTTCCTCCTGTTCCATGCCTTGCTCCTTCTTATCCCCAAAATAGGAGTGTAATGTTGGAATCTTCTGTCTGCTTTGTTTCCTTTGCCTGCTCATTTTGCCACTCAATGATTTGACTTTTGGGCTTTTTGCCACAGTAGGACTCTGCCACCAGACAGGGGAGTTTTCGTCCCAAAAGCTGGGGTTTTCTCAGCTGCCGGAGGTATTAGATGGGTGCTCTCTCTGAGGTCTCCACACGCTCTGGCAAGCTGGACACACACCCCAGGACCTCAGCCCTAGACTGCAATCCAGATCCAAGCAGGTTAAAGCAAGAGTGATTACCCCTCAGACTGGTGCTTGGTCCCCCTACACTATGCAGGCCAGGAGCTGAAGCCGCCACGTGGTGCTGGCTGGCTGTGCTGGCGTCTCAGCGGTTTCTCACCCTGGAGGTAAAAGCCACGCACTCCCACTTCCTGGGTCCCAAAGTCCAGACTGCACTGGCCTCTCACCTTGTCCTTCACATCTATGTATTGATAAATCTGGAAACGGCCACAGCTGCTGCTGATCTGGAGTCCCTCTGTCTGGTGGCTGGTCAGGCCCGCCCTGGGGCTAAAGCCTAAGCGTGGTGCTGGTCTCAGCTCCCAGAGCGCTGTGCTGGCCGATTCCTGCCGGCCTGCCGGGGTGTCCTCGGTGGAAGGTTAGCTTCTCTGTGTCATTTTGTGGGTTCTGCAGCTCCAAAGTTTGTTTAGAGTCCCCTTTTTACATGGATTGGGGAGGGTGGAAGCCGGAGCCACGGGAGGGTCGTGCTTCTACTCCGCCATCTTGGCTCCTCCCCCAACATCAAGATACGGGGATTTCATAAGTATAATTGATACCATATTGTTTGCTTTCTCAATGGGTGTGGGAGGGAGGAGAGAATTTGGAATTCAAAAAATTTTTAAATGATAAAAATAAATCATAATGTTAGAAAAATAAAATATATTTTTAAAATTTTTTAAAGATATAAGGGCATATATGACAGATATTTTTAAAAATATAAAGGACAGGAAGTTGACAACAAATTTGATATGGGAAGGATGAGGAGAGAGTGAGAGCCTAGGTGCCTTGGAGGATGGTGGTGCCCTTGACAGAATTGAAAAGAAAGGAACCAGGGAGGACTTGGGAGGAAAGACAATGAATTCTATTTTGAATATATTTAGTGTAAGATGTCTTCGGGTCCTCCAGTTTGAGATATCTAATAGATAATTAGAGATGCGAGTTTGGAGGTTAGGAAGAATTTAGAACTGAATAAGTAGGTCTGAGATCCATCAGCAAAGACATGATAATTGAATCCATGGGAACTGATGAGATCACCAAGTGAAATTTTATAGATGAGAAGGGGACCTAGGACAGAGCTTTGAGAGATATCTACCATTAGTATGTGTTACCTAGCTTAAGGTCCATCAAAAGAGACTGAGAAAGGAGCAAACATAGTAGAAGAACCAGGAGAGAAGAGGGTCAACAGAAACCTAGAGAGAAGAGTGGCCAGGAAGAGAAGAAGAAGAGGGTGATAGACCTCATGAGAGGCTGCTGAGAGATCAAGAGGGATTTGGATTAGGAAAAGCACCTTAGCAATTAAGAGATCATTGGAAACTTTGTTGTAGTTTAGAAGTAAGAAGCCATATTGTAGCAAATTAAGAAGAGTGAGGAGGGGGGGGGAAAGGGAAATGGAAGCACCACTTGTAGACTACCTTCTCAGGGACTTAAATTGAGGTAATAAAACAAAACTGACCAAAACATGGCTAAAAGGTAAGGGAAAAAAACTACTAGGAGAAAATATTGCATACGTTGTCAGAAAAGGTTTCTGTGGCCAATATTTTTGCTTAATTGTTTTTCTCTGTCACAAGAGAAGTTTTGGTGGAGGGTCACGTGGGAATGGACTGTGATGCAGAGACAAAAAAAAATCAATAAAACATTTAAAAGACTTTAAAAAGATCCTCAAGTAGGCATATGTGTCGCTGGTAGGTAATGGGTTTTTAATCACTTTTTTCCTTTAAAATAATTTCATCTGACTTCTTTTTAATAGTTCAGTGTCTACCCCAATTTGAGATCTCTTGGTGCTTTCAAAATTGTGTTGACTCAGCCAGCAAAGATTTCTTCTGGATATACTTGGTCTAGTCCAAACAGAAGATGACCTCATCATTTTAGTGCCATTTCTACTTTCTCATGTAAGACATAAAATACTGGGGTGTGTTAGATGCCAAATGCAGTGACTACATTGACAATTACAAGAAAAGAGTGACAGTTCAAAGAAAAGAATGCCACCAAAACCTTGACTTATACATTCTATTTTCTGTTTGTTAGACTTTTTTTCTTTTTTAAAGTTTGCCTGGAAATATTCTAGGTTAGCTGGGCTATCTACCAACAAGACTCATTTTTCCCTTCCATTGTTTTTTTGTTACTTAATGATTGCTGCTCATGATGCGCTGCTCTCCACTGTGAAAGTATGCCAGAAACTGGAGGCCGTCCTTGGATACCATGTCCCTGTGCTTGACAAGGAGATAGCATATGTGAGCTGAAGCAATTTCTGTCTGTGCTTCTGTGGTTGTGGTGAATATGTTATATCAATTAAAATGCTGTAAGCAATGGTGATAATCAGAGTCAATGTATTTTTACAGTTATCCTTTTCTCATTTTTCAGGGTCAATAGCCAGCTTGAATAGTTCAGCTTGGAGCTGAGATAAGTGCAAACAGTGTCTTCTCAAATTTATCCTAATTTGTGTTGATTTTGACCTTTGCCCTAATAGTTGATGGTCTAAATGCACACAGACAGCTAGTTCCAAAATGACTGAAATGCTCCTTAGGTCATGTTTCCACCACTTTAACAGTTTTCAAACGAATAATAATAGCTGATGTTTATGTAGTACTTTGAGGTTTGCAAAGCATTTTTTAAGTGGCTGCTATGTACCAGGCTATGTAATAAAACAGCCCCTTTCTTCAAAGAGCTTATATTACATTGGAGGAAAACAATAATCACACATTCAGTACAGTCGTTTTTTCAGTTGTGTCCAACTCTCCATGACCGTGTTTGGGGTTTTCTTGGCAAAGATCATGGAGCAGTTCATAATTTTCTTCTCCTACTCATTTTACGGAGGAGGAAACTGAGGCAAACAGGGTGAAGTCACCTGTCAAGGGTCACACAGCTGGTAAGTGTCTGGGCCAGATTTGAACTTGGGAAGGTGACTCTTCCTGACTTCAGACCCAAAACACTATCCACTCTGCCACCTAGCGGCCATACATACATACATATATAGGTAAATATGTGTGTATATATATACACATAGAAGTAAAGTCAAAACACAGACAAGATCATTTCTAGGGGTAGGGTCTAGTATGAGGGTAGTTTATTGACAATAAAACCAGGATACCAGGGGGCAAATCAGAAGGTTAGGGAAGAGTGCAATAGAGCCTTTGGAAGGATGAAGTTGACGTGGATGGGTTTGGGAGAGCAGGGAGGGAACTACGACACAATCACAGAGATTCTGAGTAGCGCTATAGGCAAACAAGTTGTCACACCCTTTTCAGGACAAGAATCACATTGATTTGATTATCAGTCCCTGAGAAAGAAGTGAAAAGAAAGGGGAGGTAGGCTACACATACAGCAGGGCAGATGTCCCGGTCCAGCCTGATGGCAAAAACAGGGATCTTTGGAGTCCACCTGCCAGGCTGGTTATTAGAGTAGTGAGGCATGTTTGAGATTATTGCCCCATGGCTCACTCCAGTGCTGGGTAAATTATCTTTTTCCAAGTTTGGGGGAGGGAGCTCCTAGTATTCATGAGAGTATTTGCAACCTTACAACAATCCTTCTTTTTGTCTTATCCCCATTTTACAGAGGAGAATAATTGACATTGAGAGACATTAAGTGACTTGCCCAATGACCACTACTAAGAAGTGCTGGAGTTAGGCTCAGAGCCCCTTTCTTCTGAATTCCAAGATCCAGACTCTATCTCCCGTACCACACACATCATCCAACATTTGCACCTACGTCATGATGTTTTTTTATTGTCAATTCTTTGTTACCAGTTGTTTATCATGTGAGTCTAAGCTAGTCTCTTGATCTCTCTGAGCTTGAAATATCTCAGCAATAAATAAAGATTTTGGGATTTTCAGCCACACTATTGGCATTAGTCATGTTCTCTGATTCTAGGGAGAAAGTGAATGAGCTGTAGATTGGTAATTTTTTGTAAACAGTGGTGGAACTAATAACCACAGCATTTTTAAAAAATGAGCTTTTGAACCTATCTGAAATGGAAATAAACAAGGTTCTTTCTCCAAATGAAAATTATATCTGCAAAGGGCACATTTGTAATCTTTTTTGACAAATGAACCATTTTCTTATGCCACCATTAGAGCAGATAATAGAGGGCAAAAGTGGTCTAGGTTTTTCATTCAGATAACCATTCAGGTGAATCCACTAGGACTTAACTACATCTGCCTATAAACTATGTGTATGACTTCCACAGAGAATAAGGAAATAGTTGTTGAAAGAAAAGATGTTTTCATAGTTAGTTGCTTTCCAAAAATAATATTTGATGCTTCATTCTCTAAGTAAATATTTCTGTTCTTTATGAGAATAACACTATGGTGAACTACTGATATAGCCAGTGAGAAGTAGACTAGATGTGGATAAATGAAATGCAGAAGTAATCCCAAAATATTTTTACGAAAATGTTGAGACCAAGAAACGCTTAAGAGCTCCTCTCCTCATTCCTCCCAATTTTAGAGTTAGAAAGTGGCCATCCTTTTTACACAAAGAACCCATTCTTCCTATACCCCAATCCCATCCCCTCCTCTGACTTTGTTTAGTTGATCATTCCCTCTCACCCATTCATCTTCTAGCCTTCTGGCTCTTTACCTATTGTCTCTTAAACACTGGATATTCCCCAAATTTCTCTTCTTGACCAACTTTTCTCTCTCTACTGGCTATCTCTTGTGTGGAAGGTAGGGGGTATGTGTGCTGTGTGTGTAGACAAGAGAAGAGAAGGAAATGGAAAGGCTTCCCATTGCAGCAGACACCTGAGCTCATGTATAAATGAATCTAAGGATTCATGAGAGGCATGAGGAAAAGTCTTTTCAAAGCCACAAAAACAAGTGAGGGAATGCTGTTTACCAGACATATCAAATAGACCATTTTGCGCTTAGCTGAATGAATAGAAGAGAATAATATGAATTAAGCTTAGAAAGGCATACTGGAACCAAATGATGAAGGCCTTTAAATGCCAAGGTGGGGAAATGATATTTTAACCTCGAGCAGGGGAGAGACATAGATCTTTGCTGAGAAGTATCAGTTTGGCAGAGAAGTGAAATAATTTCTACGTGTTGCAGTAGCCCAGGCAAGAGGTGATGAAGAGCTGAACTAATGAGGCATTGTGCCTATATAATTAAAAGATCTTGTCCTGTGATTAGACAGAAATCAGCCTTCTACAGATATACTAGTCAAATGGCATGTCTTTGTAAAAGAGGCTCTATCTCTGTTGAGTGCGCAGATATCCCATTGGTGATGGTTGTTGCTGTTTAGTATTTCCTTTTTTGCAGTCTCTCTCAACACTGAGCTCTCATGATTTCTGCATGCTTTTGATTTTGCTTTTTTTTTCCTAAGAACTTGAGCTTCCAGGAGTGGGAGGGGGAGGGAAGGGTAGATAAGGTTTGTGTTCTGTCCCCTTCAGAGTTTCCCTGGTTGTCTTGTGTCGATCAGTAAGGAAGCTATTTTATTTGTACCATGAACATTGGATATATAATAAATTACTATTGTAATTAATGTTTAACACTGTGACAGAGCAAAGGGATTTAAATGAGAGAACTAGTAACATTGACTTTGGATAATAAGAGGCTGGTGGCAAGGTTTTGGTAACTGGTTTTCCCATTGAAAAATGAACAGATTCATTTAATGACTCCTCAAAAGTCAATGCTAATGGCTTTAGCTCATCGACATGGGATAATTGGGAGATTTGAATTTTCCCTGAGATTACTTTTGTATGTTGTTTGAAAGGAATCCAGAGTCAATATATTATTTTCTTTACTTTTTGCTTGATAGATCAGGGACCTTTGCACATACAAAGATTTGGGCAGGAATGATTTCATCAAATACTTTTTAGGGAGGAAAATTGTGTGTTATTCTGTTGTTTTAGTCATGTCTGACTCTTTGTGACTCCATTTGGGATTTTCTTGGCAAAGATACTAGAATGGTTTGCCATTTCCTTCTCCAGCTCATTTTTACAGATGAGGAAATTGAGGCAAATGGTATTAAATGACTTGCCTGGGATCATACAGCTAGGAAGTGTCTGAGGCCAGATTTGAACTCAGGAAGATGAGTTTTCCTGACTCCAGGCCTGGTACTCTATCCACTGTACCACCTAGCTGTCCCAAAATGTATATAGGGTTACATGAGCATGTTGAGGTGCATCAAGGACAGTGTGTCCCATTTAATATTAATAATAACAGTGCCTGGCACATAGTAACACTATATAAATGTTACCTATCATTATTATCAATAACTAACATTTATATAGCACTTTAAGGTTTGCAAAGGAATTTACAAATGTCATCTCATTTGATCTTCACAACAACCCCAGGAAATAAGTACTTTAATCCCCATTTTATAGGTGAGTAAACTGAAACAAAAAGAGGCTGAGTGACTTGCCCAGGGTCACACAAATAAGTGTCTGAGGCCAGACTCAGGTCTTTCTAACTCAAGGCCCAGTACTCTATCCACTGAGCCACCTAACTCCCTCATATTTTAAGCTTAATATTCAATTCAGATATATTAGTGAACTCATCAATTTGGTGATTTGTATGTCAATCACAATGCACCCCCATCCCCTGCAACACTTACCTATGCCCATCCCCATGTTGATTTCATTGACTGGCTACAAGGACATCCCCAGCCCAGCTGTTAGGGGTCTTCCTCACTTTCTCCTGACATCTCAAGGATATCTCAGTGGTATCTAAAAGGTTGTCCATTGTTTTTTCCTCACTTGCCACATGGCTAACTCATCCTTTTCATTCCTGTGTTTCCTTGATGATATCATGTACTCTGGTTCTTCATATTTCCTTGTTTGCCATGTGTGGCTGCCTGTTCCCACCCGCCATGTGCCTCTCCATTGCCCTCTGGGTATACTCATTTTCAGTGCATCAGAGACTGTATTGTTCCATGGCTTGCAGCCATACAATTAAAGGTTGGGCTTATTAAATGATTTCCTCTCATGAATTTGTTTCAGTCATATCATCTTTGTTGTCATTGTTTACCATTCCACATGCCAAATAATATGAGTTTTCTCAATTTTTATGCTAACTGGCTCATGTGAAAGAGATTTATTCATTTTAAATGCCGGTGGATATTCTAAGGAATTATTCTAATATTAGAATATTCTAAGTGCAGGAAATAGTGATGAATAGCTAGTGGGCAGAGACAATGGACTAAAATATCATAAAAGACATCCACAAACTAAATGGACTAGGCAGCCCACTAATGAATTGCACTTTTGTCAAAATAAAGGGGAAATAGAGTTTTGTTCCTTATCTTCTGTGTCCCATCACTTTCCAAATAAACAGAGGTTTAGGGCTCACAAATAATACACTTAGCTAAATACATCCAGTTCCTTGAATGATGTAATTCAACTTCTATATCAAAACAGTCAGTCTGTTAAATTTGGATGCTTGATGATGTGCAGATGAAAAATGAAGGAGCTTTGTCATTTCCTGTATTGGGCATCTGTGGGATATGTTTGTGTCTCTCTCTACTCAAGGAGATAATTGTCAAGTACAAATATAAATAGCAAGGCTTGTAACTGAAACAGGTAGACCTTTTTGTTTTACTTGTAAATGTCTTCATTTATAAACACATGAATTCCTAAAATTCACCTTAGAAGCAGATGTAGGATTTTTTAGAAATTATCCTCACTTTTTATATACAGCTGGAGCCAGTTACTTTTTAATAACCTTCCCTGACTATTGGCAAAGAATCACAAAATATTAGAGCAGTTGGGATCCACTAGTCCGAACTCCTCATGTCATAGGTGAGGGAAGACCTAAGCCAAGGGAGGTGAGAGTGGCTTGTGCCATATCTTGCAGCACATTTGTAACAGAGCTAAATCTCAAACCTGGGTATCCCAACTCCATCCAGTGCTCTTTTCATACAATATGCTTGTCAGTTGATGTTTCTAGAATGAAAAGGGATCTTGGTCCTGCTTTTTCTTCTCTTTTTCCCTTCAAACATGAAGATTCCTGTGTTACACATTCAGAAACATGCCTTCAGATAGTGAACATTTGGAAAGCCACAGCATGGAACATTTAAAGTGCCTTTCCATTCACCCTGTGGGACTGGCACGATGAATGCCTGTAGTATTGGATAGGAAAAAATAAAAATATTTCCTGGCCGTTATTGACAGCTTTGGAAAAGCTGCGCTGCCAAGAAGAGGAGAATGAAAATAAATTGTCCGTGCTTATTAGGCAATTAGAGACCCAGGTGAATGAGCATTTGATCTTGAAAGACTGAGCCCAGGCTAAAGAAAGATTAATGGATCTTGTAATTATACACGTGAAAAGGCCAATGTTAATGGAAGTAGAGATTAATAGACTACAGGTGGAAGGTATGATCTGTGACTCAGAGGTTTCTCTGGAGAGTGTGTTAAAATCTGGAAAATTAAATCTATAAGACAGAAAAATAGGAGCAGGGATGATCATGAGTGGGAATCAGAGCCAAAAGGGAGAGCCTATGATTTATCCCATTACTTCTCCCCTCCCCCATCCTCACCGCTAGGATATATTATTTTCTGTAGAAAGACTTCCTCTATGTGGGAGAAAGAGGCTTGTAGTGTTTTTACCCCCAAGGAATCTGGGTGATTAAAAGAAAAATTTTAATAGTAAGATTATGTAACATTAGAACATAGTCTAAACCACAGCCTTTGGGATAAGAACTCACTATTTGACAAAGACTGCTGGAAAAACTGGTAAATAACAGGACACAAAGTATAGAACAACATCTCACACCATGTACCAAGATAAGGTCAAAATTGATGCATGATTTAGATATAAAGGGTGACACAATAAGTAAATTAGAAGAGCAAGGAATAGTCTCTATCTATGGAGAAGGGAAGAATTCATGACCAAATAAGAGATAGAGAGCATTACAAAATGCAAAACAGGTTATTTTGATTATATTAAATTTAAAAACTTTTGCACAAACAAAAGCAATGAAACCGAGATTAGAAGGAAAGTGGAAAGCTGGGAAACAATCTTTACAGTAAGTATCTCTGATAAAGGCTTCATTTCTCCAATATATAGAGAACTGAGTCAAATTTATAAGAATATAAGCCATTCCCCAAATAATAAATGATCAACGGATATGAACAGTCAGTTTTCAGATAAAGAAATCAAAGCTATCTATAGGCATATGAAGAAATGCTCTAAATGACTTCTGATTAGAGAAATGCAAGTTAAACAACTCTAAGGTACCACCTCACACCTATCAGAGTGGCTAATATAACAAAAAGCGAGAATAATAAATGTTGGGGAGGATATGGGAAAATCGGGACACTAATGTACTGTTGGTGGAGTTGTGAACTGATCTAACCATTCTGAAGAACAATTTAGAATTATGCCCAAAGGGCTGCAGCAATTCTACTACTAGGGCTATATCCCAAAGACCTCAAAAAAAGGGTGGGGGAAGGACCTATTTGTATAAAAATATTTGTAGAAGCTCTTTTTGTGGTAGCTAAGAATTGGATGTTGAGGCGATGCTGATCAATTGGGGAATGGCTAAACAAGCTGTGGAATATGAGTATAATGGAAAACTATTGTGCAGTAAGAAATTAAGACAAATTTCAGAAAAACCTTGAAAAATTTGTACAAACTGATGTAAAGTGAAAGGAGCAGAACCAGGAAAACATTGTATACAGTATTAGCAATATTGTGTGGTGATCCGCTAGGAATAACTTGCCTCCTCTCAGTAACACAATGATCCAAGACAAGTACAAAGGACTCAGGAAGGAAAATGCTGTCCACATCCAGGTAAAGAACTGATGGACTCTGAATACAGATCAAAGCATACTTTTTTCACTTTCTTTATTTTTCTTCCTGGTTGTTTTTTCCTTTTGACCTATTTCTGTCACAACTGGGACTAATATGGAAATATGTTTTATATGATACCACATGTATAAACTATATTAAATTGCCTACCATTTTAGGAAGAGAGAGGGCAGAAGAAAAATTTGGAACTCACACTTTTAAAATGAATGCTAAAAATTATCTTGACATGTAATTGGGGGAAAAAAATAAAATACTAATAACAAATAAAAATGGCAACTTGAAAGAAAGAAAGAAAGAAAGAAAGAAAGAAAGAGAAAAGGAAGGAAGGAAGGAAGGAAGGACATGGTCTGATGGGAAAAATCAGAGTATTTGTCAGTTGCATCTTTGATGTGGATAAAATAGGACCTTCTGCATATTTCACCCCATAATAATGAATTCCCTCTATAGCCAGTTCCCAAATGAGGGATAGCAAGGAAGGATGTGAACTTTTTTAAAGAGACAGGTTTGGTGAATTATATTTATGCCTCCTCCTCCCTCCTAATGACCAGATTGCTGTAGATGTAATTAATTGCTTACTTTTGAGTAGCACCCCACCTGAAAGGCAGAATTGCTACAGGTATAAGATTCACATTTTTTCCCCACATATGGTATTTGTACCCCCACATATATAAAAATGTTTCTTTTCAACAAGCCCACATATCTGTGACGATTTTCTTTGTTGAGTTTTAAGACTTCATTTACCTCCTTTGTATAGTTTTCCAATTTTTTTTTTTTTTTTGCTTTTTGGAGGGCATTTGGGGTTAAGGGACTTGCCCACGGTCACATGACTAGTTTTTGTGTTAAATGTCTGAGGCTGGATTTGAACTCAGGTCCTCCTGACTCCAGGGCCGGTGCTCTTTTCACTGCACTACCTAGCCACCCCTAGTTTTCCAATTTTAAAAAAGGAAAATATTTAATTTTAACTCTGTATAGTCTGATTAGCCTTTTTCCTTAGTTTTTATCAACTCAACTTTTACAAGTTTATTTTATTTTTAAAGGTAAGCTAATTTTTATTAGAAATAGAAAGTTTTATAAAGCCTTAAAATTTTCAAATAGCTTTTCCTCACATTGTACTTACGAGTAAATATTCTTCAATGTTTCAGTGAATCTCATTGATGCCTATAATGTAATCCCTCCAACAGTAAAAGCTCTCTGTGCCTTCTTCTTCATGACTGTTGTCCATGTACTCTAATAGATCCTCCATAAAGGACCCACCCAGTGTGAGGCCTTCCTCTAGGCTTTTAACATTATGTCAGTACCAGAGCAGTACTCAGGTTGTCCATCTGTTGATCCTCACTTTTGCTATATGACTGGCCCATCTCCTTCTTTGATGATACATCCCCCCTTATCACTTCTTGTGTGCAAGTCATTGATGGGGTTGTATTACAGCCTACTTATGCCAACCAGACATCTCATTCCTTTCTGCTCATTTTAAGTCACCTGCAGTTTGGATGCTCTAGAGATTGAGGTGTTGGAAGTGCTGTGCATTTTCTGAAAAGCAATCCCAGTCCTTTTATTATTCAGTTCTGGGCCTCTTTACTGTCTATCTGAAAAATGTGCCAGTAAACCAACTCATTTCCCATTCAGCTACATACCTAGTCTTGGTCAGTGGTTCTCAGTGTTTTTTGTTCTTCCCTTTTACTTCCTACCCTTTCAACAACAGCAACAAAAATGTGTTGTGATACCTCAGGGTAATTTAATATACTATTCACAGTATTCTGCAATTATTGCTGTTTAAGGCAGCATTAAAGAATTTTTAGTGTGAATTCATCATTGCCACAAACTCCCAAGGAGTTTAAGAACCAGTGGGGTTTAGGTAATAGTCAGGTAATAGTCATTCTTCAGCCACTTGGTTTTTCCTTTGTTATAATATTATACCAAATCTTTAAGGCATTTAAATATTACCCCTGTTTTAATGATGGAAAAACTGAGGTATAGAGAAGATTGGAGAGATACAGAACTTGAACTGAAGACTCCTGGCTTTTAATTCTATATTCTTATTACCAAATCATGTCCTCACTCTGAAATGTCAATAGAAACAGTATGTTTTCTTTTTTAGAATGGAAATACAGAGTATTTCGCCCTCTATATTACACACACACAGACACACACACACACACACACACACACATTGAGAGAGAGAGAGAATCTCTAAATTATAGGAAAAGAGACAGAGACAGTGTATAATGTAGTTTCCTTCAGATAGAGAAAAAAATTTCCTCTGCAAGTATTGATTTATTCCTCACTTAAACCACTGTCCAACTTAATATTAATGTGTAAATATAGTTACAATATGTATGATTAATGGAAGGTTGGGATTTTTTACATTTTATAAACCCTGGGGCTCCATTCACAATATTTTCAAAGGTCATGTGGGGAGCATCCATATTTCTTCCCCACATATTTCACTATTTAACCGAATTTTACTAATAGTTATAGTTTCTTACATTTTATATTTTTATACTATTATTTTTAAAGTACTTTATTATTGGTATGGTTCCTTAATATTATTTTGTGGGTACATGACAGTATTTTCTTTCTATTTTTATATATATAATGTTTTATTTACTTATTTTTGACATTGTTTTTAAATTTTGAGTTCCCACTTGTCTCTCTTCCTCCCACCCCTCCCTCACCCACTGAGAAGGCAAGCAAAATTATATCAATTATACATGTGAAATCATACAATACCTATTTCCATATTAGCCATATCTCCAAAAGAAATAAAGCAGGAAGATTATGTTTCAGTTTACACTCAGAGTTCATCAGTTCCCTCTGTATATGGATAGCATTTTTTTCATCATGAGTCCTTTGGAACTGTCTTGGATTATTGTATTGATCAGAGTACGCAGGTCTTTAAAGTTTGATCATCATTACAACATTGCTGTCACTGTGCACAGTGATCTTGTAGTTCTTCTCACTTTAGTATGTATCCCTTCTGAAACCATGCCTCTCATTATTTCTTGTAGCGCAATAGTACTCCATCACAATTATATGCCACAGTGTATTCAGCCATTCCCCAATGAACATCCCCTTAATATCCAATTCTTTGCCACAAAAATAGCTGTGACAAATATTTTTGTTCATATAGATCCTTTTCCTTTTTCTTTGATCTCTTTGGCATAAACACTTAGTAATGGCACTGTTGGGTAAAATGCAGTTTTATAGCCCTTTGGAAATAATTCTAAATTCTTCTCTAGAATGGTTTGACCAGTTCACAATTCCACCAACAGTTTATTAGTGTACCTATTTCCTTCATCCCCTCCAGCATTTGTCATTTTTGATAGGTAGTACCTCAGAGTTGTTTTAATTGGCACTTTTCTAATCAATAATGATTTAGAGCATTTTTTTTCATATGACTGTAGATAGCTTTGATTGTTTTCATCTGAAAATTTCTGTTTGTACCCTTTGACCATTTTTCAATTGGGAATGGTTCTTATTTTTATAAATTTGACTCACTTTCCTTTTTTGAGAGATCAGTTCTTTATCAGAGAAACTTGCTGTAAAAAAAAAATTTATATTACTTTATTTTCTATGGTAGCTTTTAGTAAAATGTAGTTTACCTGATTATCTCCGCTATAATTTGGTCTATTTTTGCTTTTGCTTTGCCTAAGATTATGAGTTCTGTCCTTGCCTTTTTTACTTCCGCTGAAGCATAATGTATTCTGCTCCAGCCATTTATTTTAACACTGGATTTGTATTCTTTCTGTTACATATGTGTCTCTTGTAAACAACATATTGTTGGATTATGCTTTCTGACCCATTCTACTATCTGCTTCCATTTTATGGGTGAGCTCATGCCTTTCACATTCACAGTTATGATTACTGTGTTTTTCCAATGAGATATTTCACTTTTCTTCTATTCTTTCATCCTTTAATTTTGTTTGATTTATTCTTTTTTGGAGGGGGGAAGGTAGGGCAATTGGGGTTAAGTGACTTGCCCAAGGTCACACAGCTAGTTTTTGTTCTAAGTGTTTGAGATCAGATTTCAACTCAGTTCCTCCTGACTCCAGGACTATTCACTGCACCACCTAGCCACTGCTGTTTGATTTATTCTTGATGTCTTGTGGAGTCATTAGCTTCTACTTGGCCAATTCTGGTTTTTAAGGAGTTTCTAATTTTAATTTCATTTTCTTAGTGAGATTTTGTATTTTTTTCACTTGGCCAATTCTGTTTTTTAAGGAATTCTTTTCTTCAGTGAATTTTTGTACCTCCTTTTCTATTTGGCCAATTCTATTTTTAAGGTATTGTGTTCTGTATTCTTCAATATTTTTGTGCTCCTTTTACCAAGCTTTTAGTTCTTTTTCTTAATTTTCTTGTTTCACTCTTGTTTCTTTTCCCAGTTTTCCCTCTACCACTATTACCTCTTTCTTTAACTCTTATTCTTGTTGGACTTTGGTTCAGTTAGCATTTTTCTTTGAAGTTTTGCAGAAGCTGTTTTCACATTGTTGTCTTCTTCTGAATTTGTCTTGGTCTTCCATGTGACTGCTGTAGCTTTTTTATGGTCACATTATTTTTATTGTTGTTGTTTCCTCATTTTCCCAGCCTGTTTCTTGATTTTGAACTTTATGATAAGTTGGGCTCTCCTTACCTGGAGGATGAGGAGGCACTGTCCCAAACTTCAGAACTTTTTGTGCTACTGTTTTCAGAGCTAGTTCTGAGGAGCTGCAAGTTTTCTGTGCTTCCAAGGTGGTGTGATTGGGAGAGAGGTGTTGTCACTGGTCTGTGCTATAGTCTTTAACCAGGAAGGATCCCTGGTCCCCTGCAGTTGCAATTACTAGTGCTCCCCTTGACCCTGGAACTGTGACCTGGGCCCCTGCTGCTTTATGACTGACTACAAGTGTTCCTCTCTGCTCTGGAAGTGTGACCCAGAACTACGTGTGGACAGTAGAGTTGCCAGTTGGCACCAGCTGTACCTAATATCAACAGATGATCCCCCATAATCTCTTTCTGGCCAGTTGTCCAACCCATTTACTATCTCCAAAGCTGTCATTGCTGCTGCCCCACACCCAAGGTCCATTACTGGTGCTATTGCCATGCTCCAGCACTGCTCCCCTTTGGTGTCACTGAGCTGACCCCCTTAATTGTCTGGGGCTAGAAAAATGTCTTACCCTGATCTTTTGCTGGCTTTGCCCCTCCCGAATTTGATTTGAAGAGTTATTTAAGTTGTTTGGAGGGAGGGAAATGTTGGGACAGTTAGCTAGCCTGGTGCCTTCACTTTACCATATTGTCTCTACCCTTCCCTCCCCTGGGAGGATTTTTTTTAGCAACTTTGAAAGCAATGAATTTTGTTAGTTATTAAAATGTTGAGTTTAAATATCATTCTTAGATATTTTTCATAAATTACTTGGGATCTCATTGCTCACCAAGAAATTATTTTTCCTGAATATTTTTTTCTCCTTTGATTATTTTGTACTAATTTGTATTGATGCTCAAGCTAAATCTAAGAGATTACAGAATATCCATAAAATCTTTGGTATAATATAAGAATTTTGTATAAATAAAGAAGCACTTGGAGCAAGGATTCTTTAACTTAGGGATCCATGAACGTTTTTTGTTATTTTTCATAATTGTATTTCAATATAGATGTCCCTTTTAAAACAGCATGGCAAAAAATGACTGTTTTGTTTGTGTAAAGAATAAACTTGATTCGTAAAGAAAATAGAAAAATGGCAGGAACAAAGTCAACGTTCTTTCTGTGGAAGTCTTGGTAAAATTGTGTAAGGGCATTCAGAACCAGAACAAAAAGGGTCCTTTGATCCTGTCATGCTCTTTGACTTATAACAAAATAAGCGACGTTCAGTATGAGCAAGGTGCTTCCTTAGTGGGTTTCCTTGGGGCTATAGCCACCCATTTCTGACTGACTTCCCTACTTGTGTGGTATGTAACTTACAGAAAAGCAGATTGTCAGTGAAGCTCTTTTTAAAGTAGCTATGTCACATAATGCATAATTTGGCCACAGAGTGGCACCCCTTTCTTGTCACCAGCCAACTGGTAGGTATTTTGTATGCATGCACTGCCTCTCCCAAAGGCCAGTGCTGACTCCTCTTATAAGCTCTGAGACCAGAAGTTCTCAAAGTGTGGTCCGAGGACCCCTAGACATCCCCAAGACCCTTTTAAAGGATCCATTAGATCAAAACTGTTTACTGAGGCATTATTTGCCTTTCCCAACTACACAGGGGCAGGTAGGTGGCACAGTAGATAGAGCACCTAGTCAGGAAGACATAAGTTCAGATCTACCCTCAGACACAGTTTGACCCTGGGCAAGTCATTTCACCTCTGTTTGCCTCAGTTTCCTCATTTGTTAAATGGGGATAATAATAGCACCTCCCAGGGTTACTGTGAGGATCAAATAATATTGTAATTGTACAGCACTTAGCACAGTGTCTGACACATAGTAATCACTATATAAATGTTAGCTATTACTGTTAATCTGTGTGAGGCCAGATTTTCTTCATACACTTCAGCCAAAACAACCTAACACAACAAATTGAATGCAGACACAGATGAGAATCCAGCTGTCTTCTATTAAGCCAAACATGAAAGAGTTTTACAAAAAAATATATCAAACAATGCTACACTTCTTTCTAACTTTTTGTTTTGGAAAATACATTTCTTATAAAAATAGGTTGTTTATGTTGACATGTGATAAGTTTATTATAACATGGTAAATATTGGAGATGCTGCCCATATAAATACAGACTCTTTGGGGTCCTTGATTTTGAAGAGTATAAAGGGGTCCTGAGAACAAAAAGGTAGAGAGCTGCTATCTTAGACTATTCCTCCTTCCATTTCCCTAACTTCTTGGACAGCACTAGATAGACTTGCAGACAGTTCAGATGTATAGAAACAAGAAAATGGAAAATCACTCCAAAGTATGAATATTATAGATGTCTCTATTTGTTTACAGTCCCCAACCCACATTTGAGAACTCTTACTCTTAGTCAACTTAAACGTAAGACTTAGACAATAAACTTCGGTGTGGCCACATAAATTATATAAACGAAATTAACAATAATCTGTTATATAGCAAAACTAATTAAACTACTTTGTCAGTCATTCCCCCGGACCACCCTCACTGCTCTAGATTAAGAGAAGGTGTTGTGCAGCAGGAGCCTGCCTTGGACCATCTTTACAAACAATCAGAATAAATGAGAAGAGCACCGTATTTTGTGATAGGTCTCCCAACATGAATTGGAGATGGAATCTCAGAGGGAAGGCATTAGCATTCAGGAGGATTAGGAATTTTAGCTGGAACTTCAGAAAGCAAAGAAACTCAAGAAGGAATGAGGAGGGAGAAAATTCAAGGGATAGGGAATTACTCAGTGAAAATGCCCAATCAGGAGATGGAATGTCTTATTCAAGAAATAGCAAGGAGGCCCTAGTCACTGGACTGTAGAGGATGTGGGAGAGAGTAAGATGTCCAAAATCTGGAAAGGTAGGAAAGAACCAGCGTATAAAGGGTTTTAAACTCCAAAAAGAGGATTTTATCATTTGTCCTGGAGGTGAGAGACCCATATCACTCTAATAGCTAATTGGAGGATGGACTGGACTGGAAAGAAACTTGAGGCAGGAAGATCAATCAAAAGTCTTTTGCAGTAGTCTAGGTGTGAATGAATGGATGAATGAAGCAAGTATTTATTAAGCACTCATTACTAAGCACTAAGAATAGTAATAGGCCCCTGTTCTCAAGGAACACACCTTGTAATGAAGAAGACAACATATACAGAAGGTTTCAGCTGCAAGTCAGATGGGAAATTCCCAAGATCCTTTGGGAGGTGAGATGATAAGGGTGCTTGCAGTATCAGAGGAGAGAAGGCAACCCAGCAGATAAAATGCCCAACCCCTGGAAAGAATCAATGCTCTCCCTGAATCGTTGCTCAGATTTGCTGGCCAGAGTTGGCTCAGCCAAGAAGAGCAT
Source organism: Petaurus breviceps papuanus (assembly GCF_028583685.1). Classification (NCBI taxonomy): domain Eukaryota; kingdom Metazoa; phylum Chordata; class Mammalia; order Diprotodontia; family Petauridae; genus Petaurus; species Petaurus breviceps. Next base: position 63,797,123 of record NW_027185764.1, on the reverse strand, counting down.
TGTTATCCTAGTGTGCTGCCACGATTTGGGTTTAACTTAGGTCTTCTTGGATTCAGATTAAATTTTTAATCACCTACATGTTAAATGAATTCATTTCCACCATTTTAATGGCTTGTGAGGGTGGTATGGTTTTCCCTAAATACAATTCTTTTATATCTTTATCTTCTGCAGAAAAATCACTAAATTAAAAATATTGCCATTTTAAACTGCAGACTAAAGACAAATTTAATTAGAAGGAAAGAAAACTGTTATGTGTTTAGAGCTTCTGTGATTTCTCTTTTCACCACTGAATTACTACGATTGGAGTTTGAATATTTTTATTTTAAGGGAAAATGATTTGCCTAATTAAGCTTGCCATTCAATTCCACCTGTTCTCGCTACAATATATGGGTATACAATTACGGTTGCAAATGAATGTATAAATTAATTCAGTGGGGAATCAAAGTATTGTCTATGACATTATTAGATTTTAGCCAATTTAACTGCTTTGAAAACTGATATTTTACTATAAAGAAGAAAAACATCAGGCGTCTAGTTTCCTCCATTAATGAACCCTGGTGTCTGTGTACAGTTCTACCTCAGTTTTCTATGCTTACTAATAACTAACAAGTATGTTGTCTTTAAAGATTACAAAGCATTGTATATAAATTTTCTCTCAGCTACATTATCGTAATAGATTTCATTTGAAAATTTAAGTCTACAGAGAATCTAAATGCATGACTTTAGATAGGAGCCCCTTTCCCCAAGCCTGCCTCTTAGCCTCAATGGATCAAAATTAACTGATCTGAGTTTCTCTTCCTTGTCCTTCCTCTGGTCAAATGATGGGAGAAATCCCTATTAGAAGCAGTCAGTCAACAGGCATTTATTAAGCCCTTACTATATGTGAGGTGCTATGCTAACCATTAGGCATACAAAGAAAGGAAAAGAGAGGGGAAATCTGACCCCACTCTACTTTCCAATCTTCTGTCTTCTAGCCTCTTCCTGCTCCCCAGCACCATCGGCTTTAGGACCTTCATTTAACTCATTTTAATATACTACACCCTTTGTCACTTAAAAGCCAATTCCTCCAGAACAGAGACTAAGTCTTAAGCTTCCTTAGAGTACCCTATTACTTCTCTTAGTGCTGCCCACCTAGATGTGGGGAACATACAAGCACACACCCCGCAAAGCTGCCCCGAGCGAATTGCTTTGAATGAATGTTAATATATAACTCCAAAACTAATATTCCTAAAACACGGGTCTCGCTATATCATTTCCCCTCTCAAGAAACCCCAGTGATTCCCTTTTTCTTCTAGGAAAGACTGAGAACTTTTTTTTTTAACTTTTAAAATCCTTTGCCTTCTGGCTACCATACTTTACCAGCCAGCTATGCACTTTACAATCCAGTCAAATGGGTCAGCTTGCTAGTCTCTGTGTATAGTTATTCCTTCCACATGGAGAGGGGTAGGTATGTGATGCCCCATCATTACACACACACACACACACACATACACACGGAAAATCCATTTAAACCTTACAATTTTTTGGCCCTCCCTTCATACTGAAGAAAAGTTTTTTCTTTTTCTTTTATAGGGTGTACATTAAGTAGAATGTAGAATTCTACATGGAGAATGTTTTAATTCTTAATGTGATATAGTGGGAAAGGTACTAGATCTGGAGTCAAATGAAACCAAGATTTGTGTCCTTGCCTCCAAAATGTATTATTAGCTCAGTGACTGAGGATGGGGAGGAAATAAGCATTTATACAGTATCTACTCTGGGGCAGGCACTTTATTATTTATATGATCTCATTTACCTCGAAGGTAGATGCTATTAATTTCTCCATTTTCAGTTGAGGAAACTGAGGCATGCATAAGTTAAGTGACTTGCCCAGGGCCTTGTGGCTAGTTTCAGAGGTTAGATTAGAACTCAGGTCTTCCTAAACCCTGCTCTGTCCACTGCAACACCAGCAACCTCTGCTATGAGCAAGCCCCTAACTTTTCTCAGTTAGGTTTCCTGAGATTGATTGCCAGGTTCTTTGCTATATGTTTTAGCAGTTTTTCCCATTATACTTCTTTTTTTTTTTTTTTTTTCAAGTAAACCAGAAACCATGTTATACTGTCTCTAGGGCCTGGTCTCTGCTTGAGACTTAGCACACCAACCTTCAGGGCCTTTCCCTGGGGGAGCGACCAGATATCCTCATTGTAAGGGATTATCTCATTTTTGTTATTGAGTCAGTGTTCCTAGAGGTCTTTGGAGGATTAGCAAATCCCACAATTTTGGAACTGAAGGAAACCTTAGCAGTCGTTTCTTCTCATTTTATTAATGAGGAAATTGAGACACAAAGGAAGTAAGTATTGGCATTAGAGATGGTGCCTTAAAGGTCACCTAGTTCAAATCCCTAATTTTATAGATGAGAAAATTTAGGCCCCAAAAAGCTGCGATTCAGATTCATAAAATTTAGCACCCTTTTGTGAAAATGTGGGCAATAGCCACAGACTGCAGAATGCTTTGGATCCGTGAATATAACAGAATGTTATGGCACAGTTTTCTTAAAAAGCCAGTAAGATGAGTACAGAGAACCATGGGAAGAATTATATGAATTGATACAAAATTAAGTTAAACTAGGAAAGGCAAATACACAATGACTCCAATGATATAAGCAGAAATAACAGCATCTAAACAATCAAAACTGAATCCTGCAGAATTATAATAACTAAGCTTGACCCCAAAGAAGAGGGCGCCCCACCCCCATCTCTGCAGAAGTGGGGGGTTAGCACTGCATATAAATGTCAGACTTCTTCGTATTGGTTAATTTTGCTGAATGAGCTTTTTAAAAATCTTTTTTATGATCTTTTATTTTTTTATTATTTATTATTAATTTATAAATATTATATATTTATATAACTTTTTTATCTGCTATATCATTTTCTGAAAGGAGGAAATATATTAACAACAATAATAATTGCTAGCATTTTATGGTGCATCAATTGATGGCTTGCAAAGCATTTTACATATGTTATCTGATCCACACAACAACCTTAGGAGGAAGGTACAATTAATATCCCCATTTTACTGGTGAGGAAACTGAATGAGTCAATCAGTAAACATAACTGTCTGTTGGGAGTTGTAGATGATTTTAAAATAAAAGATCAATAGCAATTAAAAAAAAGAAATATTATCCTCAGTCATTTTTTGAAAGAGGCAGTCAGGGTTAAGTGACTTGCCCAGGGTCACATATCTAGTAAGTGTCTGTGGTCACATTTGAACTCAGGCCCTCCTGAATCTGGGGCCAGTGCTCTATGCACTGCATCACCTAGTTGCCCCCAGATTATGGTCATTTAGAGTATGCTTCCAGAGATATATTTTTCCCCAATAGTTAAAAAGAGAAAAGAAAACAATGTGCCCTATGTGTAAGAGGAAGAAATAAAATGAATGATCACTTTCAAAATAGAGCAATAGAATGGCACCCATCCTCGTATGTATTTTCTGTCACCTTTGTTCATAAGGTGCCTTAGGAACAAAAATTAACTTTACATTATGTGCCATGGTAGAAGCACTACAGAGTCTTCAAAATTCGTGATTTTGAAAGTGTATGCTTGTACTGTATTATTTGTCCCCTAATCATAGGGGGCAGAGCTTTAAAATTTAACCTCCTGCCCCCCTCATTTTCAGATGAGGAGGCACAGAGCCCAGTCAGGGACTTGGCCAAGTAGCCAGGTTTCCTAGCCCATAGAACTAATTGCTTTCTCCATTGTACCATTCTGAGTCTCCCCCATTGGGCTGCTCAACTCTTGCTGAAACAAAGAAATTTTGTCTCTTTCCCTCTCTCTACCTCACCCAGAGGTATAATCCTCCACACCAGAACTACAGTCCATTTCACCAGCTCCTGTTGACTGACTGAATGTCTCGGTTCTATAGCTGGGCCTATTGATCACACACTTTTCTCATTCTAGTCACTTGAAATTCTTTTTCTTTTCTTTTTTTTTTTTTTAAAATGAATCAGGATCCCCAAGCCAGATGTTTATGTCATCCTGGCTGAGGCTTTAATCTGCAGGAGCCTTCAAATTTAAACTCTAGACTTCTTTGTCAAAGGATTTCATGTGGGTACTGACTTTTAAATACAACATTACCATCACAATATTGCTATGATGGTTGCATCCAGGAAAATGTGTTAGAAGGCTCATTTCTGCTGGGTTAAGTTAAATGGTTTTCAGTATCTAATTAAGTATATTGTTCAGGGGCTCCAGGCACAAAGCTAGTACATTAGCATTCATGTATCCCCAGCAGACAGAAGATTTCCATATTAGAGTGGCTGCTTTCCCTGCCCCAATTTTATTCTTATTGAAAATAATAGTTGATTGCAAGTTACATTGTAGGCCTCTGCAACTGCCCCTTAGCCCTGGTCCATTCACAGATTCACTCCTTGTTAAGGATGTTGTATTATGAAAGGAAATGTTTTCCTCCATTTCTCTAAACTATATTTTGAGGAAGAAATGTAGTTGACACATAAATATTAACCAAAAGGGAAAATGAATTGTGAAGACATTTTGGTTGCAAACAGACGTTTGCATTTTGATTGCAACACTTAAGGAATGGAAAACATTGCAACCTTCACTGGCACAGTAACAGCATGGAAAGAGTGCTGGAATGGAGAGGACCTGGGTGAGTTCCACCTTAGGCTCCCACTACCTGTGTGACCTAAGTCAAATCATTGCCTCTCCCCGGGCCTCAGTGTCCTCATCTGTAAAATGAGGGGGTCAGACTAGAAGAACTTTAAGCCACTTACAGCTCTAAATATATGAGCTTGTGAACTCTGACTCATCTCCTTTAATCATTGACCATGGAGTATAATTGCATGGCGTGTAAATTAGCTACAGTTGGTGTTTAAGGAGACCTCTGACAACAGCTGTGTAACCACAGGCAAATCACTTACCCTTTCTCAGCCTCATTTTCCTCACTTATAAAATGAGGATAATAATCCTGTGTTGTTACAAAATACAAATGGGATAGCATATGTGAAGCCCTTTGCCAATCTTAGAGCACTGTGTAAAATGCTAACTATATATTATTTTGTTGCTTTTTTTTTCTTAGCCCAGTAGTGGAGTGTTTTGCAGTTACTATTGGGGGCCCCGCCCTCCCCCCAGGGGAAGGTTTACAAATGCCAGAGATCTCAGATTCACTAAACTAGTTCTGCTGGGGTAATAGTCTGGGTGCATCCTGTTTGTACCCTTCAGGTTAGGGCTATGATCCTGGCAGGCTTCATTTCTTCATCCCGTAGCTGAAGAGGCATTCATGTGGTCCCAGTTTCTCACCACCTTATTTGGTCATCTTCAATCCAGAAATGTACCTGTTATATTTAGAAAGCTGCAAGCTCACCATGTCTTAGTAAAGTCATAGTAATGTGAGTTCTGACATGCCCTGAATGTTTTCTTAAGATGCTTCTTTCCAGGGGGGAGTATGCTAACAGTTCCACATAGTATTCTTTCCTTTTAAATCAGGACTCATTTCAAAACAGGACCCAGGTCTCTTGAGAACAGAGAGAGAGGGCTGTGAGATGTCTGTTAGCCTTACTCCAACCGGCAATGAAAGTAACTGATTTTATTCCACTGAACAAAAAGTATCCTTTGCTTGGCTGCTAGAAGTAAATCAATCTTGCTTTTACATGCCCAAACCATAAAAATCTTACTTAAAAATCAAAATCCTTGTTTGTCTAGTCATTTTCAGTCGTGTCTGACCATGACCAGCCAACAGTAGGCTGGATGTCATGTTACTGAAGAGCCCCATACCATTCTTTCCTAAATTCATAACAATTCTGATATGACATGTATGGCTTGTTGTTATGGCTTTTATACTGTGTTATTCTCCTATCTAGAGCCATGTGTAAGATCTCAATATGTAACTCATTCCATACTTATGATTACCAGCACATGGATTATTAAATTTTTTTATCAGAGAGCAAATGAGTACTCTGGGACTATTCTTGTCTAATCCCATGTGTAAGCCCCATACATGCCAATCTGCAGAAAGCATATTTCATCATTTTATAGTTGAGTAAAAAAGGACAAAATGTACCCACCCAATCCGAATACCGACCAGTCATAACAAAGTATGGAAGAAATAGTAACTGAGTCATCTCAGTAACTCCTCATCCCAGTTACACTCACATTAAACATTTTAAACAAGCAACAGAAACAGTTGCCTCATTCGTGATTTCAGGGCATCTGGATTATCAAGTTCTAAAAAGCCAAATATATTTTTAGCCTTGTAGTTTTCACTGCTGGAAAAATTACCTCAATGGGACACCTTGCTAAGAACATTTTTCTTCACTTTTAAAGCATTAAATACCAGTTTGAAAGGGGTAAATAATATCCTTATCATGTGAAGGAAGCCCTGGAACAAATTGTTTTGTTCAGGTATTTACACTTTTTAAAAAATGTTATCATGCTTCTTACACTCTCTGATAACTCTTTCATCTGTGTCTCTTACAGCACAGTTTAATGGCAATGAGAAAAGGCAGTCTTCCCCCTCACCTTCCAGAGACAGGCGTCGACAGCTCCGAGCCCCAGGGGGAGGCTTCAAGCCCATCAAACATGGGAGCCCAGAGTTCTGTGGGATACTGGGAGAAAGAGTCGATCCTACCGTCCCACTGGAAAAGCAAATGTAAGTTCAAAGAAGACCTACCTTTATGCTGAAGTCCTGATAACTTTGTTAACTGCTATGTTGTATAGTACTGCTTTTGGGGTTGCACTGTGACTCGTAGAATTGCAGGGCCTCAAGGGCCATTAACTCCATACGGTAGCACTCAAGACTGGTGGCCCATCCAGCCTGGAAGACCTCCCCTGAAATGGAACTCCCTACCAACTGAGACAGCTCATTTTTACTTGTGTTATTATTGGTCAGTCGTTTCAGTTACGTCTATCTCTTCATGACTCCCTTTGGGGTTTTCTTGGCAAAGATAATAGAGTGGTTTGCCCTTTCCTTCTCCGGCTCATTTTACATGTGAGGAAACTGAGGCAAACAGGGTTAAGTGACTAGAAATCTAGAAAGTGTCTGAGGCCATATCTGAACTCGGGAAGATGAATCTTCAGGACCACCACTGCACCACCAGCTGCCCCATTTTTTACTTTTAGGTAGTCGTAATTATTCAGAGGTCTAATTTGAAATGTTATCAGTTATGGTCATGTACCTACTTAATCATCATCCCCTTTATGTCCTCAACAAGGGGAACATTTCTTTTTATTTGACCCCCTTTGGGAGAGGCATCAGGGCATACTGGATTTAAAGAAGTAACCTTTGGGGGATATCTAGGTGCCTCAGTGCATAGAGCACCAGCTCTGGAGTCAGGAGGACCTGAGTTCAAATCCAGCCTCAGACACTTGACACTTACTAACTGTATGACCTTAGTCAAGTCACTTCACACCAACTGCCCTGCCTTTGCCCTAAAAAAAAAGTGACCTTTAAGTCAGGAAGGTCTGAGTTAGGTCATAGGGCATGTTGCTTGACCTCTCAGTGCCCTAGGCAACTCTCTAAGACCATCCGTAAATTATAGTGCAGATGCTGTTCTCCATTGGGAAAGGGAGTTTTCTCATTGGGAGTCCCCTATGTAAGTGAAATCATTAGTTCAATTCACCCAAACAAACCCTTTTATATTTTAGAAAAATCTCTTAAATATAGTACATTTTTGGTAATCCTTTTTATCAGAGATGAGGAATGAAAAAAAATGATGAACCATCAAACTATTCTCATTACTGCCTGTCCTTTTTTTAAAAAAAATACAGATTTTATTTTGTGGAACAAAGTCATTCCTTCCAATTATTGCTAGTCAAAGAAGCTTATCGGGTCATACATAGATTTGGAGCTGGAAAGTAGCTTAGCAGATATCAGATACATGCTACAGATGAGGAAACTTAGATAAAGAGATTCAGTGACTTACATGGGGTCACACAGCTCATCAGCACAGGAGACAGAACTTGATCAATCTTCTTGTAGCTGACAATAGTATGGCGTGGGGGATGGGACCTGGGCTCCAAGTTTCAGACCAGGTCTGATCTCCATTGTAGAGTATATTTTCTAATTGGGAGTTTTCCTTTAAACGATGAAATCGCAAGTCTCTCCCCCAAAAAAATACCTTCTTTATACCAGTACAAGTTATAATAACAACAGTAATAACAATAAAATAACATCAACAACGATAATAGTTAATATTTTTATAAGTGCTTCCTTCCTTCCAGGCACTGTGCTAAGCTCATTACAAATATTATCCTATTAGATCCTCACAACCACCCAGGGACGCAGCTGCTGTTATTATCACCCCCATTTTACAGATGAGAAAACTGAGGCAAACAGAGTTTAAGTGATTTACTCAGGGTCATACTGCTAGCAGACGTGTGAGACTGGATTTGAACTCAGGTCTTCTCAACTCCAGGCCCAGTGTTCTGTTCACTGCACCACCTAGCTGCCCCAACAACTAATACCGCCCCCCCCACACACACACACCTCATTCTTTCTCATACGCATATGCTCTTATAATTAACCATTTAAAAGCAATTGGTTTAAATTCACCGGTATATTTCATTTGCCTGAATCTTTTTTTTTTTTAAAGCAATCCGGGTTAAGTAACTTGCTCAAGGTTACACGGCCAGTTATTTCTGGGTGTGGTGCTAAGTATCTGAGCCCGGACTCGATCCCAGATCATCCCGACATGGGAGCCGGTGCTCTTACTTGCTGTGCTACCTGGCCGCCCCATGCCTGAATCTTTTTTATAAGATATCACCCTCCCCCATATTTTAATTCTATAAATCTGGATTTTGATGAATAGAATTTTTTTAAAGCAAGGTAAATCTTCTTACTTCAGAAAGCTCCAGGAAGCTGAAAAAACAGTCATTTTGTTTTGTTTTGTTCTTAGCAAGTTTTCCGTGTGTTCACGGAAAGGAAGAATAACACATTACCAGACTTTCGTCAGCTGATAAACATTGTAGGAATACCAGCTCCCATCCTGGTTGTACAAGCCTCCCCCCTCCCTGCTCCTAGCCCCCCATCTTCCCACCCCAGAGGCACCTCCGCCTCCAGTGTGGAAGCCGCCCTCAGGAGACCCCAAGCCAAAGCTGACCAGAACCCAGAGCCTATGACCGTGGCTACTCAGTCTGTATGTACCTGGGGGGCTGTTGTTGCTCAGGGCCACAGAAACACTTGTATTGATTCCTGAGGGCCACGTGGCGCAGTGAGTAGAGCACCAGGCCTGGCGTCAGGAGGACCTGAGTTCAAATCCGGCCTCAGATAACTAGCCATGTAACCTTGGGCAAGTCACTTAACCCCAACTGCCCTCCCCCCCCAAAAATGTGGCCGTGCTGCATACACATACACATTACTTCATGGTCTACTCTTTTTTGAGTGCAGAGACAAGCAGGAGGCTCTAGAACCTCTGCCTGTGTCCCCAACCTCACCTTATGACCGCCCGCTCTTCTTGTCCTGCATTTAAACCACCCCCTCCCCAGCGCTGAAACCAGCACTAAATGCCAACTTCACTCATTAGGACTGGACTTCTTAACCTTTTTTGTGTCCTGGATCCCTCTGGCTTGTTAAGTCAGCTTTCTGTCATGTCTGATTCTTCAGGTCCCCATTTGGGGTTTTCTTGGCAAAGATATCAGAGTAGTTTGCCATTTCCTTCTCCAGCTCATTTTGCAGATGAGGAAACTGAGGCCAACAGGGTGAAGTGACTTGCCCAGGGTCGCACAGCTAGTAAGTGTCTAAGGCTGGATTTGATTGAACTCACAGAGATGAACCTTCCTGACTCAAGGCCAGCACTCTGTGCCACCTAGCTGACTCCTTTGGCAATCTAGTAAAATCTATGGATCCCACCCCTCAGAATAATGTTTTTAAATGCATAAAATAAAACACTGAAAGCCCAGGATCTAATCACAGAATGAAAGGGTGACAGTACCCCCAGTATATAATCAGGAGATATAGATTTTATTGTGCTAACAAGATATGAACACTTTAGGAAATGTAAAGTCCTTGCTGGATTGAACGAGGATTGCTAGGTCCCCATCACACACTTGTGATCATCTTTAATGTGAGCCTAGTACAAAGAACCTCCACGTAAGGGGAGAGGAAGAATTTCTCTCCCATTGCCCCAGGCCCAATGGCCACGTTGTTTCTAAGTGCAGCTACTCCTCCAGTAGGCACGGCATCCAACAGGGAGCAAAGACATTCCAGTCAGGCCTAGATACCATGGGGCAGTCTGTCACCAGAGGGAGAAAACAGCTTCTTATAATGGGAGCTCTTGAAGCAGAAAAAAAGGATTGGCTGTGGACCTGAGAGAGCCAGCCCTGGAAATTGGGAGGGAACAGCAGACCTTCACAGCCCAGATTAGCAGCATACAGCTATGTCACTCCGCAGAGAGATAAAGGATTCCCAGGTCCTTTAGTACCAGAATTTTTAGTTGCATTGGCCATGTACATTGCCTCTCTGTGTGCATCACTACCATTATATTCTGAGTTTATGACCGCTTTTCTCACAAATGCTGTGTATATTAAGTGGGAGATCCCAGATTTATGAGGGGGAATTTTTTAGCTATATGTCTTACTGTCTGATTCTTGGGGGAAATACACTATTGGGTACTTGGAAACTATAGGCCAACCCTGGAACCTGAGGCAGCAGGCATCTGGGGGTCCAACACTGGAATACAAATCCAGATTGTGGCAGAAGCCTGGAAGGGATGAGCCACTTATTAACCAGTCCCTTCATTGTTGTCCCATTCCAGTATTTCATTGTGAAATGGAGATGACCCATGTTTTGAAAAGCTGTACCACTCAGGGGCCAGCTTTGCCAAGTCCTAACAAACTAGACAAACCAGATAAGGTACTGTAATTCTTGAACCAGCTTGGCCAAGTTTGGAGAGTTTAGTTACCAAAAGCTTGGGCAAAAGATGATTGGTTTTGTTTTTTTTCCAGCCGCAGTAACACATAAAGGCCATTTACTGAGTCATAGAGAATTCTCAATCAGCAGAGAGTGGTAGTACCAGTGAAATATTAGATCCTTGAACTATGGAAGGATTCATCTCCTTTCTCTTCTGTAGCCACGTAGCCTTTGTACTAGGACTTATTAATGATTGATCCTGGGAAGGCTTCTCTGAACATCCCAGTAACCTCTCCCACTAGAGAACTCTTAAAATGTTTTATTTTTCCATCCTCAGTCATGTACTCATCCAATACTACCTTATGTGGCAGGTTTGTTTGTTTATTTGTTTTCCCTGAGTTTATGTCATATCTCACTCATCTAATTTTAAGTTCCTTGGTGACAGAGACAGTGGCTTCTTTACCTTTGGGTTCTTCCCAACACTTCAACCACACATAATAAGTGCTCGATAAATGCTTTTTGGTTGGACCAAAGAAAGGAGGTATTTTTCCAGTTTCCAGTTTCTGGGATGCTCTTCTAATATGCATTAGGTCCCACACTGAGACCTGGGAGATGGCAGCTTTCCTTGTGTACAGCCACAGTAATATTCCCTACAGAAATTCACTAGAATAGAATTAGAGTTTATAGTAAAGTAATAAAGAATGTGGTCCCAAAAGACTCACATTAATTGGATTCTTCTAAGAACATTACCAAATTTGTTCTTTGCTATTCACATCCTAACAAAGTTGCCGAAAGATGCAAATGGCTGATGCAGCAAAGAATGACATTCCTTTTGTTGTGATGGGCATATGAAGGAAAATACAAGAGAAAGGAGAATCAGAGGGTCAGGTTGTCTTAAATTGATTTTTGTTCATTCTCTTTTTAAAATTTTATTTATTTTTATTCTAAATGTAAACACCCAAAAAATGAGTATTCCCATATGCAAAGTAGAGTAGAAAAAAGAGGATCGAACATGAAACCACAAAGCTTTATTACATACAGCTCCCTTTTAAGCATGTAGTAAATTTAACATAAACTTTCTAGGAAATCCTGCTTGTCTGGGTTTCCTTTTGGCTTTCCTTCTCTTCTGTGTATTTTTAAAAATGCTTCAGTGGAGCTCTTTTCTTTCTTTTTTCTTTGTGACAACCCCATCTCTAGCCTCAATTTCCCCTCCCAAATAGAAAAAGAAACAAGGAAGGAGGAAAAAAAAAAGAAAGGAAGGAAGAAGGAAGAAAGGTCAGACCCTTGTAACAAATATACTAAATTGAGCAAAAAAAATTTCCCACCATAGCTGTGTCCAGAAGAGCATATTGATGTTAAAAACTGTGGTTCTTGAGCTGTTATCACCCCCCAAAGGACACTGCAGTATCACAGAATTATAGAGCTGGCAGAGAAACCATCTAATCCAACTCTGCCCAATCTGTAAATATTTTCCATAACATTTCTGGAAAACAGCTTCCACTAAAACTCCTCCAGTGACAGGGAACACACAACAGGCCATCTATTCCCTTTTTTGACTGTTCTAAATGTTAGAAAGTTCTTCCTCCTGTTATAGCAATACAGTACAATAAATATTTATTAAGTACCTACTATGTGCTATGACCCTGCACTAATGACTGGGGATTCAAATAAGAAAAAGAAAGACAGTCCCTAACCTCAAGGGAGTTTATCATTTATTAGGGGAAGACACAAAAGGAAGCAGAAGTGGGAGAAGGGAAAAGGTATGAGAAAGAGAGACCATGATGATGGTAGAGTTGGAAGGAAACTAGTAGGGAATGAGGAATTTACTGGCTTCTGGGCCCTCTTCAAAGGGAGGTTTTGGGAGGATTCATTTACCCTACAGCCTACCAATCAGGGGGCAGAGACAGCTGGGCATACTGATGTGGTTTGAGGACCAAAGCTGAAGCAGTCTCCATTATGATGAGTTTCCTGGTGATGAGCTTTTTGGAGATGGAGAGAGGCTGGTGATGGTAGAGCTAAAACCAAGCAGGGCAGCTGGTTAAGGAATGAAGAGTTGGCTAGGCTTCTGGGACTTCTATAAAGGGAGATTTGATGAGGAGTTTCATGCTCTGCCCTCCAGTCCAAGAGGCAGAAATAATATTCAGCTGAGGTCAACTTCCCTACACCTTCCACCCATCAGGTCCTAGATCCATTCCTAACACTAAGCAAAGCGGGCATAATTCTTCTTCTGTGAGACAGCGACAGCCTTTCAGATATTTGAAATGTTCCCCAGTAATTCACTTCCACTTGGTAGAGGATATGAGGTTCAAGGTAGATCCGCTGGAAAGTTTTATAATTTGTCCTGACATTCTGATTTCATTCTAGGTAGCTCGTTAATGTCATCTCTACTTCATTCACCAAATGAGAGGTGGGGCCAAGTTTCAATAACATTGCTTTAGTAACTGACTTCCATATCATAGGAGATGGCATTCTGACCTAGGAAGTGGGAAGATTTACCTGCCTCAGACACTGACAGTATAATCCTAGTGAAATAACTTACCCTAAGTTTCTTCATCTGTAAAATAGAGATAATAATATTTACCTCACAGATTTGATGAAAGGATAAGATGTGTAAAATATTTAGCAAAATTTTAGGCAGTCTAGAAATGTGAGCAATTGTTAATCAGAGGCATATTACTGAACAGAGATGCTACCATCAGGGTTCTGACAAATGTTTGTTTAGGAATAAAAATTTCTTATTTCTAACAACTTGAACAAAAAGTTATGACCCCTACTACAAAATGAATGAATGATGTCACAAAAACAGCTTTATAAATAACAAGAACTGTCTCGAGCAGACAAATGCTAGATATGTTTCATTTGCTTCGGTGGCAGAATTCCACTAATTTAGCCAAATCTGTGTTCTGGGCCCCCAGCTCACATCCATTGGCACTTCTCTGTTATTTCTTAGTTCTCTTCACTAACACATGTTTTTTCTCTTGTAAAATGGAGATAATAATACTTGGTACGTACCTACCTCATAGGGTTATTTTGAGAAAAGTACATATTAAACATAAACTGCCAAGTCAATGTGAGTTCTCATTAATATTATGACCATCTGGAGAGTCAGGCCCCTTATCAACTAGCTAATATCATTCATCCAAATATATAAGCCACACTTTTTTCCCCAAATCTGGCATATGTAAAAAGTGAGTGTGGTCTATTACTGTACTCTTTAGTAGCAGAGACAGAACTGATTAGCCTCCCAGCAGCAGCAACAGGAACAACAGGTTCTCCACTGGCCAACACCCTTCTTGAAAGGTTCTGTGCCTGACATCCCTACTAACTAGTGCTAAGAGTTGACAGGGGAGACAGGTCCCTCCTGCATGCATTTCCCCAGTGACTTCTGTTATCTCCTTAAGATAAGGGTCTTGGGGCAGCTAGGTAGCTCAGTGAATAGAACACCAGACCTGGAGTCTGGAGGACCTGAGTTCAAATGTGGTCTCAGACACTTGACACACTTACTGTGTGACCTTGGGCAAGTCACTTAACCTCAATTGTGCCTTCCCCCTCCAAAAAGAAATAAAAAGATAAGAGTCTCTCTGCAAAGCCTAACAACTGTGCTTTCCCCAGTCCCAGCCACCTATCTGCATTCCCAAGGCAGGAAAAGATTCTACTGGAGAGTTGGGTAAGGCAGGATCCCAGGATCTTCCTTCCCTTGAAATTTACACGTTCATCTTATGGCTCTGGCATTGTTCTTCACCTTCTAAGGACTTCAACTATGCAAATGTAGCGCCATATCATGAAACCCATGAGTAAGGGAGACCGGGGTGTAGGGTCCGTGAAATTATTTCCACTCTTTGCCACAAAAGAAGGAACTGCCCGCAAGTGGAGGGAGGCAAGTGAAAGGGATCCATTTATAGTTGCCTCCTCTTCAGCCTTGAAAGCCAACTCCCCACATTTGCTCACTGTTAGGAATTTCCCAACTTCTCTGGGTTTCTTTTAACTTGTTATGATGCTTTGTTTTCTTATGTTGCAAAACTTCACTTATTAAATAAAATAACAGGTTCTCCCAAGTAGGTCAGTGTTCTTTAATACAGCAATTTCCTTTAATTGCCTTTAAGCATATATGTAAGTATAGGGATTTTATAGGGATTGTCAGTCAACAAGCATTTATTTTACTGTATGCCAGGCAATGTGCTAAAGGCTGGGAATACAAAGAAAGGCGAAAAACTGGTCGCTGCCCTTAAGGAAGTTATATTCTAATAAGAGAGACAGTGTGCAAATATCTGACGAGATATATACAGTGTGAATGGAGATCATCTCAAAAGGAAGCTGCTCGCAGTGGAGGTTGGGAGACCAAAAAAGGCAGCCTGCAGAAACTGGGCTAGGGATCTGGACTTGGGCTTTTATTGGTGCAAGGAGCTGGCACACACTGGCTTTGTGAGCCCAGGCAAATCACTGAACTTCAGTGCTCTGCACCAGATGTGGCAAACTCCCGACCCAGATTAAAATGTAATTGGGAAACTGGGGAAAATAAATAAAAACACAACACTATGTACTCTTATTGTTCACTTGTTTTAGTTGTGTCCAACTTTTCATAACCCTACTTGGGGTTTTCTTGGCAAAAATGCTGGAGCAGTTTTCCATTTTCTTCTGCAGTTCATTTTACAGATAAGGAAACTGAGGCAAACTGGGTGAAGTGACTTGCCCAGGCTCACACAGCTAGTAAGTCTCTGAGGTTAGATTGGAACTCAGGAGGCTGTGTCTCCCTGACTTCAGGCCAGGTACTCTATCCACTTCACCACCTGCTTGCCCTACAATATAACACAGACAACATTCATTGATGACTTTCTAAGTCAGTGTGTGACCCATCTGACATCACTCCTCTACACAGTTCTGTATAATTCAAAAAGAAGGTGCCAAACTGATTACCCACATGCCATCAGCTCCACATGTATCTTCTAGTCACTTTTGGGGCCCAGCTCCGCATCCATCTAGAGAGCTTGTTCAAGATAAACATATTGATAGACTGGTGTGATGAGCTGACTCTGTAGCTCCTTGCCATAATTTGGACATTATGCATTTTCTTCTACTTTATTTTTCCAATGTAGACCACAGGTTTATAGGATTTTAGAGTTTAGAGGGACTTCACAGTTCATCTAATCTAGGAGATCTTGGCCTGGCATCCAGGGACTCATTTTTAAAAAAATTAATAACTATTTCAGTATAATTGGTTTCCTTTGTAATTCTCTCTACTTTTTTTTTCATTTAAAAACATCATTCTGAGGTGTCTGTGGACTTCACCAGCCTGCCAAAGGGGTTCATGATACCAAAAAAGGGCTAATCGTAGTCTAACTCCATTTCACAGATAAGAAACCTTAAGGTCTAGAAAGAAGTGACTTGTCCAAGGTCATGCTAATAATATGCACCAGACTTGGGTCTTCTGAATCCAAATCCAGTCCTCTTTCCACTATAACATAATTCCCAGAAGGGGGCGTTGGTGTGGGTTTCATTGAGGAGGTTTGGTGGTGGTCTGGAGTTTCCTGCATTGAGTACAGTGCCATCTATGAGTAGGAGTAGCTGGAGAGCCTCATTATCACTATGAGATCTTTCTTTTGTTTAGACTTTATAGAGGACATCTTCTGTGACATGGGCAAATACTTCCAGCAAAGATTTATCTCCTCTTTGATGTCAGTTATCTTGTCCATGAAATAGTACTGTGTCAGTTAATAAATATTGATCATTTATCATGTGCAAGATCTTAAGCTAGGTATTTCAGAACATTCAAAGATGAATTAGATTTGGGTCTTAGTCTTCAGGGAGCTTGCAATCTAATCAGAAAGAAAAGTCAGACACGATAAAAAGGAACTAATCAACTACACAAGATTGTAAGGGTCAGGAGCTAAATGACTGAAGCCAGAAAGGTCAGAGTATTCAAAGAACACTGCACACAAAAGGGTCTAGGTGAAGACTTCACAGAGAAGGTAGGACTCAGGCTATACCATGGTGAAGATTCAGATAGATGGAGAAAAATGGAGGCTGCGGCACAAATATAAGAGAGAGAGAGAGAAGTCGAAAGAGTTGTTTTGCCAGAGTGACAGGAGTCATCTGGAAAAGAGTAAGGAGCAGAAAAATCCTAAATAGAATTTAAATGTAAGTTAATGTTATTCTTGGATCTATTCCAGTCTTCATCATTCTAAGGCATCTTTTTCTGAATGGTATTTTGGTGTTAACATGATTGAGAATCAGTCTCAATTACTGTGTCTCAGAGTTAACGATGTATAATTTGAAGTATCAATTACTTCCCGGAGGGCGATGTCAGAGGATAGCAATGGACCCTCAAACAAAGGGTTACATATGTAATATGTGCCATTCTCCTTCATTCTCTTTTCTTCTTAATGGAAATTTTCCTTCCATTATCAAAAGAAGAAAGGCTAGAAAAGAAAGTACAAATAAAGTATTCTGTTATTTCGGTTTTAGATTGCATTACGTGCCCCTGCCACACTGTTGATAAATCAAGAGTCTATCCAAGGACCCCCGCCATGGTACTTAGGATTGGGCCATATACATAACAGGCATTCAAGAAATCCTTGTTCGTTGAAAGGAGTGATTGGCACCAACCACCATTTTGTGGATGAAGTAGTTGGACAGCTTATTTGCCTAGATCATTTGACATTTTTATCATCAGAACTCAGTTTTTTGGTCATTCATAGTAGCATCAAACAGGGCATGCCCCTCTAAATGCATGTAGGATGAACAGATTGCTGGTTTTTCCAGACTTGATGATGTACCCCTCCCCCCTTAAGTTTTGTTTTTAGAATATACAGTAACAGAAATATGCTTCCCTGATGCCAATTTCACAGCTTAGATTTAGCTATACATTAAGACAGCAGAGATGATTTCTCAGCAGGTGCTGTGTTAATCATTTATCACAACCACACAGTCTGGGTAGCAGGTTTTTCTTTTTTTTTTCTGTGCACCGTGCACAGAAACTGTGCACTTTTTAATCAACAAACAAAGCAAGATCCAGAGATATCACACTCCACTTTACTTTCTAAGTAGTATCTTTAGTATTGTTTTCAATGAATCTCTTCCTACGTAAATATCCAATCTGTCAGGCTCTGTTTTACCAGCACCCAAGTTCTTCTCTAGTTGTAAATAAAGCATCTAATTAGGACATTAATTCTTTGAGAGCTTTACTGCTAACCTATGAGCATTACTTTTTCAGGCCAGTGAAAATAATCTCCCCATCAAACATTTAATGCTGTTCCTTAAGCATCTTACCCACTTTCAAGGAAATGATTTCTGATATGGGGAACTGTTTCCATTAGCACCTCTTCGATTTTAGAGATTCCAGATTATAGAACTCAAACTCCGCTGCAGATAATGTTAATGAAGCCAAATTAAAATGCTATTCTTAAAATAGAAATGTCAGTGTTAGTGAAGTAAAAGTGTATTATAATAGTTACTATCTCCTTTTCTAAAATACATATTTATTTATTCATACATTCTTTCCCTTTTAAATTTTTTCATTCATAGACTAAGAATAACAGAATTGAACAGGGCTAGGGTTCATATTATCCACCAACTCCCTTAGTTTATAGATGAAGAACCAAGCTCCAGAAGGTGAAATGACTCCCGCAGAGCCAGGGCTAAAACAGATGCTGTCCTACCTTCTAGGCTACTGCACTGTGATGTCTCCTCTATTCTTTGGGCCTCCAAAGATCATGACTAACCCCTATGTTGACTTTATTTCTGGATCTCTTCCCATACCATCTAGAAGAGAGTTTTTAAAAATATATTTGCGTTTATCCAGATGCCAATTCTTTGCTTCATTTTATCCAGATGAAATAGTATAAATACATTATGAGTAACTAGTTACTAATCCTGTGTGCTGTTTCCTTATATAATCACTTGCATGTAATAGGCGTTTCATTAATATCTGTAGAATTAAATGGAATTGAATTGTAATGGCTGCAACACTAACTAGTCTCTTTATTACAAGAAAAAAGGAATTAGCAAAAATAGTGCATACTAATCCTTTTCAAGTGCCCTAAGGATCTTACCCTCCACTTTAGTCCTAAACAGGCTTACTCCTTCCCCCACCACAAAAGTTGAATCTAGAAAATTCATTGAGTACCGTGGGGAAACCCTGCAGCATGGGGTAGCAGAAGGACCAATAATAAGAGAGGTGGAGGACCATAGGGACAGAATGGTACGTTCATCACCAAGCACAGACACTGGGTTGGTTTTGCACAGTGTCTGGCACATAGTGGGGGCTTACTAAATACTTATCAATCAATTGCTTAACTGTTTTTCTTTGTTATAAGAGAGGGCTCATTGTGTATAGGGAGTGTATTTCCTGGAATCCCTGATGTAAAAACAAAAGTAATCAACTTATTTAAAAAAAAAAAAAAACCCTGGAGTGGCTCCCAAGAAGCCTGGGTTCTAGCTCTAACATCATTTCTTCCTTGGACAAATCATTTAAAGTTCCTCGTCTGTAAATCAAAAAGTTTAACTAGATAATCTCTAAGATGTCTTCTGACTCTAACCTTCTGTGATACCGTAATGTGGACATATCAGTTTTCAGTCAGCCATTTTCAGTTATGGCCGACTCTTCATCACCCCTTTTGGGGTTTTGTTTTCTTGGCAAGGATTACTGGAGTGTTTTGCCATTTCCTTCTCTAACCCATTTTACAGAGGAAGCTGAGGCAAACAGGGTGAAGTGACTTGCCCAGGGTCACACAGCTAGTAAAAGTCTGAGGTTAGAATTGAGTTCAGAAAGATGAGTCTTCCTGACTTCAGGCCCAGCTATCTATCCATCACACCTCCTAGTTGCCCTGAACATGTAGATATGTACTTGCAGATGTGTGAGCCACTGTTAAACTAAGATAACTCACTGAAGTTATTTTAAAAAAAAAACATTCTTTGTATCCCCAGTACTTAACATAGTATCTAGCATATAGAAAACACTTAATAAATGCTTGTTTATTGATTGATTGGATTTAGGTTGGAGCATGAAAACTTAAAATTTTAGCATTGTAGCTTAACATTCTAACATCTCATTGATATGCAAATGACTTTTTTTAATCTAACTAGTATTGGAATCAGGAAAACTTAAGTTCGTCTCACACACTTACTAGCTATGTTGACTCTTGGGCAAGTCACTTCATCCTGTTTGCCTCAGTTTCCTCATCCATAAAATAAGCTGGAGAAGGAAATGTTAAATTAACTACTTCAATGTCTTTGTCAAGAAAATGCCGAATGGGGTCACCAAGAGTCAGACATGACTGAAAAATGACTGAGCAAAAGGCATAGTTGATCTCTTAAATTCTTTCAAAGTGCTAGATCAATAATATAAAGGACAAGCTTATCAGCCACCTTATTTCAGCAAAGAAATTTTTATTTCTTATTTCGGCTCTTTTCTTACGTTTGAAACGACTGTTATACAGTTACCTTCTCATCATCATTTTTCTTCTTCTCCGGTCATTATTAAATTAAAAACAATCAGATGAACAAAGGTGTTTTTGGTTTTTTTTTAACTTTTAAAATAAATCCAATTTTTGGCCCGCATGTGGAAATAAAAGCACCTTTAGAAAACTGTAAGCAAGTGAGAGCAGAAAACGGTAACTTGGAATTTCCTACCCAAGACAATCCTTCTTTTGTCAAAGCAAAAAAAAAAAAACTAAACCCAACTCTGTCTCTGTGTTCAATTAAAATGTTGCTGGAGTAATACTGCAGTATGAATCAGATACAGCCCAGAAAAGGCCAGTAATCAATCAACAGATCCTACTTGAGCATTTCCTGTATGCCCAGTACTGTAGGAGATAGAAAAGAAAGATAAAAATCTCACATACACACACACACACCTCTCCCTCTCCTTCTCCGAGTCTCTCTCCCTTCCTTCCTCCCTCCCTCCCTCTCTCTCCCTCTCTCTCTCTTTCTGTCTCTTTCTGTCTCTCTCTCCCTTCCTCCCTCCCCTCTTTTCTCTCCTTATAACAGTAACAACAACTCACATTTAGATAATACTTTTGTGTTTGCAAAGGCTTTTGTATCTGTTATCTCACTTAACCTTTTGCCTTGTGAGGTAGGTACTACAAATATATAATGTGGTCTTCCTAAATCTAAAGTCTAGTCGTGTCATTCTTCTGCTTAGTGTACTTCAGCACCTCGCCACTACCTCTAGGCTCAGACAAACTGCATGGTGCAGAGATCCCTTCTCGGCCTTTGTAGACTTATCATAGGGTTACTCTCCTCCTTGCGTCTTTTGGTCTAACCAAACTGGACCCGTTACTGCTTCCCACACTTGACGCTCCAGCTTCTGTCTCCCCACCTTTCTTCAGGCTACCTCTTCCTTGAACTTCACAGCTCCAGCTTGAGGAATGCACCATTTCCTCATCCCTACCACTTAGAAAACCTAGTTTCCTTCAAAGCTTAGCTCAAATGCCATCTCTTTTGAGACCTTTGTGGGGTATCCCTTCTCCATACCTTATTTTTTTTTATGAGCATCTATTATCTCTCTAATGGAATGTGTTTGGAGAAGGCCTCCAATAGAGGAAGTGGCTTTCGCTGGGTCCCATCCCTAACCTCTTACATATTTATTGAATGAATTAAATGACTTCAGCCTGATAGTATGATAGGATTAGTAGGAGGTCAGTAGGCAGAAAGAAGGAGGGAAGGCATTGAAAATGTGTACTAAACAGTGGTTCCTATGAGTTATATGTTGGAATATTTTATCCATTTAGACCTTGACAATGTCTCATCCAAATACCTTATTATTATTGCTCTCTAAGGGTATATTCCCTGCTGCTTTTTTTCCTCTGACAGTAGAGCAACCAAATGAGCCTTCTTTAACAACTGAGTTCAAGCCATTCCTTTATGACTGTGCACTCACGGAGGCTGGTTATTCATCTTTAATTTGCAAAGTCTAGACCTGGAAATTCTTCCCCCTCCCCTAACCAGTTATTGGTTGCTCCTGTCCAGAGACTCAAGTCTGTACTTATTCTCTCCTTTTATCTCCAAGTGGCATTTGCCATCACTTAGGATCATGGAGTTTGGAGTAGGAAGGGCCATAGAGATCATCTAACCTAACCCCTTCCCTTTTAAAAGTGAGGAAATTGAAGCAAAGAGATTCCAGTCACAGAAGGTAAAAGGGACTGAGCTAGGATTTTAATCCTAGTGAGCTTTCTGTTCTACTACATATTTAATAGAATTTAACCTATAAAGCATTAGTTCCAGTGGGCTTCTTCTCCACTATGCCAAATATTTAATAGAATCTTGTCTACAAAGCATGCTTCCCAGAAGCTGGTTAGCTCCTCCTAGATCTGCTTATAATTGGGGATGGTTTTATATATTAGGATGACACTGGTTCAAAGGATAGGTTATTCGCAGGTGTAGATAACTAGAGAGGGATTGATGCTCACAATACAACCAAATGGCCTTTTTTTTTTTCTGAAGCCAAAAGACTCAAGTTACAGAGAGTATACGTGGCAGAGATTTGAACCTCATTCCTCTCATTTTAATTCTAGTGAGCTTTCTGCTATGCCACATATTTAATAGAATTTAATCTATAAAGCATGCTCCCTAGAAGCTATTTGGTTCTTCCTAGAGTCCGCTTATAATTAGGAATGTGGGTGTTGAAGTAATCATTTTTCAAATGTAAAGCTTCATGGTACACTACAAAGAACATTGCCTGTGGAGCCAAGAGGCTGCTGGTCATTCATTAAGTTGTATTTGACTCTTGGTGACCCCATAGACCATAGCTCACCAGGCCCTTCTTCCCCAAACTATCTCCCAAAGTCTATCTAAGCTCATGTTCATTGCTTCCATGACACTATCTATCCATCTCATCCTCTTCTACTTTTGCCTTCAATCTTTCTCAGCATCAGGATTTTTTTCAATGAGTCCTGTTTTCTCATTATGTGGTCAAAAATTTTCAGCTTCAACTTTTCAGTATTTGTCCTTCCAATGAGTAATCTGAATTAATTTCTTTCAGTATTGACTGATTTGTTCTCCTTGCTGTCCAAGGGACTCTCAAAAGTTTTAGAGGACTTGTGTTCAAATCCTACCTTTGATACTTATGAACTTTTTTGACCTTAAACAATTTGCTTTACCTCCCTGGACCTTGGATCCTTATCTATAAAATAATCGGCTTAGGCCAGATGATCTCTGAGGCCCCTCCAGCTCCAGATCTATGATTTTGACTGTCGTTAGTAATTATTTATATTTTAATATTAGTAATAGCAATTTGGAGCAAGATTTTGAAAAGTCTGACACTTATAGCAACAAACTTAAGCTCCTTGCCAAGCAGATATGGCAACCAAGGGCAGCACCGTTCTAGAATATAAACTTGTTTGTAAAAATCTTACATCACCTCGTAAAACTGAAAAGCAGTGAAGAGAAACGAGTTTGCAGAAAACTTGGCGAGATATCCAATTAAGTCAAATCATCTGAAGCAGATTTAAAGATGAAACTAGAAAACAACGAACAGACAGAAAATGGAAAATTATCTGTAAATATTTCTGTAACAAGCACTTTCTTTCCTCACTGGCAGTGAAGCTGCCAGATGTGTACACTTTTAATATTAAGCTTCCCATTGTGCTTCATGAGGAAATAAAAATGGCACTAACAGAAACAAAGATGGAAAGACCTGCTGTACTTGACCAGGTATATACACAACAGAATGGTGTGGAAGAATGGATTCTCAACATCCCTTAAAGAGGAGATGATACAAAGTACTTGGGAAAAAATCAGACCTTATTATGACCTCCCAAAAGTTATCCATCATTACCAACCCTACTTTCCCACCGTCACAAAGTCTTTATGAACAAGAAGATTATATTCTATGGCAAACTACATTTTTACAAGCACACAATCATATGAGAGGTTTAAAGACTACAGACTCCTGCTCAGTTCACTCTGCATCAGTTCATGTAACTCTTCCTAGGTGTTTCTGAAATCATCTTGCTTGTCATTTCTTATAGCACAATAATATTCCATTACAATCATATGCCACAGCTTGTTCAGCCATTCCCCAATTTATGGGCATCCCCTAAATTTTGCCACCAGAAAATAGCTGCTATAAATATTTTTGTATAAATAGGTTTTTTGAGAATTTCTGGGAAAAATATAGAAAAGCCTGCTGAACGAGAAAGTATGGGTAGCTCAGGACCTTTCATATCACAATCCACATCAAGGAGAGAACAGATCCAATGAAGTATACCATCAGTTGTACACATAAGTGCCTTCTCTCTAATCACAATTGTATATAGTTTTTTATGTATTTTTCTGTCTGTATTTCTCAGGTTGAGTAATAATGTGCTTTTAAAAACATAGAGTTGCATAGTATGGGGGAAAGAGCACTGTAGCCAGAAGAAAGATTCAGAGCCCACTTCTGATTTTTACTGTGTGACTTCAGGCAAGTCACTTAACCTACCTGGGCCTCAGTTTCCTCATCTGTAAGTGAAAGAATGGGATTAGATGGCTTCTGAAGTCCTATATAAACCTATGACTTTATAAATCATCTAGCCAGGTAGCCCAGTGGATAAAGCACTATTTGCCACAGTTTTCTCAAATGTAAAATGGAGATAGCAACCACTCCTCCCTCCCAGAATTATTGGGGATAAAGTGAAATAATATTTATAAAATGCTTTGCAAACCTTATTTTATTGCTCAGTGTTTTTCCATCATGTCCAACTCTTCATGACCCCATTTGGGATTGTCTTGGCAAAGATATTAGAGCAGTTTGCCATTTCCTTCTCCAACACATTTTACTTTTGAGAAACTGAGGAAAACGGGATTAAGTGACTTGCCCAGAGTCACACAACTAATAAGCATCTGAGACCAGATTTGAATTTAGGAAGATGAATCATCCCGAAGTCAAGCCCAGCACTTCCATTGTGCCACCTAGCTGCAATAATGCAAAGTAAATGCTGCATGTTTTGACCAAGGTCACACAGCTAGCTAGTAGCAAAACCAAGGCTAAAACCTTGTAACCTCAGTAGAGGTTTCTTCATGTACAAAAGTACTGTGAGTAAGACAACAGTTGGGAAGACCCAGATTGATTTAAGAGCAATTCATTAACTGATCTCTAAGGTTTCTGTTATATTTACAAACCTTGATTCTTAAAGAAATATAGTTTTTTTCTGAACCTTTTAAAGACATGTCACTAGACAGAAATAAACTTTTTTAATACAGCCGTATGATACTTTCTTCACTATCTCATGCCATTCAGTTTTCTGTTCTCTTATGTTACCTTTGCAGCAGCCTCTTGATTCTATTAGCTGACTATAATCATGAGTATGTTATGCAGGAGTAAAGGTTCAAAGAGAGTCCAATTTTGCACAGCTTTGCTGATTTTTTTTTTCTGGTTTCTCTGTTTCTGCATATAGTTGACCAGTCATGCTGATCTTGCTTTCTCTTTATCCAAAGTCTTCATGCTTTGCTCTGGAAATTCTGTATTCTTATTCTCATTTCTGCTGTGTTTCTGTTTCCTCAGCCACCTAGGTGTCCTCTCTCCAACTCCTAATATAACTCTAGCTTGAACTTTCAACAGAATTCCTCTGGCACCTTGGACAGTTCATCTCTTTTGATGCTTAGCCTCTTCTCAACTCCTGTTTCTCTCTCACTCTGCCCTATATGTATTTGGTATTGATTCATCCATATATATGCTCTTTCTCAACGGTAGAATGTAAGTGTCTTGAGGGCAAGGACTATTTAAATTTTTTCCTTTGTATCCCTATTGACTAGCAAAGTGCCTGGCATAAAATTAATAAATGTTTGCTGATTGGATGAATGAATACCCTCATTTGGAAGTCTTCGGGCAAAAGCCAAGTGACCAATTTTCTGGCATGTTATAAAGGGGGTCCTCATTCAGATATGGTTTGGTGTTCTGAGGTCCCTTCTACACTGAGATTCTATTGTTTTTTTTAGACTACTTATCTTAGAATCAAAGATTTAGACCTTAGGGGCCATGAGATCCAACCCCCTCATTGTACAGATGAAGAAAATGAGGAACAAAGAAGTCATAACTTGCCCGAGTTCAGACAGCTAGTAAGTGTGTGATGGGGGATTTGAACACAGTTCTTCCTGATTCTAGGCCCAGTGTTATAGCCACTCCTCCACTCTGCTTTTTCCTTCAAAGACTGCTTGGGTTCATATTGGGGGGGAAAACAGAAAGGAAATTCCACTCCAAATAGCTACTGTGTATTTAACAGCACACTTATCAAGACACACACATAGTAATTCTATGAATACAACTAAAAAACACTACAAAAATGAAGACATTTAAATAATTGAAAAGATATGAATTGATCATGGTTGGACCATGCCAATATAATAAAAATGACACCACCTAATTTACAGAATTAGTACCATCCTAATCAAACTACCAAAGCATTACTTTATAGAACTAGGAGGGGAAAAAAGACAAAATTCAAGAAATAAATGATCCAGAATCTAAAGAGAATTGATGGATAAAAAATGGGAAAGGAGGTCTAGCAGTCTCAGATCTCAAACTTTGCTACAAAACAATTAGTGAAAAATATTTGATACTTATTGAGAAACATAAAAAAGTTGATCATTGGGATAGGTTAGGTATAAGAGATCAAGAAGCAAATTAATATAATAGCCTAGTGTTCTACAAATCCAAGGACCCCTACTACTGGGAAAAACTTAGACTAACTATTCAACAAAACAGCTGGGAAAACAGGAATTCTGTCTAGTGGAAATTCGATTTGGACCAGCAACTAACACTGTGTGCCATAGCAAGCTCCAAATGAATAAAGGAACTAGATTAAAAGGTCATATTTTTTAAAAAATACAGGAGCAGGGAATAAGATCCTTTTACACCTCTGAATGGGGGATAGTTCTTGAATACACAAGTGCTAGGAAAAGAAACATAAGAGATAAAATGGACAGTCTTGATTACATAAAATTGAAAAGTAGGGCCCTAACAAAATATATCCAAGATATATAAGATGTTGATTCAAATATAGAAGAATCAGAACTATTCCCTAGTAAGTAGATTTTCAAAATATATAAATAGATAATTCGCAAAAGAATTAATATGACAAAATTTGAGTCATTCTGAATGATGATGAGATTTCAGGTGATGAGCTTTTCCTGGGGGAAGGTATGATGGAAAATTAAGAGCTGCTAATCTATCTATCCATAGTTCTTTCCCTCCCTTTGTGTCTTTGTTTTAGTATGTAGCTGTCTCTCTTCTCTCTCCCCTTGTTTCTTGTCCTTAACTAGGTGTGATACTAGTACTTAAGTATTTATTTTTAAAAATTCATTTTATGTTCCTTATTCTTAACTGTGAATATGTTTATTTTTATTTTTTATTTTTCAAAAAGGGGAGAATGGACCAGGGAAAATAAATTTTTGTTTATTGTGAAAAATAAAATAAAATTTGGGAAGAAAAAAATAAATATTCTAAAAGTAAATGACTAACACACTTTGTATTTTTCTCTTTAAAAGAAAAATAAAGGATGTCACCTTTCATTGATTTTTTTCTATATGCTTGTCCTAGGATTTAGAAATAGAAGAGACTTTAGAGATCCCCTAGTTCAAACCCCTACTTTTATTACAGATGGGGAAACTGAGGTCCAAAGATATTTGAAGTGCTTTATTTTCTACTGGTAGTAATCAGCAGGGTTAGGATTTGAATCCAGGCCCTCTGATTCCCAATCCAGCCTGTTTTCATCAGACTCCTTTGCTTCCAACAGAAACATAGTTCCCATCTCTGCTCCAACTGAGGTTGTTTTCCTTCCTGCATTATCTATAGCACTTTTTATATTATTGATCCCACAAAAATGAATGATAGTTCTATTCCCAGCTATCCAATTAATACCAAATTTGTTTGGCAACAGCATGTTAACAGTTTGCTGTAATCTCATTCCAACTGATTAATGCTCTGTGTAATGAGCCCCAAGTAATGGTGTCACAGCTGTCACCCCACAGCAAAAGAGAATCTCTTAATGTCCATCTTTGTGAGATTATCCAATTTTGAAAATAAATTGTTTATTTTTCCAAATGTGTTTTAGATGGTATCACGGAGCAATCAGCAGAACAGATGCCGAAAATCTTCTCCGGTTGTGTAAAGAGTGTAGCTACCTTGTAAGAAATAGCCAGACAAGCAAGCACGACTATTCTCTGTCACTGAAGTAAGTATCATTTAATCACTTTTCTGGCACCCAGTTTCCTAATCTCATCCTTAGCCAACTCATGATAGCTATAGGTAGAAGACTTTTTATAAGGCATCCCAAGGAATTTGAGAATTCCCCTGGCCAAAAGTGTACTATTCCAACTAATAAGTCTTAGATTTGATCTTGTATTCTTGGGACGTGAAGAAACTTTTTTTGCTCACCTTTGTTTGTCCAAAAGAAAAAATGTACTTGTTCTTTCTCTTAGTTTTTATATTAAAATGATTACTTTCCTTTTTACCTTTTGGTAAGTTATAGCTTTACATTTGGGATACGGTGTTTTAATATTATTCCCGATCTGGGAAGATCATTACAGGCTTTGATATTTTAGGGAACTCCTCACAACATTTGTAAAATTCCCTCTATGTTTTGTATTCTGCCTTTGATGCAAAAATTACTGATTGCTGGTTCTTTGTGAATGAGACATTTATAAAATCTTGAAGCCCTTTCAAAGGGAATGGCCCAAAATTTAGAGAAAAAAATTGCTTTTATTTTTTAATCTCTTTTGATCTCTATAGCCTTGGCATTGTTTTGAGTTTGTTTCAGTTTTTTTTTTGTTTGATTGATTATTTTTTTATTTTACAGGAACTAAAATCTTATAAGTGGAAAAGACCTTAGCAATTATCTAATATAGGGGTGGGGAACCTGGGTCCTCTAGGTCCTCCAGTGGGGTCTTTTGACCAAATCCAAACTTCACAGAACAAACCCCCTTAATAAAAGAATTTGTTCTGCAAAACTTGGCTTCAGTCAAAAGGCTACATCCAAGTACCTAGAAGGCCACATGTTCTGCAGCTTCCCCCACCCTTTCATTTTACAGATGAACTAAGAGCTAGTTAGAGGCAGAGGCTAGGAGTAAAATCTAGTCTTCCTAAATCAAAAAATGCAAAATACAAGGGACCACTTGCATCTCCATTTCCCCTATCTTTGAGAGCATATGGAATATTTTGCATAACTGAAGTTGCCTGCTTTGTCTTTTATAATCTCTTCTGTCCCTTTTTAGTTAAGAATTCTTCTAACCATAGTGGTAAAAAGTACCTGATCTCATTCTCTTCTTTTTTTTTTAATGCTGTGACTGTTTATATTTAAGTTGTAATAGTTTTAATTTATTGTATATGGTATAATTTATTGTATATGGTATAAAATGTTGGTTTAGTCCTAATTTCTACTAAACTCCTTTGCAGTTTTCCAAGCAGTTGTTGTCAGAAAGGGAGTTCTCCCTATAGTAATTTATGTTCGTGGATTTATCAAACACTAGACTACTAATTTTTGTTACCTCTATTTCTTGCTTATCAAGTCTCTCCCACTGATCTACTTTTCTGTTTTTTAATTAGTACTAAGTATGCTTAATGATCACTGCATCATAATATACAGAGATATTTGGTAATACTATGCCCTTCCATTCATAATTTTTTTCTTTTTATTCTTCTTGAGGTTGTAGACTTTCTGTTCTTCCAGATGAATTCTGTTATTTGTATCTAGTTCTAAAAAGTATAGCCTTGATAATTTCATTGGTAAATGAGTTTGGGCAGTGCTATAATTTTTATTATATTAGCAGGACCCAACCATGAGCACTGAATATCTTTCCAGTTATTTAAATCTCATACTACTGTCAAGAGTGTTTCTAGTTGTATTTATATAAATCTTATGTGTGGGTGATAGTTAACTTAAAATATTTCGTGCAATTTATAATTATTTTAATAGAATGACATCATTTCTTCACTAGAAATTCTAGTGATATTATATTATTTCATTTGAATCCTGCCCTCTGGCTATTAATCATTTCAGTTTCTTCACTGGTTTTCTGGGCTTTTCTGATTACAGATTGCAGATAGAGATAATTGTGTATCCCCTTGGTCGGTTTATATTTTTTTTATTTTGTTCTCTTGTCTTATTGCTATAAACCTCATTTATATAACTGTCAAATAGTACTAGGGAGAGGAAGCATATGTGTTTTACCTTCCTACATACTAGTAAAGAGTCTAGTCTTTCTCCATTGCATTTACACTACATGATTTTGAGAATTCTAGTACTTGGTTTTAGATTTGTGCTTTTGAAATGCTGCATGATTTTGACAAGTCTAACTCTTGGTTTGAGATAAATGCTTTTGATCACATGAAAGAAGAGCCTGTATGTTTGCAGGGTTTTTTACATAAATAACTGCAGGCATTTTTGCATCTATTGAAATAAGCAGGTGTTTTGTGTTGTCTTGGTTGTTTATGGGATTGATTGCCCTTTCTGTTTTCCTATTGTTGCACCATTCTCACAAACCTGGTGTAAATCAAACTTGGTCCTCGTGAATTATTTTCTGGAGGATTTTTTTAACTTTTTTTTGCATCAGTATTCAGTATTGAGATTGTTTTATAGTTTGTCTCCTTTGTTTCCCTCCTGTTTGGAATAAGAACTATAGTTGTCCAATAAAAGACATTTGGGAGTGTGCTTTCTGTCTGTTTTGAGAATAATTTTTATGGCATATGCATCAGTTACTTTTTAAATGTTTAATAGAATTTATTTGTAAATTTACCTGACATGAGGTTTTTCCCCCTTTGACCATTCATTTGATGTTTGTGAAGTTCTTTTTCTGAGATTGACTTAAGATCTCTTTTTTATTTTGTTAATTCAGGTATTTTATGTTTTTGTTTGATGCTCATCAGTTTCCTTTGAATTCTCTGTTGTGCTGGCATGTAATTATGGGTAGTAATTTCTGATAATTGTTTGATTTCTGCCCACATTTAAGGTTATAAATGTTTTTCTATTTACTTCCACCGGCTATTTATGTGAATATAGATTTATTATATAAATTTACCTTCTCTTGCAAGTCAACACTCCTATAGGCTCTGCCTTTTGTTTCTACAAATCTAGTAATGGTCTCATCTTCCCAGCTCCCTTCTCCTTCCTGTCATCCTGCCCACACCCAGACTCCTCAAGCTTACTTGTATTTCATTCTCATTTTCTCTCTCTCTATTATTTTCCTTTCCCACATCAGATAAATATTCAGGTACCTAAGCCTCCCTTCCCATCCATTCTTCTATCTCAGTAATATTAATTATTAATGCCACTTTCCAAAAGTATTATTTTCTCTCCACCTTCTTTCTTATTCCTTTATCTTTGAGGATTCTTGAGGCTCTGTTCCCAGGAATACGAATTGTGGACTGTAATGTAATGCCAAGCAAAGGCAACTTCCCAGGTTCAAAATACCAGCATAGGTGCTCTCCATTTTATTCAGTGACAAACCAAGAACAGAGAAGATCAAAACATGACATCATTCCAAATACAGCATTTACTAAGTGTGATTAAATAATCTCCAAGTACTACCCCACCCCAGGACCTTCCAATCATTCAATCAATTACAAAGTCCCTGTTCTAAATACTTCTCCACCCCTAGGCTATACCTTCATTTGGTCCACCACAAAACCCCTCTTCTCAAATGGAGATTAGTTTCCAAACATAGGTAAAGTACCTTCATTTGTCAATCACAGAGCACAATAAGGTCAAAAGTTCCCCACCCCTGGATCACAATTGAATCTACCCCAGAGTTACATCAAGTTTAAACACAGCACTTAATACCCAAATGGAGGTCTTTTCTTCATCTTGACACGAGGCAAGTTCTCAGCAATCTTAGTTCCTGGGGAGACAAGGCTTAGCAAAGCCACAAGATACATTGCCAGTCCCTTCATGAATTTATCCTCTGTCTGTAGAACAGTCCTAGAACCCCTGAACACATTAGCAAAGCCCTCTCCCAGGATTTCTGTAAACATACAACCAGAAAATCCTTCTTCAGGGCTTCTGAACCAACAGAAAGGCTCCCAGACCCCTGCAACAACAGCACTGTCCTTCACCAGTGGACAGTATTCATTCTGTCTGCAGGACAGTCTCCAGACCCCTGCAACAACAGCACTGTCCCTCACCAGTGGACAGTATTCACTCTCTGTCTGCAGGACAGTCTCAGGGCTTCTTAGTGAACAGCCAGGTTCCAGGACTTCTTCAACAAAAGGACTGTCTTTCACCAGTGGACAAATCTGGCAAAACAACATCAAAACAGACAGACAAAGTACCAGCAAAACAGCCATGTCTCCTCAGTCCTTGGCAGCTCAGGGGGCAGGTCTCAAAAGTCCAGGGCAATTCAAAGCAGCCACCAGCAATTCTCTTAGTCTCTCTCTCTCCAGGAGGTGCTGCTTCCAAAAAGATCTTCCGCCTCTCTCTTATCTCTCCAAATCTACGTCACCAGCTCCTCCCAGTTCAGGACTTTCTTTTCACATCAAAAAGTCCATCCCACAGGTGGGATTAACAAGCTCTGGGTTTTAACACAATCAATTTGAAAACCAAGCCAATACAGGGGAATCTTTAATTGCCATTACTATCACATGGACAGAGGACACCTCGATATATTGGGAAGTGTTTTATAACCATAATCTCAGAGATTCAATCCCCTTATTTTTTTGGTCTTGTCCTTTCTTGCTTTACCCTTTTCATTTGTTTTGATGGCAACCCTAAGTCTTCTTTTGACTCTGTGAGCCTCTGTGTTCTACCCTATCAATGTCATACCTTCCCAGATCCACCACCACCTAATCTCCCAATGAGAGATAATATAAAGCTGTATGACTTGTCTTGTCAAAGTGTCTTTTCTAGGGGCAACTAGGTGGTGGAGTGAATAGAAAACCAGCCCTGGGGTCAAGAGGACCTAAGTTCAAATCCAGCCTCAAACACTTAACATTTACTTGCTGTGTGACCTTGGGCAAGTCACTTAACCCCAATTACTTTGCCTTTCCCCCTCCAAAAAAAAAAATGTGTCTTTCCTAGGCTCTAGTTAAACTTGGTATTTTCTTCCTTTAAGAATTCTAACTTTGGGGCCGCCAGGTGGTGCAGTGAGTAAGAGCGCCAGCCCCAGAGTCGGGAGACCCAAGATTTGTTCTGTCCTCAGATATTTAACACCCACACAAAATAACTGGCCATGTAACCTTGAGCAAGTTACTTAACCCCAATTACTTAAAAAAAAAATTTCTAACTTCTGGCCTTGTTTCTTTAATATCTTCTTTATTTCTTTGCTCTTCTCAACCATTCTATAAGTTCTTAGAGATGCTCCACTGATTTTTATTTTCCCCAGATGCCTTGCAGAATTTGTTCTGAGGAAAACCTCAGTTTTCCACAGAAATGGACCTTTTCTTCAAATGCCTACATCTTTCTTCTCAGTCAACTTTTGTCTGTCTCAATCAATTACTCCCCTGTGAGGTCTCCTGAAAATGTGCTTGTCATTATTCCCTTCCACTGAGAAGTCCCATACCTAATTAGTCCCTCCTCCAGCACTTGTTGCCAGTTCCCTCTTCTTTCTGACTCCTCACCCAAGGTTGAAAGAGGTCAATTAAGAGTAACCAGTTGAAACACTATTACAGGAACATCCCAAATGTCTGATAACATGGGACCAACCCTCTACTTTTTTTTCTACCAGTTCCAGTCTTGGTTTTCCCATTCTTTGTGAAACTGTTCTACAGACATCAACCATGCTGTCCAATATGGTCTTAATCAGATTAAAATGTAATTGGGAAATATTTAACAAAATAGGTAAAAATACAATTGAACATAGCTAATGTTAATATGTGGTTTTCTAAGTTGATATGCAGCCTGCAGGGATCCTTATGTAAGATTTAGTGGCCACACAAGAGTTGTTGCTCTGAGAAAACTTTGCCCTTAGATTTTCGGATATGGCCACTGAGGAAATTTGTTTCACTTGACTTTGTATTTTGGTTGCATGTTTTTTTGTTTCTTTTTTGTTTAATTGATCAGGGAAGGGGGGAGAATAAATGCTAGTTCATTTGAAAATAATAAAATTAAATTTTATAAGAAACTTTGCACTTGGGGCGGCTAGGTGCTCTATTCACCAGCCCTGGAATCAGGAGGTCCTGAGTTCAAATCTGGCCTCAGACACTTAACACTAGCCATGTGATCTTGGACAAGTCACTTAACCCCAATTGCCCTGCCTTCCTCCCTCAAAAAAGAAAGAAAGAAACTTTGTACTCGAGTTTTCTCCAAATTTCTCTCTAACCTCTTGGCTACCTTTTTCCTCCTGAACTATATTAGTCACTTTTAGTCAAGAGGGCATTTCTCATCTCTACCATCTTCTACTTTCTCAGGTTCTGTATTCATCCACTGATACCCCCTTTCTTCTCAGGTTTTAGGGCTGGTCAAATTCAGGAGCCTCCATTTGCACTGGTTGCAGGATATCCTCTTAGGACATGTCATAGGCTTAATAGCAAAAACTAGAGAGTTTGGAGCTACTGGAAACAGTAAGCTCATTTGGCCTCCACCTCTCCTGGAAGTAAGATCTCCCTCAACCTCCCCCCTAGTGAAAATGCTAACTTCAAAGGCAGGAACCTAAAATCATAGCAGCAGTGATGGGTCAAAGGATCATAGGTGGAGTGGAACTAGATGGTCAGGTCAAGAATGATTGGAGAAATGGGAATTGTCAGGCAGGTGAATTGGTCTTCAGCTATTTTTTCTGCAAGAATTACCTTGTGAGGGGCGGCCAGGTAGCACAGCGAGTAAGAGCACCGGCTCCAGTGTCAGAACAACCTGGAGATCGAATCCCGGGCTCAGACACTTAGCACCCACCCAGAAACACCTGGCCATGTAACCTTGAGCAAGTTACTTAACCCTGATTGCTTAAAAAAAAAAAAAAAGAATTACCTTGTGTAGAGTTCTCTCCCTCGTCTTGTTGGTATTGAACCTTCTGAATTTGGAAGGCTTTTTACTTGTATTTTTTTGGTCTGGCAAGCAGAAGTCACACCTGGGAAGTCTTTCTTTCCCTGCCATCTTCCCAGGATTCACATATTACATATTTCTGGCTAATAAGATTAATGAAGATCTGATTTGCTTAGGGCGATAAGGATGGGCCACTGTCCCAGTAAATAAGATCTAATAGATGTGTTCCTTTGTATGTTTCCTCATACTTCCTGACTTTTGTCTGTTCTGGCTTTCCAATTTTTATTATATTTTTTGTAACCAGTTTCCCATTCTGCTTTGAGATTTGTTCTTTGAATCTATTTCAGGGCAGCTTTCCAAAATCAATTTCCACACATAGAGAACTTCTTAAAACTATTGCCAATCTCTCTCATTTTGATGGGGAGTGGAGAAATGTAAGACTAAAGAGGAAAAATCATTAGACTCAAAGACTTCAGAGCTAGGGTCTAGCCCCAGCTCCACCACCAATTCATTACATGACTCTGGGAAAACAATCTTCCTTCAAAAGCTTCAGTTTTCTCCTCTATAAAATGAAGACAATGGATTAGATTAAAAGTTTTCAAGCTTTTGGGTGTCAAGGCCCCCTTTGGAAGTCTGCTGAAGCCTATGGACCCCTTCCCGTAATCATGTTTTTAAGTGCATGAAATAAATTATTCTAGGATTACAAAGGAAGCCAATTATATTGAGAAAATGATCTAAATACAGGGCATCCCAAAAGTCTCACTGCAATTTTAAGGGCATCTGGGTGGCGCAGTGGGTAGAGCACTGGGTTTGGAGTCAGGAAGACTTGAATTCACATCTGGCCTCAGACACTAACTGTGTCACCTTGGGCAAGTCAGTTAATCCAGTTTGCCTTACTTTCCTCAACTGTAAAAGGAGGAGGAACTAGCAAACTGCTCTAATATCTTTACCAAGAAAATCCCTAATGGGGTCACAAAGAGTCAGACATGACTGAAAAACAACTAAACAAGCTAAAAATTACATGAAAACTTTTGGGACACACTGTTTTTGTTATGTTTTTAAGTTCATCATCATCCCCAGGCTCAGAACCCCCTGGAACAGATGAAGTTTATCATCATAGATAGGATCATGTGCTTTTGAGAAGAGAAAGATGGAGCCAACTCCAAGAAGCTCCCAGTTTTCACGTTCTGTCATTGAATTATACTACCCTGTACAAAGGCATGCTAGTACAAAGGCTCATGGGAAATTCAGAACAAATCTCTAGGGTAGGCACTCTTAACTTCCCTTGTTACATGGCAGTCTTTGTGTCTTTGGCCGTCTGATGAAGACTAACCCTACTGTGGATTATTGCCTGCATTCATAATTGAAGGAAATGCTAAATTTTAGTTAAAAGTTAGTGAAAACAGAGGGAATAGAGCACTAGCCCTGGAGTCAGGAGGACCTGAGTTCAAATACGGCTTCAGACATTTGACACAATTACTAGCCATGTGACTTTGGTCAAGTCACTTAACCCCAATTGTCCTCCAAAAAGCAAAAAATAAAATAAAAAATGTTAGTGAAAATATGTAAATTTTTTTCCCATTCAAGTTCACAGACCCTCTGAAATCTATAGAAGTATGAATACCTGCTCTAAAGGAAGTAGAAATTGTAGCATTGGAAGAATGGCTTGCAGAGCATTTTAAGGAGTCAGTTTCCATTTTACAAACATTAATTAAGCACCTACGAAAGTGGAAGGCGCTGACCTGGTCATTGTGGCTACAAAGGAGAAAAACGATACAGTTCCCATCCTTAAAGAACTTAAAATTTTGTCAGTCAGTAGAGAGAAAAAGAAAAGGATCAATAAAGGCAGCATCAGAGATGGGTTCTATCCCCAGCTTTTCCTCTTAACAATTCTTTAGTTTTTGTCTTTGGGTTTGGGTTTTTTTTTTTCTTTTTGGAGAGGGGAAGGCAAGGCAATTGGGGTTAAGTGACTTGCCCAAGGTCACACAGCTAGTAAGTGTGCCAGATTTGAACTCAGGTTCTCCTGACTCCGGAACCAGTCCTCTACTCACTGCACCACCTAGCTGTCCCTCTTAATTCTTAATGAGCCAAATTACAAGTTTCTCTCTATTGAAGACTGATTACAAATGCCATCATTATCCTGCTAAGTTTGGCATATCAAAAGAAAAAAAGTAATATTGTTAGTCTGTATTTGTGTTGCGGAGTGCCCTCCAAGGAACTCTCTTTGCCTTAAACACCTAAATGTTAATTTAATCCAGCCAATTAATAACCAAGTCAGTTATCACATTCAAGGAAAATCCAGTGTATTAAACCCCAAGTCAACTAGGATGTGGAATTTGGCTCTGCAAGCACCAAAAAAAAAGTTCTAATTTAGTTATAGAAATCCAGCTGTCTTCCAGAGAAGAGTACAGCTAAGCCTGAAGGGCATTGCCTATAATAAGCATGGAAAGCAAACATCTTTGACTCACATTGATCCTTCTCATTATATTCTTTTCTCATTTAAAAATATTTTAAAATCACTTTAGAACCCATGTGAAAATCTAGCTCCCAGATTTCTGCTTTTCTGAGCAGAAAATTTTAGAGATTGATGATGTGAAGAAGGTTTTACTTTTTTTATTGGGGGTGGGGCGAATGGAGATGAATAAAAGAGTGTCATTAGCTTAAAGAGACCTCACCTCTAACTGAAACCAGCCCTCACGGGAGCCAAGGTGAAGAAAAGCACTGCATTTGCCCACATAGGTTCTAACTGTACGAACTGCCTAGAGCAAGGAAGGAAGGAGCCAAAACTGAACACTGCAGAAAGTAGGCTAACCATGGTCAATTGGTATATTGGCTAAGGACAGCAGTGTGTACGTTAATTAACAGGACAAATTTAGAAAGACATGAAGGGAAAGTAGGAAGGTAGTCTTATCGTAATAACTAACGTAGAATGTTTGTGTAATGTTTAAGGTTTCTAAAGGACTTTTCATTCACTATCTCATTGGCTCTTTATAATAACCTTATGAGGTTGGTAAATGAAAGTATTGTTGGTCGCACTTTATGGGGAGGAAATTGAACCTTAAAGAAAGGTAAGGGGGCAGCTAGGTGGCGCAGTGAATAAAGCACCAGTCCTAGAGTCAGGAGGAACTGAGTTCAAATCCGGTGTGACTTAACACCGTGTGACCTTGGACAAGTCATTTAACTCCAGTTGCCCCCTCCAAAAAGCAAAAAAAAAGCTAAGTGACTTACCCAATGTCACACAACTAGTAAGTGGCAACTGGAAACCACAACCTCTAAATTCAAGTTCATTGTTCTTTCAGAGAGTAATAATGAATGAACTCCATCAGTTTCCTTGGCTTAGTTGGCAATATTGCTTGTCTAGAGCGGTCACAACTCAAAAACAGATAAGCAGCACAGCGATTGTTTATATTTGTTAATATTACCATATCTGCTTCTCCTTGCATCGTGTGAATAATTCATAGGGGATTATGAGCCCTCTGACTGAGGCACTGATCATGTCTTCATTCACTCATTTAAGAAACATTTATTAGCCACCCACTAGAGGCAGTGGTTCATAACTCACTGCACAGGCATTAATTAAGCATCCACGTTATGCCGGGCACTTAGACATAAAGAAAGGCAAGAAAGCTGAACACTCAACTGACCTCCAAGAGCTCCCAGTGTCATGGGAGAGACAACCCGCAAACAAGCCACGGACAGGATAAATTGGAAATAATCAAGAGAGGGAGGGCACTGGCCTGGAGAGAGACTGGAAAAGGCTTTTGAGGGAAGGTGGGATTTTAGCCAGAACTTGAAGAAATAGAGAAGCCAGGAGAGGGTATGAGAAGGCAGAGAATCCCAGGCTGGGGACAACAGTGAAAACACCCAGAAAGAGGAGACAGAGCATCTTGTATGAAAAACTTCAAAGAGGCCGGTGTCACAGGGCTGAAGGGTGGGGTGGAGAAGGTGCAGGAAGGCTGGAGAGGAAGAGGGGACCAGCTTATGTTGGGCCCCAGACACCAGAAAGGATGTGATGTTTGGTCCTGGAGGTGACAGGCAGTCACTCAAGTTAGTCAAATCAGGAGTTAAGATGATGAGATAAACTCATGTGGTATGTGTGGAGAGATAGAGTAGAACAAATAAAACAAATGAACCAAATTAATTAGAGTAATATAAAGTGCTGTGAGATCACTTAAGAGGTAAATCATTTTCTATTTGGGAGAATATGGAAGGCTTCATGGAGAAAAGGTAGACTGGAGATATCAGTCAAATGGAAACATATCCCTGCTGACTTCACATTGACTTAGAAAATTATAAATCAACATTGTCTTTGTTGCATTATGTTTTTATTTATTATGTTAAATATTTCCCAATGACATTGTAATCTGGTTCCAGAAGCACTCAAATGTCTTATATTTGACACTTCTGAGGAAGAGAATGACAGCAAAGTTAGGGCCTCTGACAGAAGAGGGAACTCAGGTGAAAGGGACCAATATGAAAAAAGTGCTGTGATAGTGTGTCTGGGTTGGCTTGCTTACCACATCTACCCTCTGCTCAAGAACCTTCAATGGTTCTCTCTTGCCTGTAGGATAAAATGCAAACTCCTTAGCTTGACACTTAAATTCTTTCACAATCAGGCTTCAGCCTTTCCACTTTTCCAGGTTTATTTCATGATATTCTTCTTCTTCTTCTTTTGCATTTTGGAGGGCAGTTGGGGTTAAGTGACTTGCCCAAGGTCACACGGCTAGTAAGTGTTAAGTGTCAGAGGTCGGATTTGAATGCAGGTCCTCCTGACTCCAGGGCCGGTGCTCTATTCACTGTGCCACCTAGCTGCCCCCGTGATATTCTTCTTTATGTTATATGTATTCCATATAAATTAGCTTACTGTTCCCAGAGCTTTCCATTCCACCCCACCCTCCAGTGCCTCTGCTCAGACCATCCCCCAGGCCTAGAACACATTCTGCCTTGTGGAGGGACCCCTGGCTTCTTGCAAGGCTCAGCTCCCTTTGCTGCCTCTTAAGCAAGCCTTCCTTACCCCGCCCCCCTTCAAATTACCATGTGTGTCCATACCCATTTAAATGTTATAAACCCTGCCCAACCCAATATAACGAAAGGTGCTTGACATCAGGAGCCCTTTTTTATTTCTTCTTTGTCCAGTCTGTCAAGGCAAGGTGCCTTGCAAATGGTAGGTGCCTAATCAATGTTGAATGGATTGGCTTGAAGGTTAAGATGTATAGTAGAGCTCATTTGGATTCAGTCTGTGGAGAGACTCCAAAGCTAGGCCAAGGGGTTTGGTCCCAATTCAATGAGCAGTGAGGAAATCATTGAAGGTTTTTGAATAGGGAAGTGTTGTGCTGATAGCTGTGCCCCTGAAAGACCCAGCTAGCATTCGTCTGCAGGGTGGCTTGGAGTTGGGGAGAGAGAAGAGGCAAGAAGACTTTTTTTGGAGGGGGGGAATCTTTTGCTTTTATGTGTCCTGGCTCTGTGACCCTGTTGTTGTGGAGTCATTTGGTCATGTCCAGCTCCCCATGACCCCATTTGAGGGTTTTCTTGGCAGAGATACTGGAGTGGTTTGACATTTCCTCTTCCAGCTCATTTTAAAGAAGAAATTGAGTTAAACAGGGCTAGGTGACTTGCACAGGGTCACCCAGCTAGTAAGTGTCTGAGGCTGGATTTTAATTCAGATCCTCCTGACTCCAAGGCCGGCACTCTATCCTCTGCACTATCTAGCTTCCCTCCGTGACCCTGGAAGAGTATAGTTAATGATGATGATTATCGTTACCATTTATATAATGCATTAGATGGCTTTGCAAAGTGCCTTACAAATCGTTCCATCCGTATAACAGCTCTGTGGGGTAGGTGCTATTATAATCTCATTTTACGATGAAGAAATTGAGACAGAGAGGGGTTACATGATTTCCCCAGGTCACGCAGCTAGTAAGGGACTGAGGCTGGATTTGAACTCAAGTCTTCCTGACTCCAGGTCCAGGGTCATCACTCTGTCCACTGCACCAGCTACCTGCCTAAAGGCATGTCGGTGCTCAGTCAATCAGTGGTGTCAAATACAAATAGAAACCAGGACTACTAAACATATGTAAGTACCCCCCAGAGAGCCTCATATTGATTTAGAAAACTGCATATTAATATTGTCTACATTTTATTGTATTTTTACAGTGTTGTATTTTATTTAATCCAGTTCAGGAGTATTGTGAGTTGCTGGGGGCCATGTCTGACACCTTGACTCCAGACAGCTTTCTAAAGACAATACATTACAGAGAATGTGCAAGCCTGCATTGGTGGAAGGAAT
Source organism: Petaurus breviceps papuanus (assembly GCF_028583685.1). Classification (NCBI taxonomy): domain Eukaryota; kingdom Metazoa; phylum Chordata; class Mammalia; order Diprotodontia; family Petauridae; genus Petaurus; species Petaurus breviceps. Next base: position 63,756,119 of record NW_027185764.1, on the reverse strand, counting down.
TTTCTGATGTGAGAGTGCCATGCACAATGAAAGCATAGGTCCATTCCCTACTTCTATCTCCTTTTCCAAATGTATCCCTCCCCATTCCCCATCTAGGGAACCATTTCTTCGAATGGGAGAGGGGGGAGGGAGTATAGTTCAAAAGAACGAACTAATATATTTATCCATGTCTGATAGTATAGTGCAGTACTCTATACCTGTTGTCCCCTACATCAGCAAAGAAGAGAACTGCACATTTCCTCAGCTCTTCTCCAGTCCCAAATTTCTTGGTCTTTATAATGCACAAAAACCTGAAGACCTCTTGGAGACCATGGTGGAATAATAATCCAGGTGATAGAGTATGAAAGAATAGAACTAACATAGGTTACTGTATCTAGTGAGAGGGAATGTAAGGAGAGAGAAGAGAAGGGAAGGAAGGAAGGAAGGAAGGAAGGAAGGAAGGAAGGAAGGAAGGA
>NW_027185764.1:63718028-63755654 GCF_028583685.1 Petaurus breviceps papuanus | reverse complement strand
AGGAAGGAAGGAAGGAAGGAAGGAAGGAAGGAAGGAAGGAAGGAAGGGAAGGAGGGAGGGAGGGAGGGAGGGAGGGAGGGATCATCAGGTAGTGTGTCTGTAGATTCAGCTGTCCATCCCCATCAAGAGGCCTTGTCAATACCCCATCCTCCCTTCGGGTGCTCAGCTATTCTCAGCTTCCACAAAGGCCAAAGTGAGAGAAACTGAGCTTAAAACAACAGCTTGATGGAGGTAAGTTAGGCATAAGCACAAATTTCCTAAGAGTAAGGGTTGCTAAATGTGAAAATAAGCTACACAATGATAATCTCATTTTCAGGAGGTCTTTTAAAGGAGTGTAATCACCTGTATGAGATGGTTTAGACAGAGAAGAGGGGAGAGAGATTTTCTAGGCCTAAATTCTGTAATCTAGCACACTCTGTCACTTGTCACCTGCTCCTTATTTGCCAGTGACAGCCCCTTCCTTGGAAACCCAGGCTGGGAGATTCCAGGGGAGACCATCCTATTGTATCAGCAGTATATCTTTCGCTTCACAAATTTTAACAACCCAGTCTCCCTGAAATCCACATGGTTTCTGTTTAGCCTGTCGGATTACAGATGAAATCCCTCTGGCAGCCCTCACATGGAAGAAGAATAAAATTGTATTAACCATACAGGGAAACAAAAGGGAATTATCTAGACAGAAATAGAAAATAAGCTCACCCTAGATTGGGAGAATTTGTCCACCACAAACTGGCGTGGTGGGTGGGCACAAGTTCCTTTTAGACTTTTTGTTCCCCTTGGACATCTGGAGGGTGACAGGAATCTGAACTATATCCTATGCCTGACCAGCTGGGAGATAGCCAGTCTTCTGACAGGAACATCTGGTTTGTTGATTGTGTCCCCCGTCACAGACAGACCTTTCCTTCCCAGGGTAGTGACACCTTACATCTGCATGGCTCTTCACAATTTAGCACAGTATTTGCATGTCCATTTTGCTCTGTAATGCTTACCACAGACCTACAAGGCAGGCAAAGGACTTATTATTAATTATCCCCATTTTATAGATAAGGAAAGTGAGACTCTGAAAGGGAAAGGCACTTCCCCCTAAATGGCCAAGACTAGAATCTGGGTTTCCTAATTCCCAGGCCTTGGCTCTTTCCGTGGCCAGCCAGAGCCTGAAACAGACCCCGAATGCACAGGACACAGACATCATCACTTTACACTGCCTTGCGCTCTTGGCACTGGCCTGTCCATCGAATGTGAAGCCTAGTGTTAAACCTAGAATTCTTCCCCAAGCACAAACTGATATATAGTAGTCTCTCTATGTCGTCCAGCCCCTACATCCAAACTGCTTGGTGGATCTTGGCTTGAGGCTTCTCAACCAAAAGGTATGCCCTCTGGACACCTCTGGGATATAGTGATCTGCTACGTGCACAGTCAGAACACCAGTATCTGATAATTAATGTGGCACAAAGAAAGTTCACAAGTTCATGCAATGTGAAGCTTAAAAAAAAAAAAGACAGGGGGTGGCTAGGTGGCACAGTGAATAGAGCACTGGCCCTGGAGTCAGGAGGACCTGAGTTCAAATCTGGCCTCAGACACTTAACACAAAAAACTAACCGTGTGACCTTGGGCAAGTCACTTAAACCCAATTGCCCTACCTTCCCCCCTCCAAAAACCAAAAATTAAAAAAGAGAGACCTTAGAAATAGGGCCCTAAACCTGTATATAAGAATCCCCGCAGAGGCACGTTGACTTAGAAAAACACATATTAACATTATCTGTATTCTGTTGTATTTTTATTTATTTGGTTAACTATTCCCCAATTATATTTAATCTGGTTGGATTCTCATGTTTGACGTCTTTTACTCTAAAGCACTGTTGGTAGAGTTGTGAATTGTTGTGACTGTTCTGGAAAACCATATGGAAGTATACAAGAAAGTCACTAAGTTGTACAGCAATACCAGTGCTGGACATGTATCCTGAAGGAGACCAGAGACAAAAGGAAATATCCCAAATATGAGGTAATGTTCTTGGCAGCATTTTTTGTGGTAGGGGAAAACAGGAGACAGAGTAGCTACCCATTGTTTGGGGAAGGGTCAAACAAATTGTGGTATGGGAATGTAATGAAATATTTTTGTACTCCGTATAATGGAATATGTTGTACATATTCACCAAAACTGTGAATATGAAGGACCTAAAGAATTTTAGGAAGAATTGTATGAACTGATGGGAGTGAAGTAAGCAGAACTAGGAGGACAGTTTTTCCACGATGACCATATAATATAAAGAAAACACAGAAAGTCTTGAGACGTCTGAACAGTCAGCTTCAAAAGACAGATTATGAAGTACACTTCCCCTTTTTTAGCAAAGAGGTGATAAACTAAAAGTTTGAAATAAAGCCATTATCATTACGAAATTTATTTTGCTTAGCTGTACTTTGCTAACCAGGGATTGTTCTGTTGGAGAGCGGGAAGAGAGAATCTTGAGGGAAAAAAAACAATGATTTAATAAAGATAAAGCAATAACATTTTGGCTTCTTCTTTTTTTTAATGACCTTAGAGACCATTTGATCTCATCATTTTACACAGGAGGAAGCTGAGTGCAAGGGTGGGAGTTGTGAGACCAAAGGTCCGAAAGCTAGTTGGTGGCAGAGAAGAGATTAGAGAACCCAGGTCTCTTGACTCCTACTCTGTTGGATTTTTCACTACATCAATAATAGGGGCTTGACTTAGAATAACTTTTTGTCCTCAGAAAAAAAAAAGCAGCAACTACAAGGGAGGAAGGAGTATTACTGGCATTAGTAACTAGCTCCCTCTTCTTTCCCTCCATTCTTTTTTTGAGACCTTATTTATGGCAAGCTCTGGGTGATAGTTACATTCCCAAACTTCTCCACATGAAACTTGGAAGTGATTCAGACTAAGCCAATAAATGCCCCCAAAGCAAGAGGGACATGCTTCAACAAGAAGGGAAAAAATTTAGGTTTTTGCCTTGAGTATCCCACGGAATCAGTTTCTGGAGCCAGTTTGTTGAGCCAACTTACTGTTGGGGGCCCCTGGGTTTTTCCCTTGGAAGCTCAAAAACCCCTTGAGAAATAGACCAAGTAGTGGTATTGCTGGTCAAAAGGAATAGGTTGTTTACTAACTGTTTGGGCATAATTCCAGATTGCTCTCCAAAATGGCTGGATCAGGTCACAATTCCACAATTGGTCTATTTCCAAAGATAATTAGGGGAAAAGGAAAAGAACTTATATGCTCTAAAATGTTTTATAGCAGCTCTCTTTGTGGTGGCAAAGAACTGAAAATTACAGGATGAATGGAATAGAAATATATACATATATGTATATATAATATATATTGGAGGGTATGTGGGCATATGAATACATATGTGAATGTGTGTATGTATTTATGGGTATACATAGATAGAGGGCACAGGACCAATTGAATAGAGAGGGATGATACTTAAAAGGTGAAATAAAGAGGTGAGAGAGGAATATAATGAGAGGAGATGGGGAGAGACAGAATGGGTGAACTATCTCATATAGAAGAGGCAAGGGAAAATGGTTTCAATGGAGGGGAAGAATAAGAAGGCAAAAGGGAATGGATGAACCTCATTCTCATTGAATTTGGCTTGGGGAGGGAATGACATACACACTAGGGTATCTCACCTATAGGAAAGTAGGGGGGAAGGGAAGAGAGGGGGAATGATGGAAAGGAGGGCAGGCTGGGGGGGAGGGAAGTTCGAAGCATCCACTTTTGAACAGTACAGGATCAAAATAGAGAATAGAACAAGTGGGAGGTGGGATAGGAGGGAGGGAAATATAGTCAGTCTTTTACAATATATCTACTATGTTAATGTTTTGCATTAGCTACACACGTACAACCTCTACTGAACTGCTTCTCTTCCCAGTAAGGATGGGTGACAAGGGAGGAAGGGAATGAATCTGGAATTCAAAGTTTTTAAATCAAATGTTTAAAAATATGTATATTATTATTGTTGTTATTATTATTTATACTACTTTACATGTAATTGGGAAATAAGGTATACAGGCACTGGGGCATAGAGATCCACCATATCCTACTGGAAAAGTATAAGGGGGTATGGGAGAAGATATGGGAGAGAGCAGATTGGAGGAGGGATTCATTTTTTTCCTTAGGAGGCTGAAACAAAGAGTTTCTGGAGAGGAGCTGGGGAGAAGTTTCTTAGTGTTACTTTGGGGAATCAAGACTCCCAAGAGAATGAAAACTTAGACTTTTTTGCAAACCTCCTGGGAAATGAAAAAAAAAAACATTTAAGTAATAGCCTTCAATAGGTCATGACAAGCCGTCAGTATTCCATAAGCGGCTTCAATAGTGAATGTTGTTACTTTACTCTTGACTGCTAAAGAGAGCATTTGAGCTGTCTTTGGGGACGGCAGTAAATCAATTAAGTGTTTTATGTTATTTCCCTAACTACACTTCAGGACCTCACTTGCATATGTCCTGATTAGCCCTGTATTGATCTTCACTTATATCCCTAATTTGCCTATGTCTTGGTCGGTTCTCTTAGTCTTCCATGGAAGATTGTTAACTACTTTTTTTACCTCCCTATAGATTTGTTTACTGGATTGTCATTTTTAATTACTCGCAAAGTGGTACATTGGGAAGACTGCTGGATTTGAGTCAGAAAACCTGAATTCAAATCCTTCCTCTGATATTTATTAGCTGTGTGGCTTTGGACAAGCCACTTAAATTCTTCAAGCTTCAGTTTCCTCATCTATAAAATGAGGGTCTTGAACTAGATAGGATGACCTCTGAAGTTCCTTCCAGCCCCAGACCTGTGATCCTACCAAAATGCCCAGGAGTGTGAGAGAAAGTGTGGTAGATCCTGAAAGTTAAAGAAAAGAAAGGAGAGTTTCCCAAGTATACCTAGCCTTCTTTCCTCTTGGCCTTCTTGCTAATTTTGTAAATATTGAGCACTATACATAAGAGATTATTATGATGTCACTTGAAACTAGGTGTTTCAAGTTCATTCAGTTCACTCTTTTCAGGAAAATCTGTGCATTGTTCTTCACTGTTCTTGTCTGTCAGTTTTTGCTTTGTAGTAAATAACTTTGTAATGCATGTTGACTCTTGTAATAACTTTCTTTGCTTTCTAGAGCTCTAGATCATCTAGCATTGGTATGTAATCACATGTTATGGCATTCAAGATTCGGGGCAGGGGGGCAGCAATAAAACTTGGAGATTTATTCCAATTCTGCAGGTCTACGATTCTGTAATTTATATGGAATGAGTAAATCTAAGGGAAAGGAGAGGTGTCTATAGAGACCCAGAAAAAAAAAAGCCCTTGTTGCCAACTCAGGGGTTTAAAAAGCACTCACCAGAAACTTCATGGTCTCTAGCTACAAAGGACGGGGGAACTGGAGTATGTGTGATAAATGTTAATAAACATCTACAAATATTAGGAAGCAAACTTAATAAGTGACATATAAAATGAATATTAGATAATTTAAGCTAATCTAAATGAAAAGAGTTTAGATGGCTAGTATTCAGGGGCTCTTAAAGAACTGGCAAAGAAAGTAGTACAGTTGATTAAATTTTTAAATTTTCCCTTTGAAATCATGTAGGTAGGAAAAGGTGAATACCATTCTGGGTAGTGAGGTGGCACAGTGGATAAAGTGCAAGTCTTTAGTCAGGAACACTCGTCTTCATGAGTTTCAATCCAGCCTCAGACACTTAATAGCTGTGTGGCCCTGGACAAGTCACTTAAGCCTGTTAGCTTCAGTTTAATCATCTGTCAAATGAGCTGGAGAAGGAAATGGCAAACCACTCCAGTATCTTTGCCAAGGAAACCCTAGATGGTATCACAAAGAGTTGGGCACAACTGAAAATGACTAAACAACAAATAAATGTCATTCCAAAGTCACAAAGAGTAAGAAGGAAAGAGAAGAGCTCTGTATAGCCACCACTCTCCTTTCTCTTCCTTTAAAATATGCGTGTAATTAAGAATTTGCTACAAAAATGCTGATTTCCAAAATAAATCTGGAAATTCATTTTGGTTAAATTTTAAAAGCATTTTTTTAAGCATGCACTATGGCCAGGCTTTTGGTGGAAGAGGGTGGGGGAGAGCCGGAACTCAGGAAAGGCCTTAGGTAGAAGCTAGCACTCAACCTAAGCTATGAAATAATGCAGAGCTGAGGAGGGAAACCATTCCAGCCCAGAAGTAGGCAATGGAATGTTGAACATGAGGAAGTTAAAATATTCTGGGAGTGGAATCCTCGAATCTTTCAGTCTGATATAAGTTTTCCTTCCCATTCTTGCTTTTGGGTAACTAGGTGGCACATCGTATAGAGCACTGAGCTTGAAATCAGGAAGACTCTCCTTCCGAGTTCAAATCTGGCCTCAGACACTTACTATATGACCCTGGACAAGTCATTTCACCCTGTTTGCCTCAGTTTCCTCATCTGTAAAATGAACTGGAAATAGAAGTACTCTAGTATCTTTGCTAAGAAAATCCCAAATAGGATCATGAAGAGAGAGAAAAAAAAAAACAACTAAACAACAATTTAACTAATCTGTCATGTGGCAGGGCAGTGAGAATAGCTTGCCTTTCTTTCTTTCTGTCCTGGTAACTCAAACCCAGAGCTGGCACCAGGAGTGGGCAAGGGAAGGCAGCCCTATAGCACTCAGAGGATGCCATGAGGTGTGCTTTTAATTTTACATTTTTGTGAATCTACATATTTTTAATTCTCTGTGGTACATAGGCATTTATTTGGTGACACACTTTCTGTGTTTAGTTTTTAAAGCCCTTCATAACCTGGCCCCACCCTCTCTTTCCAACCTCATTTTATGTTCCGTCCAGCCAAACTGGCCTTGTCTTTGTTCTGCCTTTTCGCCAACTGTCCCTCCATCCCTGGAATACACTCCTCTCTACCTCCACCTCATAGACTTCATCTCTTCCTTCCGGATCCCCACAACTGCTTTTGCTACTGCCCTCCATTTCCAAGTGACCTTGTATTTAAGTACTGGGCCTGGAGTCAGGAAGTCCTGAGTTCAAGTCTGGCCTCAGGCACTTACTAGCCGTGTGACCCTGGACAAGTCACTTAACTGCTGTTGGCATTAATTCACTGGATAAGTAAATAGCAAACCATTCCATTATCATTGCCCAGAAAGCCCCTTACAGGGTCACAAAGAATCAGACATGACTTAATAACAACAATATATACTTATTTATACTTGTCTCCCTATTGGAATGTAAATTCTTTTCCAATGGGGATTGTTTCCATTCTTGGAATTTGTGTCCCTAGTGCTTAGCACATAGTGTTGTTGTTGAGTTCATTCATGTCCAACTCTTTGTGACCCCATTTGGGGTTTTTTTTTGTCAAAGATAACTGGAATGGTTTGCCATTTTCTTTGCCAGCTCAGTTGAAAGATGAGGAAACTGAGGCAAACTGGGCTAAGTGACTTGCCCAGGGTCGTACAGATATTTAGTATCTGAGACTGGATTTAACCTAAGTCTTCCTGACTTCAGGCTCACTCTATCCACTGTGCCACCTAACTGCCCATAGTTGGCACTTAATAAATGGTTGTTGATTGATTGAAAGCTTTGAACAATAGGAGGGAAAGGGTGAAATCCTCAAAGCTTGCCCAGATAGTATGAATACCTATGAGGCTTTCCCCCGAATACTCTCTGTGTCATCTGCATTTCACTATTAATTTAAAAGCTTCCACACTTTGCCCCACTCTGTCTGCACTTTTCTCTGAATCATTTTGTTACAATTACAGGTTCTAGCCTTTAATAGAATTTCCTAGAGTATACCCCAAGTCCCAGCAAAAATTAGTTTCAGCTCCTGGTAAGATCTTCAACTGCACAGATTTGGATTCAGTAAATAACTTTCCTCCTGTGCTGATAAGTATTTAACAACCAGCTCTCCAGAAAAATAATAATGTAGGTTCATGCACTTTAAGTTTAACCAATTAATCAATAAACAAATCATTAAACAAATCAAATCAAATAAACAATCAACAAAACAATGCATCAAATACCCTGACTTGTAGTTTGCCCTTAAAATAGAACTATATATATATATGAAGGCTCCAGAAATCCTAGACTTAGATTTCTTCCCTCTCTTCCAGCATTGGCTAGCCTGTCAAACAAGATTCCAAGGTCAGCAGAGAGATTGCACACTCTTGGGCCTAAAGCCTTCCACCAGATTACAATAGTGAGGACAAAGGTACCAACTTCTTTATAAAAGAAATGATTCTAGCATTGTGATTAAAGGTATTTTTAGGGCCGGAGACAAGCAAAAAAATTAGGAGAAAGACCAAGTTTCTATTGGCTGCTACTATGTTGAAATGCAGATTAGAAAGTGTCTTAGGTGATCTTACTTTACTGCATTGGGTTGATTAATCAACCTGATATGGGTTCTAGTGCAAATGACAAGGCATTCTCCCCAAAATTACTGCCAACTTGAGATTACATTTTCCCCGACAGGATTTTTTTTTAAAAAAGCTTCAGAATTGGTCAGATTATTCATAAAAGAGCATTGTTGATGAGTCCTGATTAGCTGAACTGATAAGTCAAAAGTTGGCATAGAAAGGAAAACGCTGAACATTTCAACAAGCAGCCCTGCTGTTAAAGTAAGGTCTGCTTCTCTGTTTTAAGGCAGCAGTGAGGGTTCCAGCTCAGCCCTATCCGGTTTCCAGTTCCTCTGGGTTATGGCATGGGCTTGATAATGAGGGTCCTAAGGAGAATGAGACAGTGAACTGGATGTGTGAGTAATATCCTGCGATTAATCACTTGAGGCTATTAATGGAGATTGAATTAACCGTCTACTTGAGATTCTTCCTTAGCCCACCAGAAGTTAAGGGCGGGTTATCAAATACTTCCAGCCCAACTGAGAAGGGTGGTGGTTTTTCCCATTCTGCAAGTACCATTTAAGATTTTTGACTCTGGAATTCAAACAATTTTCTCTGCTCTCTTGCTATTTTAATACAGGGGCTGGGCCTGAAAGAGGATTCCTGCTGAGGAAACAGATAACTTTGTAGTTGGTGGTGTCATTATTGTTGGAGTGGGTAAATGGAATGATGTTTCTAGGGGATATAGAACAATGAGGGAATAACCACTTTTCACCCTCAGCCCCCCAAAAGTTCCAAATATTCACAACCTGTTCAAGTTCAGAATTCTACCTTCAGTACCTCCTGTACTGACCTCTCTCTCTCTGCTTCCCTCCCTCCCTCCCTCCTTCTCTCTTTGCCTCTTTCCCTCCCCACAGCCACCATGTTCCAAACACCTCTTCCTCCTTTTTAATTATTAAATGACTAATCCAAACCTCTCATCACTTCTTCCCACCTGGAAGAGAGGAGACAATATATTTTAAAAGAAAACTCCTAAAATCATGCTAAATTAAAACCACTCACTGTAGCATTTGGAAGGAGGGCTCCTTGAGTGTGAAGAATTTTAAAATCAAGAGGAGACATTCTTCCACCTATTTCAATTCCTTCATTTGGAAGCAAATGTCTGGGATTCAGAATCTTTTTTGTGTCATGGACCCCTATGGCAGTCTAGTGAAGTCATGAACCCTTTCTCAGAATAACCTTTTTAATAATTGAAGGAACTACTAAATTTCTGTTAGTGAAAATAAAGAGAGATATTTTCACCCATCCAAGTTTGTAAACTCCTTGAAATCTATCCTGGGAGATCCATGGACATTAGAATCCAGAAGACAGGTTTAGAACCTCTGGTTTGTGTGGTAATTCAAATGTCCACATTAGGGAAGAGGAAAGGATGCCCATACACAAGACTAGCATGTCCAAAGAATATTTGTTGAAGGAGATTCTTCTTAGCCAGCTCTATACAGGATTGGGACACTTTGGGTCTCTAAATCTGTTTCCAGATGGCAGCAAGAGTGGGGTAATGTGGGAACTCCAAAGATAACTTGCCAACTCTTCCCTTTTTCTCCCATTTTCCCTTTAGGAAAAGTCTCATCTCTATTGAGTATTCCTTCTTTCTGTAGGTTCTAGGAGAGTGACTTATAAGAGAACTCAGTGTTATCTTCAATCTCTCTCGGCTTCCAGGTCTATGCATTGGGATGTCAGGTTGAGTACTGGATGGAGTTGAGAACAACAGTAGAATGTTCTCTGATTTTCCCCAAAATTAGCTAACAAGAGGGTTGTGGATGGTCCTATCCATGATGCCAGGTACTAGAGGGCCTATCTGAGCCCAAATAGATGCTATCTCTGAAGTTACTGGGAAAAGGAGAGGCCTCGTCAGCTGCCCGTAGGGATGGAAACAAACAAGGGACAGTTAATGCTTGCCCACCCACTGGTATGGCAGTTACTGCCAAGAGGCTAGCCTTGGGTAGCTCTCCCAGCTGAGGAGTCAAAAGCCGTGGAGTGATGCTTATGGCTTTTTTTTCCCCTTGGAAAATGTGAAATGCTAAATCACCATATAGGGGAGAGGAAATAAACTTCCAAAATGCTAATATGCCAACTGTGAGGATAAAGGCCTTATTAACATAGCTACATATAATTGTGTACTATTCTATACCAAGTAGTTTTAATTTATTTCTATTCTTCTGAATGAGGAAAGATAGCATTTACAGTTACAAAATTCTAAGAAGTAAAACCATATCATAAATACACATAATAAGAAAAGGAGTATAGCAGTACAAAGGCCAGACATTACAAAAGGCATTGCAGCAGTTAAATTTCTTTTTTTTTTTTTTGGCCCTGTCTGCATATGTTAAACTCTTAACCCTTTCCATTGATACACTCCTTGGCAGTATTTCAAGAAGGCCAGTTTCAATTCAGTTAAATTCAACAGGCATTTATTATTAAGCCCTTGCTGTGTTACCAGGCACTCTAGTAGGTGCAGGGGATACAGAAACAAAAACCAAACAGCCTCTTGTCTTCAAGAAGCTTATAGTCTCCTGAAAGAAAAAACATAAAACTTTGTGTTTCTCTACATGCCAAGGGTGCCCACTTCAGTGAACCGAGATAGAAATGTTGAGGTTGGCATTATCTGTGTAATCACTGCGGATCTCCAAAGTGGAATTTACTCTGACTTCAGGAAAGTGGGGTTTGAGAATATCAGGAACCCTAAGCATTTGCAGCTCATTTACCCTTGGCCAAAAAACCAAAGACTTGGTTTCCTGTCTTTAAGAAAAACTATAGTGGGAGAAGGGGTTGAAAAGTCTTTAAAAGGCTCATTAAAAAGGCTCTTCAGGCACTTTGGGATATTGAATAGTTTTTAGCAAGTATGATTTTGATGAGTTTTTCTGCAAAGGAATAAGGAACATATGAATTAAATCACACTTCAAAGACTTTGGGATTTAACATGAAGGGGAGAAAGGATTGGCAAAATGAACTTTGGGTCACTCCCCATTGCTTTCTCATTTCATTCCATCTCTTTTTGGTTGGTTTATGCCCGAAAGGAGTTATTTGGGCAAGATTCTACATTGGCCTTCACTTAGACACTTGGTTTTATTTTACTTGAAGGACAACTTCCCTGGAAAGTCACAGAGTGGGTTCCCTTCCTTGGAGAGGAATCATCCCCTGTTTTTGTATTAGAGCAGTGAGAAATTCTGACCACAAGAGAATCATTGACTGTTGGGGTCCAGTGGCCCCTTAGAAATCAGTTGTCCAGCTCCCTATTTTACCAATGATTTTGTTATTTTTTTATTTTTACATAATTACAGTGATTTCTGCAAATAACTTTTATTGATGCTCTTAGAAATTAAGTAACTTGCCCAAAGTCAAACAGGAATAATGACTTCAACCTAGTTCTCTGGACTCCAAATTCAGTGTTCTTTGTACCATACGGTTAAGATGCATCAAAAATTCTGTTTTCTGCCTCTTCTCCCACAACCTGGCTTTTTTGTGGAGCTGACTGGCAGGTCCATAGGTATAGAACATTTTAAATAATGACAGATTTTTTTAATGTATTGATCAGTTTTGCTTATATTTGTTTCTATTTTTCCTCTATCATTTTTCTTTCCTTTTTAAAAATTCTTTCATGTGTTTTGCATGATCACATAGATATAGCAAATTGCTTACCATCTCAGGGAGGAAGGAAGGAGAGAATTAGGAACTCAAAACTTTTAAAAATGAATGTTAAAAATGGTCTTTACATGTAATTGGGATAAAATAAAATACTATTTTTTGGAAGGGGGAGGGCAGGGCAGTTGGGGTTAAGTGACTTGCCCAAGGTCACATGGCTAGTAAGTGTTAAATGTCTGAGGTCAAATTTGAACTCAGGTCCTCCTGATTTCAGGGCACATGCTCTTTTCGTTGCACCCCCTAGCCACCCTATAAAATACTATATTTTAAAAAATTTTCATGGAAGGACTGGATCTCTGGGGAAGGGAAGATATAGGAGGGGAATCTAGGTAATAAATAAAAGATATGTATAAAATCTGTTTTGTTTTGTTTTTACGTTTAAGATTTCTAGAGGAGGTGGCACTCCCTGGTAATACATGGCTCAGGATTTTAGACCCTTTCTATCAGGAAGATCTTTGGAAAAACTACCCTCAGCCCTCAGAAAAACTGCATATCAAACCTGTTGTTCTTTCCCAGTCTGTCTTCAGTGAAGAGGGGCTCACTGTTGCCCTCTTACCATCTCTATCTCTTCATGTGCTCAGGGATTATCATTATGTTTATTCAGCTTGGACAAAAGCAAGCCTAGGGAGAACAATAGTAGCCTCCCTGCTTGGTTTTATCTCCTGTTAGCTATATAATAATTTTAACTTTTCATTACTTGGCCTATCTTCTGGACTCTCCTGCTTCCCCAGTGTGCATCACTATTCCCCATGATTGCTAAGCTAGGCCTCTCTCAAAGCTGCCGTAATGTCCTTATGTACTTTCGGAGACTAAAAACTAGAATATCACTCTGCCCAGTTAATTACTGACCTTTGGAGACTGAGGCCTGCTCATTCTAGACTATGGTAGCCTGTCAAAAGGCCCTCTGTTAATTGTTCAGTTCTCTTGGTATGTTTTGTTTTCCCAGTCGAACGTGCATCCATTGGTCCTCCTGACAAAACTTTTTTTTTCCCTTTCAGATTGGGAAGACACAATAAATATAAGCAGCAGAGAAAAATACACTGCTTATTTTTAATTAAATCACTCATGGTTTCCCCTTTCCCAGTCTTGATCTTTTCCAAGGTGGAGTGAGGAAGATGACAGTAATTTCTCTGACCCCTTACTATTTCCTTCCTCTCAGCCACCCTCTTTATTCAGGGAATCCAATCAGATACACAGAGCTTACCCTTTCCCACTTCTGCACCGCCCCCCCCCCCTCCCCTCCAACAGACACAGCTGTCAAAGAGGAAGAAGGTTTCTAGAGAATTTGATTTCATCTGTTCTGAAAAGTCCCAGAAGGTATTTAGGGGAGAGCAGACATCATAGGAGAGAGGAGTGAAGGCCATGCTCTGCCTAACCCTTCTCTTCCTGGCTTCTTTACAGAGTGTTCAGATAGAGGCTCTTGTTCCAGACATAATGCCAGGTGAATCTTGTCACTTATGCCCTGGGGGTGGTAGAAAAACAGTCTTGGCTCCTTAAGGAAGGAACTTGAGAAGAGGACGGCTGTCACAGCAGGCCAATTTGTAGAGCACGCACAGTGGCGTGTTGTACTAATAACTTAATGACATCCTGTTATTTAAATAGTTTCATTTAAATACAGTTGCTGTTATTTAAATACAGCGTTGTACTAATAATTTAATAGCATCCTGTTATTTACATGCAGTTCAGAGCAGTAATGGGTTTGTGTTGCGTTTGCTCGCTCCCAGCACTTTTTGCTCAGTTGACAAATTTGTTGGTTTGGGGTTTTTTTTTGTTTTTGCTCAGGGCTGAGAGGAGGAATGGAAAGAGTGGATAGTCTGCATTCCAGCATGGCTATGTGTATGGATGTGGTATGTTGGTCCCTCGTTGATTTACAGAGAAAAAGAGATGGCTGTCAAGCAGTAGACAGGTTGGAGTTTGGTTATATAATTAATCTGGATTTGTAGCTGCTGACAGCCACACTCAAGAAACTGAAGATTATTGGGAAATGACAACAAAATATGACGGGGGAAGGGTCGGTAAGGGATAAGAGCGGGCAGGCGTTAGAGGGGAGAAAAAGACACAGAAAATGCAGATTCAGTCCTGCTACATCAGTAGGCATCCCTTAGTGGTCTTCTCCTCACATTTGTTTAATTAACTTCATTTTGAATAAGTACCTTATTAAGCTCCCCAATAGCTGAACATTTGTTGTTGTCGTTCAGTCATGTCCGATTCTTCAAGACCCAATGAACCATGACACTCCAGGAAATATTGTCCATGGGGCTTTCTTGGCGAGTACACTAGAGTGGTTTGCCATTTCCTTCTCTAGTGAATCAGCCAGAGAGCTCTCTTCTATGACCTGTCCAACTTGGGTAGCCCTGCATGGCATAGCTCATAGTTTCATTGAGCTATACAAGCCCCTCTGCCTCCCAAGGTAATGATCTAGGAGGGGTAAACATGCCTGCTCACAAAACACCGTTTTTTCCTTATTGGCCTTAGGCCAGCCCACTGAGGAGGGTTGTATCTGATAGAGCCATAGAGGGTACCTTACCCTCCTCGAATTCAGAAGAGTCAGAAAGACATTCCCAGGTATTGGGCCCTACATAAAAGTCCTAACTTCTGCCTCTTGGGAATGCTTTCTGGATTGCTTCTGCAACGACTTATTGAACCAGGTTGGGGGGAGCTCCCATAATCACATGCAGTGTCTTCTCATATTTTTCTTCTATTATAATTTTGTCCTGATTTTTGCTTTTGCTTCTGCTAGTTAGTGATCTGACCAGCAGCTGCATCGGAAATGACTTCTGCATCTTTGATCCCTCATTTCCTGCCCATTCAATGCTAGTCACTTTCATTTTTTTTTTTTACTAATGTGTTTATTCACCATGTCCAGAGACTTCCAGTGCCTTTCTTAAATAAAATACTCATGATGCTTAGGCATGAGGCTTGTGAGGATTCAACAGACCTTTGGCCTTTCATTTCTTGGTCCTGAACCCCATACTCCAGCATAATTTTCAGGGTACACTTTTATGTCACACCAGATATCAAAGAAACATTTGACTTGGTTTAAAGGTTCTTGTCAAGTTTTTCATAGACTTTCTTTATTTCTTCATCTTCTGAAGCTGAAGCTGACATGTGAGAATACTAGTTATTTTCATGGTGGTTAGTCTGCGTATTCTCAGCTGTGAGCAGTGCAAGTCAATGTAAACAAGTATTCCGTGAAATGATATTTCTGGTTACCTTTGGACACAAGATGAAAGCAACTTCACCAACCTCTTTATTGGTTTTTCCCAGAAGGACCTGCAAGTCTCCCTTCTTTCTGTTTAACTGCAATTAAGAGAACCAGCAGTTAAAATGAATCCTTAAGGATAGGGTCTGGACCTGTGATTTCACTGATATAGGGAACCCTCAGATGAGGAAACTCCCTCCACCAATGCCAATCATCACCGTCTTTGCAACTTAGAGAACTGCCTGGAGCCTTGAGAGATGAAGTGACTTATATCAAAGGCTCCTGTTCTATATAACTAGTCACTGAATGGAAATCAGTATAACCAGCTCAATAAAATGATTTTTAATAAACAACCCTTTTTATTGTATTTGTTATGATTGGACAATTTCCACAAAGTAGTTGTATTATAAATCTGTTGTTTGGAATTTAGGACACATTTTTCCCCTCTGGAATTTAAAAAATACATTGTCTCCATAAGAGACAGTCTTATAATTTATGGTTAGGTTTCCAGCACAGCCCACAAAAGTCATTTTAGCCCACAATGTAGCTGAATATAATTTAAACTTTCTGTTTAAGTCAGTCCACCAACTGCCACCATCCTATGGGCTTACAGAATCACAGCACATAAGAAACAGAAAGGGGCAGCTTCAGAGAACATCTTGTCCAGCTGCCTCATTTTACCAATGGGGAAACTGAGGCATTGAATTCTTAAGTGAGGAATGGGCAAAGTCAGGATTCAAATCTAAATCTTCTGGGTTTGACTCTGAGCTCAGTGCTTTTTCCCCTCCACCATACTTTTTCCTCCTCCTTTTTTCTTTCCTCCTTTTTTTGTGTATAATATTTCAGCTGCACTATAAATTAACTAGACTTTTTCAGGCTAATCCTGAATAATAATAGTAATTATAATAACTGGCACTTAGGTAGCACTTTAAGGTTTATGAAGTGCTTTACATATTATCTCATGTGGTCCTCACAACAAAGCTTGTAAGGTCAGTGATATTATTATCCTCATTTTAAAGATGACGAAACAAGCTGAGAGGCATTAAGTGACTTACCCAGGGTCATGCAACCAGTAACAGTCTGAGGTGGGATTTGACCTCATATCTTCCTGACTCAAAGTCCAGCACTCTCCCTACTGTCTCCTCTACCTCACTGCCCCAAAATACTTGTTCTTGTTCATCAATCTTTTTACATATTCTGAGGTATAGCTATAATCAAGACCATCTGGCATACACTCTCCTATCTCCCCTCCTCACCATTCTCACCATCTTTGTTTCCATTTTCAAGGCTTTGGAGCAAAGCTTCGGTATCATTTCTTCTCCTTATAAGATCAGTTCTATCCCTTGTACCTTCAAACCAATTCCCTTCTGTCCTTTACAGTTTAACACCTTCCATCATTCCCTCCCTCTCCTCTGTAATCTCTCCATGCCATATACATATCTATACATAAGTATATGTGTATACATATAGGTATACATGTATATCTGTATGGATGTGTATCAGCATAGCTTACACACACACACACACACACACACACACACATATCAGTCCCTCTTCTTTCCTCTCCCTATATGTTCTCTCCTTTTGGTGAGTTCATCTATTCCAATGATTATCTCTATGCAGATTTCAAAATCTTATATCCACCCTGATCTCTCTTCTGAACTACAGTCTCACATCACCAGCTGCCTGCTAGACATCTCCACATAGATGTTCTTTAAAAAAAAAATCATCTTTACTTAATTCTGGCTTCCCCTCAGGCTACCATGTTATATTTCTCTTCCCTTTTGCAGCCAGACTCCTCGTCATCTAGACTCACTATTTCTTCACCTCCCTCGGGTTTCTGACCTCATAATTCTACTGAAACTGCTCTTTGCAAGATGATCCCACAAATAATGATCTCCCAGCTGCTAAAGTTCAATGACCTTTTCTCATCCCTTATCCTACTTGAGCTCTCTGTAGCTTTTGATTGTTATCCTTTTCCCTCTTCCCCTTCCATCCATTTCTCCCAGATCTCTTTCTGTTTCCCACCTTTCCAAATCACATAGCACCCAGCTGCCAAAATAACCTTTCTAAAAACACCAAGTGTCCCCCAATCAAAAACTCCCCCAATCAAAAATGACCCTTCGGTGGCTCACTGTTGCCTCTAAGATAAAGTACAAATAAAATATTTTCATGACACTACCCTGGTTCTCCTGTCACCTCTGATCACCTCTCTGCCTCTTTTGTTCTATCATTGTCTATGTTCTTCCTCGAGAGCATCAGTGTGTCTCCCAAGGCTATTTTTCCTCAGCCCCTCTTCTTTCCTCTCTCTGTACATTCTCTCCTTTTGGTGGGTTCATCTATTCCAATGGGTTCAATGATTATCTTTATGCAGATTTCAAAATCTTTACATCCACCCTGATCTCTCTTCTGAACTACAGTCTCACATGACCAGCTGCCTGCTAGACATCTCCACATAGATGTTCCATCAGCATCTCCCACTCTGCATTCCCCATATATAATTCATTATCTTCATCCTTAAACCCTTCTTCAAACTCAACAGTTTCTATTTGGGATCCCCCAGTCATCCAGATTCATCATCTCTGACTCTTCCATCTCTCTCACCCCTCATATCCAATCAGTGGACAAGTCTTGTCAGTTCTACCTCTACAGCATCTTTCATATATGTCCTTTACACTTAAACAACCACAGTGTCTGACACACAGTGAGCACTTAAGAAATGTTCCTTGCCTTATTGAGGGGCTAGTTCAGGCCTTTATCATTGGTGTCAAACTCAAATAGAAACAGGACCCAGTAGACCATACATAAGGATCTCTGTGGGCTACCTATTGACTTAATTTTTAAGTGTAATGTTATCTCTTCTATTGTATATTTATTTATTTTTGTTAAATATTTCCCAATTATACTTTATTCTGGTTCAGAATGCACTTGAGTGTGTTGTGGGCCATATTTTGACACCACAGTTCATCATCTCTCCCTTTTCTATTTTATTAACCTCTTAAATGTGTCTGTCTCCTTTCCAAACCACATACCACCTAGCTGCCAAAGTAATCTTTCTGAAAACACTGATGTGTAGGAGGAACTACCCCGATCAAAAATGATCCTTCAGTGGCTCACTATTGCCTCTAAAAGAAAATATAAATTCAGTATCCTCTAATTTAAAGCTCTCCAAGATATGATAACTCTCACCTGCCTTTCCAGATGTATTTCACATTACTCACTTCATCAGCATCTTTTAAAGCACCTACTTATGTGAGGAGTTCTGTGCTACGAATGGAACTACAAAGACAGGGTACCTGGCCTCAAGGAGCTTACACACTCACTTTAATATATGGTTCCAGGAAAATTGGACTGCCAAGTTATTTGAACCTGCTATGATTTTCAACTTCTATATAAATTCGATAATAATGAAAATGTTGGTCCTGTGCTTCCACACACCACAGGCCATGTAAGGAAGGGTTTTTGATTTAGTAGGTCATCTACTGGAGAACACTCCCCCCCCTTATCTCTTCTGTGAATGCTCAACTCTGGTGTCATAAAACCTTTTCTTCTTCTCCTAAACCTTTCTTTCTCCCTCCCTTCCTTTCTTTCTTTTTTCCCATCCTTCCTTCAGTTTTCCTAAAGTACTTTGTCAGGCTCTCTCTTCTGTCCCTTTTACTTTCAATTTTGTCCAGTGCTAATCTCCATATATGCTGTATCACTCTCCACCCTGGAAGGAATGTTAATTACTTGAAGAGAAAGACTTTGTAAACTTGAGATGCCCAGCTGCCATCACGTTTTCTTTAGCATGTTTAAGAAATGTTCTATGAATGAATCATAAGGTAACTTGTGTAGATGTTGACTCCATTTTGCAGATGAGAAAACTGAAATCCAGAGTAAGTGATCAGCAAAAGGGCTTTTCTAAGCTATAGACACTGAAGGGAAACTCCACGCACAGCTCAGAGCTTTTATGTAGAATGGTTGACAAAAGATCAGAGCTTCAGACTGGAGGGTCTGTGTGGGAAATAGTGAAAGGTAAACAAGCTGCTGCCTGCCATTCTCAGAGGAAATAATGCCCTGGTCTTCTGCTATAAAAATTTCTAAAATGAGCTTTCTCTTTCCTGGTACATAGCTGAAGACTAGGTGAGACTTTTCTGCAGTCTCTTTTTCAGTCTTTTCTGAGTATCTCTAAGCTTCACTTCATTAGAAAGATTCCTCTTTACTTACCATATTGTTTGCCCACTTCATTTTTCTCTCCCAGTTCCCACCTCCTACCCACCCCTCCAGTTCCCTCTTCTGAACCCTTTATTATATTCACCATGCAGTCACCAGCCCCCATCGCTCCAAGGCCATGTTCTCGTTCTCTTTATCTTCTCATTATAAATATCAGGAACTCTGACAAACCAGTTCTTTTTCAGTCACCATTCAAAGAGCTGTTTTCAGTCCAGGTGTGATAGAAATGCCAAGGGAAGGTTTCTTTGCCATTGAACCGTCTCTAGAAGAGGAAATTCTTTCATTGTTTATTTTTTGAATGAGATGTGTGCAGCTGCTTTTGGTTTAGAATTATCTTTTTTATCATAGAAGGTGTAGCTTAAGGAAGAGTAGAATTTTGAATATCCATTTAAAGATTAAAGCAGGATGGAAAAATCTGATTTCTTTCCTGAGTTGTCGTTGTGGACTTAGTATTAAATTTAACCAGAAAATTGTGTTTGTTAAAATAATAATTGCCATCCTCATCATCAACATCAACCAATTGTAAATGGAAGAAAGCTTCCCCAAAAACCCAGCACCTACCACAGGATCTGACACATAATGGTACTTAGTAAATCCTTGTTGATTAACTGATTGCTAAATCCCATGCTAGATATTTTGTATAAAAAAGAACAGCAGATTTGTTATGAGCACCTACTTGGGGGCAGATTCCTACAAAGTAGATCACAGTTTTTGATAAAACGCTATTTCATAATAATTTTTTAAAACAGAAGATGTAGCAAAAGCATGTTTACATTGTACCAAAGCTGCTATGTTTGGTATTTGGCAATTTCCTATAAATATCAAAGTATAAATATTTTTTTCCTGCCCAGCCTGATGACAAAGTGTGAAAGAAAAGCCCCTGGGTAATTTACTGCCAATCCCTACTAAATCACAAGCCCTCTGTTACATAATGTATTGATTTCTTTACATGGCCTGTGGTGTATGAGAGCACAGGACCACACTTTCATTATCAGAGAATTTATTACCAACAGCACACCTTTAGGAGAGTTGATTTAATACAGAAAAATAGCCTTCAGGCACATTTCCCCCAACTTATTAACTAAATGGAAGCCATAGAATCGGGGCCTCATGAATCTAGTAGCAGACCTGTACCACTTTCTAAATCAGCTTGAAATAGATTAAAAACAGTTTTTTTTATTAAATTTGACATTAAATAGATATCTCCAAAATAGGGCATTGTGTTTATTTTAATATTTATTCTATGGAAAATTTTATTATTGTTTCACTTATTTCACACGGTTGAAAGGACTTTGATGAAATTTAAAGTTCAGCATTGGTAATATGCCTTCACTGTAGCACTTGGCTGAGGCTAGGGTTGGCCCAGCCAAAGAGACTGGTCGCCTAGGAGGCAGGGCCCTCAGGGTCTAGGGGAGCAAAGGAGGAAAGGAGAATGGTGCCAATTGCTAGAGCCGTTAGGAGGAAGAGAAATATGACTTAAGAAGGAAGAAGTGAACGATAGGAAAAGAAATGTTCAGATTCTTGGGTGCTCACTACAGAAGCCATCGGTCTCTCATCCAGGCTTCTGGCTTACTGACGTCCTTGGCTTCCTTTTGAGTCCCAACTAAAATCCCGCTTTTTACAGAAAGACTCTTAATTCTAGTGCATTCCCTCTGTTAATTGTTGCCTAGCTACCCTGTATATAGCGTGTTTGTACACAGTTGTTTGTATATTGTCTTCCCCATTAGACTGTAAGCTCCTTGGGGGCAGGAACTGTCTTTTGCTTGTTTTTATATGCCCCAGCACTTAGCACAGTGCCTGGCACACAGTAAGGGCTTAATAAATGTTTGTTGACTGAATTATTCCCCATTTCTGTAGAAAAAGGGAAAGATTTGAATTCTTTCCTTCCTCATTTAGAAAAGTCTAAATTGTAATTGTTTGCCTTGTATAAGACACACCATTCTTCTATGGTTTCAAGATTGATTTCCTTTCCCCACCACCACCACCACGGGGTGGCTAGGTAGTGCAGTGAATAGAGAACTGGCCCTGGAGTCAGGAGGACCTGAGTTCATATGCGATCTCAAATACTTAATGCCTACTAGCTGTGTGACCTTGAGCAAGTCACAACCCCAACTGCCCTGCCTTCCCCTCCAAAAAGAAAAAAAAAGAATGATTTCCCCAGTCCAGTTTTACTTGTATCACTTCACTTACTCACCATTGTATACCACTTGAAATGGTGGGCACCTGGAGAGTGCTTCCTTATTGACTTTAATTTAGTCAGGATAAAAATAGGCCATTCTAAGGCATGTCCCACATCAGTATGGAGCATCTATTGGCTTCTTTTTGTCCATTGGCCTGCTTGTTTGTGTGTGCTATAACATCTCCCAAGAGTGAGAAGGTCTAGCCAGCAGAGGGTGAACAGAAGCTGAGTGGACCTGCAGGAGGTAGCATCAGCCATAATCAGGCAGGATCACATCAAAGGATGGGGAAACACTAAAGCAAGTTTTGCAATTCCAGGTAGGAATGTTCCCTGCTGTTCTGGCACCATGTCACAGCCCTAAAACTTGTTTTGAACAATCTATGTATACAACACATATCCTTTTATGAGGCTCAGTTTACTTTTGCAGGCTTAGTTGTCTTACTTCAAGCATCAGTATCAGTACTCCAAGCAGTGCAGTGAACCTTTCAGTTATATTGGGTTTTAGAGCCTTCCCAATTCCATTCATAGTGGGTTTTCCATTATCTCATATTACTCCATGTAAATCTTTCAGGATGTCTTAAATCTGTTCAGCTTGTAAAGGGAAAAATTTCAACAGTATGCCTTGGAGCCAAGAAACACATATTCCAATTGCTTTGCTTTGGGGACTTAATATGGCTTCTAGAAATAAGAGGAAAAAAATATCAATTGCATTTGTAACATCTTGCTAACAAGATATTTTAAAATAGATATTTCTGCAAAAGTCATCTATCTGGGGCTGGGATGTTTGAGTAAGGGTGGGGGGAGGCAGCAGCATGCAGTAAGGGGACCTGTCACCTCTTCCAGAGAGCTTAGTCTAAGCATCTACACTTCCCATACATTAGGGACCTTCCAATTCACCTAATCCCTTCATTTCACAGATAAGGCAATCAGAGAGGTCAGGTAACTTGACCATCATCATACAAGTCATTAGCAACACAAAGCTGTGATTCAAATGCAGGTCCTCTGACTCTCAGCCCATGACTTCTTTCTAATAAATCACAAAAAGCCTGCCCTTTGATGAAGATGGCAAACTCTGACTAACGAAGAAGGGAAAAAAAACAGGAAAGAGCTGTTGAGAAGGTTAAGGACAGCGATCTCTAATTATACTCCTCCCCCCCCCCCAAAAAAAAAACCTTGCTAAATAAACAACAAACTGTACTCGCTTGAATTGAAGTCCTAAATAGAAAGAATTCAACATCCAGGTGGTATTGCCAGATTTCTGTTCACCAGACCTGGTCCAGCAACCGTTTAAGCATCAGCAGTTTACTTAAACAAGCAACTCCTTTAGTTCATTTTCCTGAGGAATCTCTTTTACTGTGACCCACTAAATTTCTGATCTATTTACTTTCTTCCAAATGGACACATGGTACTCAAATTGGTTCTGTGGTCAATACCTCCACGTCTTCAGTACTAATACTAGAACAGTCCATCACCAAAGAGCTCACACCTAGAAACAAATTGTCGAACATACTGGAAATATTTTTTGTTCTACCTCTAATTTCGTTTTATTCCACCTCTTATTTGTGATTGGTATTTTAGAGGGCCTTCAGAAGACTTGACTTGGTAGTATACATAAATCCAGGAAATAACTGTGATTTCACCAAGGAAAGGAAAACTCTGCCAGTACAGATTGGCCTCCCAGGTCAAGGACCTTCCATTCATGCAGCTACCAACTTAGCTCAAGTCCTCATCACCGCTCACCTAGATATTGCACTGGCCTCCTAACTGGGTTGTCTGCTTCATTTCCCACCACTGCACTCTATCCTATACACTGCTGCCAAAGTAATTTTCTTAACCATAGACCTGACTATGTCCCTCCCTTACTCAGCTCTAGTGGCTTCCTGTTGCCTCTAGGATAAAATATAAATTCCTCCATTTAGCTTTGAAAGCCTTCTACAGGCTGGCCCCGGTCCATCTTTCCTTACTGTGCTGTACTTTTCCCCTCCAGTACTCAGCAATCCAGCCGAATGGGCCTTCTTTCTATTCCTCACAGACGATATTTCATATCCCATCTCCGTGCTTTTGTACTGTCCGTGACCCTACATTCCTGGAATGTGTTTCTTCCTTATGTCTGCCTCATAGAGCCCCTGTGTTCCTTTAAGAGGCACCTCTGGCTCCTTCTTCATCATGGAGCCCTTCCTAATCTTCCTCAGCCGCTACCGACCCTCCCTTGTCGTTAATTACTTTGTATATATTTCTGTTCATTTTATATTTATATTATATATATTCAGTTATGTCCTTGTTGCTTCCCCCTTTAAAATGTAAGTTCTTATGAGTTAGTGATTGGTTCGTTCTTTGTACTAAAAACCACAGTGCCTGGCATTTAATAATAGTAGGCATTTAATAAACACCCATTCATCAATTATCTTTTTGATAATGTCAAGGGAGTTACCTAAGATAGAGGTTAAATGACTCATCCAAGATCACAAGTCTAGTGGGTGACCAAGGTGAGATTTGAACACAGATCTTCTGACTCCTAGCCCAAAAAATCACTTAAGCCTCAGTTTCCACATCTATAAAATGAGGAGGTTGACAATGACCCTTAAGGCCCCTTTCAGTTCTAAATCCTATGACATCGGGTTAGAAACAACTATAGTACGGGATTATTTGTCTACAATTCTGCTGATTTTCACCTGTAAGGAATTTTTAGGGAGTTCTAAAGCAGCTAAAACATTTCATTTGCACAAAATATCCACTTGGTCTAAAACCTCTGAGAGTATCCAGCTTACTGAAAAGAAGCTGAACTTCTAAGCCTCAAGTTCAATGCCCTTTACAAATTGGCTCCAGTTTCCCTTTTCAACCACTATTTCCCTCTGATCCCTGAGAAGAACCCAGAGATCCTGAGGAAACAGGTTCAAATGTAAAATGACCTACCCACGGTAATGCAGCTAGCCAAGTAGCCGAGGTGAGACTCCCACACAGACATCGAAAATTCAAGTGCAGTGCCCTTTATGCTGGATCTTTGTCCCCTAGAGACACGTGGACATTTGGGGCCCCAGGCTTTATCTTTGTTCGCAAGGTGCATTCCTGCATCCCTCCTCTGTCTCAGGTGGCCCCAGCTTACACCAAGCTTGTCACACTCTGCTAAACTCTAGTCCCCACTCTCTCTCTATGCTGCAGGCATTTTCTCTGGCTGCCCTCCATGCCTGGAGTGTGGTCCCTCATCTCAACCCCTGGCTTCCTTCAAGTCCCAAGTGAAATCCTACCTTCTGCAGGAGGCCTTTCTCTTAATTCTACTGCCTTTCCTCTGTTAATTATTTCCTATTTATCCTATCTATAGGTTATTTGTGCATTTGTAGATTTGTTTACATGGAATTTCCCCCATTCGATTATTAGCTCCTTGAGGACAGAGACTGTCTTTTTTCTCTTCTTGTATCCCCATCACTTGGCACAGTTCCTGGCACATGATAGGTGTTTAATAAATGTTTATTGACTAGATTATTATCTTTATAATACATTTCTGTGCTGTGGCATATGCCTCCCCAGCCTATAAAGTGCAGCTCATATGACACCTTGTCCACGAATCCTGCCCTGATTGCTCCACTGTCAGACCTCACAGAGCACTTGGCTTTTTACCTTTCTAATTACGCCCTTTTCATGTCTCTCATAATTATCTGTCTTTATATCTTCTTCCCCTATAAGATTTACAGTTCCACTTGGGAGGGGATCAAAGCTTATCTTCACTTTGTATCTCTCCCAGTTTACCTGAGTGCTCCGAGCACAGAACACAGGAAATACCTATTTGTTCGGTGGATGGATAATAGCTTATAGTTTTATGTTGTTTCAAATCTGCTTCTTACATACCTTACAAGATCGTAAGCTCCTTGAAAGGGAAGACCAGGTCTTCAGATTTTGTGTGTATCCCCCCACAGTCCCTAAAACAATACTTGGAGTCTAGCACATGGTAAATGCTCGATTGGTATTTGTTGAATTAGATGAAAGGTCAGGTACTGAGTTTGAGATCAAGGTCTAATTACTCTTTTGGCTCTGATCCACTTGGGGAAAGTGCACAAAACAAGGATGAGGAAGCCAGTCTCCAGAAAACAGAGAGAACTCCTACCCAGTGTTCTTGTTCTCTCTCTCTCTTTCTTTTTCTCTCTCCCTCTCCCTTCCTCTCTCTCTTTGTTCTCTCTCTTCTTTCCTCCTTCCCTCTCATGCCTTCCTCTCTCCCCCTCTTCCTCTCTCTCCCTCTTTCCCTCCTTTCTCATCTGCCTCTCTCTTCTTTCTCCCTCTTCCCTCCTTCCCTCTCTCCTCCCTTCCCATCTCTTTCCCTCTCCTTCTCTCTCCCTCCTTCCCTTTTCTCTCTCATCTCCCTCTCTGTCTCTCTTCTTTTCTCCTTTCCTCTTTCTCCTCCCTTCCTCTCTCTCCTCATCTTTCTCTCTTTTCTCCCTTTCTTCATCCCCTAAATAGTCCCTGCATTGCAAAAGGGCTGGAGAGCTATTGAAATTAACCAAAATGAAGCATGTGTTTGCCTTTGGGTCCACAATGTCCAACTATGTTCCTGGAAAAGCTGTACTTCTATTTTTATGACCATCTTTGCCCTCAAATCAATAAAAAAATCTGGATAAATAACTCTGAAAACCCATCAGAAAAAATTGTGTGTTCCTCCTACTATGATGGTTATGTATACTATGTCTTCTGGAGTCTGAAATGACTGGTTTCACAGTCAAATTCTGCTTTGCCTTTTCTTAATGTGTACAATCTCCAGGACCACATTTTCTTTTCCCACTCCCTTGCTCCTCTCTGATCGCATAGTTAATGGTGAGCATTTCCATTCTTACCTCTGTTTGTTGGCTAGCTGTTAAGGTTATAAAAACAGCTCTTATACATGCTGCCTCTGTTGTAATGGGAAAGATGCTTCTGAAGTTCTGATTTTAAAAGCTGGGCCGTGAAAGGTCTTCGCCACACTTACATTCACAGCTTATTAGGAAAGTCTCCCCAGTGAACCACTAAGGACTCAGCTCTTGAGAACTGTCATGAATCACCTGCCAGAGTGTGTGCCTACTACTTTTAAGGGTAGTGTGTGTGTGTGATTTATTTTAATCTCCAGCATATCAGAAATAAATGTGGGTTGGCATAGCTGGTTGTGATAGAGTATTTTAACTGAAAATGATTTTTTTTTAATTAAAAAAAAGGAAACCCATTAGCACGCTCCCACACCTGAGTGCTCTTTCACGGATCCATCATAACAGATTGACACACGTCCACGAAGAGCTCTCTGCCTGCCACGCTTCATGACCCCCTATTCAGACTGAACTTCTGTGTTATTGTACCATGAGGCAGCCTGCTGCTTAGAACTGATCGTAGATTTAAAGTGGTAAAGTCATCTGTGCCAATGCCCTCATTTTATAGATGAGGAAACTTGAGCCAGAAGATTTGCCTAAGATCTCACAGATAGTAAATAATAAGGCTAGGATTCAATCTCAGGCACTCCTAACAATGATAATCATAATCGATGTTATCTATATAGCCCTTCTAAGGGTTTGCAAAGCACTTTGGCATACATTATCTCATTAGCACCTCCTAGCTATGAACCCATTTTGCAGATGAGAAAAATGAGTCTGAGAAGGCTTAAGTAACTTGCCTAATATCAAACAGGTCTTAATTGGGCTGGATTTCAATTTGGGTCTTCCTGACTCAGGGAAGCCAGGTGGCACAGTAGATAAAGCATTAGGCCTAAGTCAGGAAGATTCAGACACTTATGAGCTGTGTGACTCTGGGCAAGTCAAACCCCAAATGGGGTCAGGAAGACTCAGACAAGGCCAGCGAGGTGGAGCAGTGGATAGAGTGCTGGGCCCAGAGCCAGGAAGACCTGAGTTCTAATCCAGCCTCAGACACTTAATATGTCTGTGACCCTGGGCAAGTCACTTAACCCTGTTTGCTTCAGTTTCCTCATCTCTAAAATGAGCTGGAGAAGGAAATGACAAATTACTCCAGTATCTTTGACCAAAAAAAAAAAAAGAAACCAGAAAACAAACAAACAAAAACCAGGTTCACAAATAGTCAGACATGACTGAAAAACAACTAACCAAAACCTACTAACTCCAAATCCATCTTTATCAATTATGCCGCCCTGACGCCCACAAACACACACACTATTAGCCATTTCATTAGAGCAACGGACTTCAGTTACGTTAAGGACTACACTTAGATTGAAATCCTAAACGATAAGACGCGGTCATTTTGTTGGCAGAGCTTGAATCTATATCTTGAAACACTGCACTCGTAGTTAGAAGACTTGAGGTCAAGTTCTTGGCTCTCCTCCTTTCAGCCTGAGACTCTGAGGTCTCTGATCCCATTATCAGTAATCTCTTCCAACTCTGACTCTATAATCCTATAAAGTCTAATTTAATTCCAAAGAAGGTCAAATCAAATTTTATTTCCAGAGTGGTCCAAGAGGCAATGGAGTCATGTTATGGTTCCTTACTTCCTGGTGCCTAAAAGGCTTAACCTACTCTTCAAGATAGGATGCTTGAACTAGAAGTGTATTGACCGAAATCCATTCACAGAAAGTGCAATCAATCTTTTGACTAAAAGGATTAGGACCCTATAAGTCTGAAGAGGCAGTCACTTCTGTTCAACTTTATTTATCTGCAGAGTGCTTCTCTGGTCCTCAATTTCTTTATCAGTCAAATGAAGGGAATGGACCAAATGACTACCAAGATCTGTTTCAATTCCAAATATTTGATCCAGGGAGCCCACACATCAAGCATCTTGCTCAACTGTGGGGAGACATAATGAATGAGGCCAAGTCCTAGCCTGAGAAAGGAAGCAGAAAGAGGAAACTAGGAACTGGAAATACAAATTTGGTCTTAATAATTAACTCACATTCATGCATCAATTTCTTACATCAGTCCTTTGAAATCAATAAGGCATGGAGGGTCCCCATTTTTGTAGATGGGGAAGTTGAGACTTATAAACTGAGGTGAAGTGAGTTACCCAAGACTCACAGCGAATACATAGAGCAGGTTTTCAAACCTGTATCTTTGGACTCTTAAGTCCAATATACTTTTCGGTAAATCCCATTGCTTCTGAGATAAGACAGTCTAGATTGTTCTGTTCTATAAGGAAAGGGGAAGTGATTGAAGTCAGCAGAGTGACCCCCTCTCCCTTTAATCAGAAGAGCTGAAAGAGAAAATAAAGAGATTTATCAATAAGCTTGAAAAAAAAAGTGTTTGCATTTGTGTCGATAAACACTGAATGGAATACTGAAGCTGAAGCTAGAATACTTTGGCCACATAATGAGAAAATGGGACTCATTGGGAAAAACCCTGATCTTGGGAAAGATTGAAAGCAAAAGGAAAAAGGGTGAGCAGAGGATGAGATGGATAGATGGTGTCATGGAGACAACAAACGTGAACTTGGACAAACTTCAGGAGACAGTGGAGAACAGAAGGACCTGTTGTGCTGTGGTCCATGGGATCACGAAGCATTGGACATGACTGGACAACCACAACACTTTTTTTAGAGGTATATATCATCTGAAATACATGCTGGTCCTTTAGCAAAATGAAATGCAGTTTTACCTGAGTCACAGTTTCTCAGTCTGTTTAAAAAAAAAAAAAGAGTGACCCCCTCTCCCTTTAATCAGAAGAGCTGAAAGAGAAAATAAAGAGATTTATCAAAGATAAAAGAAATGATCTCCAAGGCTTCCCCCCAGATCCCATGACCCTAACAATCTGAGGCAGCCTCACCCATGCCCTGGAGGAGGCTACAAAATGGAGAGCACACCATGAAGACATAGCCTCCCAAGAAGAAACCAGAACAGTACAAATAAAATCATAAAAGAGATAACATGCAGTAGAAAGATCACTAGACTGGCTAGTCTCTCGCCCTAATTTGCTGAGTCATTTAACTTTCCTGGCCCTCCGTTTCTTCATAAGGGAGATGGACTAGAGAATGTCCGAGTGCTTCTCCAGAGTTAACATCCTGTAATTCCACTAGTGTTTAAATGTCACACACACAGGATGAGAGAGCAGGGAGGGAACAGTAAAAGACTATCCCCGGCAGATGAGAGCCCCAAAACCATAATGAGCAAACCCAAGAGAGAGTCCTGGAGAATGCTTCCTTTTTCAATGGAAGTAGGAAATATTAATATTAAATATTAATATGCCAATATTAATACTGAAGGGATGACCAGAAGCCTGGAAGAGGAACTAAGGTGATGTTCCATGACTTATGTTTTGAAAATTCAAACTTAAAGAGAGTGGATATTTACTGCCTCAATAAATCAATTCTATAATACAAATACCCCAACACCAGAAAGTAGTCATGTGTATGACCCAATCAGATTGTCTAGCCAGGGGTGGGGAACCTGTGGCCTTGAGGCCACATGTGACCTTCACAGTGAGTTTGAATTCAGTCAGAGGGCTGCACTTGAGGACCTAGAGGGCCATGTGTGGCCTTGAGGCTACAAGTTCCCCATCCCTGGCTAGGCAGTAGTGTGGGACAGTGAAATCTAGAAAAGAGTGATTTGAAGTTGTTTTTTTCTTTGAAAAATAAAGAAGATTTTGACAAAATCTACTGTGAAAACTGGAAAACATTCTGGCAGAAATGAAGTTTTGACCAACATCTTATGACACATAACCACAGTAAATTGCAGATGAATGAAAGGCCTATGAATTAAAGGTCATATCATAAAAAACATAAATTAGAGAACAAAGGAAGGTAGCACCTATGGGTAAGAGGAGAATTCCCAAGTAAACAAAGCACAGAAATGATCATAAAAGATAAAATAGGGAACGTTGATTACATTTCTTCAAATGGAGAATTAATAGGAATAGAGATTAAACATCAGGGGAAATCCTCACAGAAAAATGTCCAAACACCAAAAATATCTAAAGAACTAACACAAAAAAAAGAAGAACCATTCTGTGATAGACACTTGGTAAAAGACAGCTAGCTATTGCACTGAATAGAGTGTTGGAATTGGAGTCAGGAAGTCCTGAGTTCAAATGTGGCCACACTTAGTAGCTTTGTGACTCTGCATAAGTCAAGTCACTTAACTACTCTATGCCTCAGTTTCCCAATCTGTAAAACAAGAGTTATAATAGCACCTACATCCTAGGATTGTTATGGGGAAAAAATTAGATATTTGGAAAGTACTTTGTAAGCCTTAAAGCAATATATAAATGCCAACCATCATTATTAGCTATTATTATCAGAGAATATGCATGGGTATTTCTAAATGAATAAATGCAAGCTATCAACAACCATGTGAAAAATACATTATCAGTAATGGGACAGATTCAGATTAAAACAACACTAAGGTTCCAACTCATACCCATCAGCTTGGCAAACATGACAAAAGAGAAAATTACAGTTGTCAGAAAGACTAGAGGCATACTGATGTACTATTGGTGAATCTATGATTTGCTTTAGTCATTCTGGAAAGACCCAAATGCGTCACTAAACTCTGTATACTTTTTGACCCATGGATACTATAAAGCATTGACATCAAAGACAGAAGGAAAGGAAATACATGTATAAGAATATATAGCAACATTTTTTGTTGTAGCAAAGAACTAGAAACAAACTGGGTGCCTATAAATTGGGGAATTATTAAACAAATTATAAGTATGGATATAATTGAATTTTAATGCACCAGAAGTAAGGGTGAATACCAGAGAGTCCAAGAAATACGGGAAAACCTAGATAAACTGATGCAGAATGAAATGAATAGTTCCAGAAGATTAATTTAGATCATGACCACAATAAAAATTTGGAGGGAAATAACTTTAAAAGATCTCAGAACTCTAATCAAAGGAGTGACAGATCATGACTTCGAAAGACTGATGATGTAACACACCCCCTACCTCTTGCCAAAGAGGTCAGGGGACTAAATTGAGACCTGAATTTTCAGACATGGCCAATGTGTTGATTTTCTTTAAAACTTGGATATCCATATTTGTCACCAAGGAGGAATGTTTATTAATGATTATTATGCTCACCAAAAGAAAAGCAATTTAAAAAAACAAAACTTGAACAAGGTCATGGACCAGAAGGAAAGGAGCCTGTAAGAACAAAGAAAGAAAGGTAGAAGATACAAAAGAAAGAATGGATAAATTGTTTAACTCGTTAAAAAAAAAAATCTTAAATGGATCCTGATTGCCTATTGAATAAAATATAAACTGCTTATCTTGATATTCAAAGCTCTTCATAATCTGACTTAATCCTACCTTTCCAGCAGTACCTGTTATACATATTCCAAACAAACTAGATTATAAACCATCCCCCATTCTTATTCTTAGCACTCACATCTTAGGGCTTTCTAGATGACATTCCCTCATGCCCGAGTGCCTAGAATACAGTCACTCCCCAACTGTGAGTCTTTCAGGATTCAACTCAACTGGAAATGAACTTTTCATGTTGGTCTACTCTGATAGAACCACATTCTGCCACATATTCATTATTTGTATTACATTCCCTCCCTTTTTAGATTGTAAGCTCCTTGAGTACAGAGATCTCCTTATTGCATCTCTGTGTCCACAGTTCTACCATAGCACCTTACACACAACAGATTCTTAAGTGTTTTTGAATTATATTTAATGAAACAAGAACATGAAAGAGACAAAGGGTTGGAACCAGGTACCCAAGTAGAGGTGTAAGCCTCAGGAGCAAAATGGGACAGGCCTTCCTCTGAGAAAGAAAGAAAGAATGGATAAAGATAGAGAAATTTTTAGGTCAAAAAGCAGGAAGTTAAAGGAACTCATTTGATGACCTTACTCTTCTAAGTAAGATTAGAAGAGACTTGACATCTGAATAGAGTCAGAACTTTGGAAGCGGAAGCTTGAATGGAGTGAGAAAAGCATGTGTCCTGTCTTCTGAACCAAATTGTAAGCTGTTTGCAAGTAGAACCCACCTTTTATACTTTTGATCCCAAAATAAAGTCAGGTGATCTATTCCACTGGCTCACCCATGTTCCTAAATAAAGCATCATCTGAAACAGCAAAGAGTTTTAGAAATAGATCTGATATGAAAATAGGGATCTTACATCTTATAAGACCAGGGGAAAAAAGGATAGAAGCACCATATTATTTTCACTTGTGCCCTAAGCCAAGAATGTATGAATTCAATCTCTGAAAGTAAAAGCCATATTGTCTTTTTCTTTCCCTTTTCCCAGTAGTAACTGGTGTTTTGTAAATCATAAAGCCTATAGAAATGGGATTTATTATTATTTTTATGGTAGTAATTGATCAGTTCTATTGCAGATGACAGTTTTAGGCAGGTGGTACTATTCCAGTGACTGATTTAAAACTCTGGAAAGCATAAGTTATTGACCTTGGAAAATAGAACCATCAAAGCTGCCAAGATTCTATTCAATCCAACTTCTACTGGCAACTTTGTATTAATCTTCTGGAGAGGAAACAGAATGTTTAGATAAGGTAAATAAAGGCTCCTGACCTCAGGGAGTTTACAGTCTAATGGCAAGATAAGATTGATAATGCTAACTAGCCATATTACATTGT
Source organism: Petaurus breviceps papuanus (assembly GCF_028583685.1). NCBI lineage: Eukaryota > Metazoa > Chordata > Mammalia > Diprotodontia > Petauridae > Petaurus > Petaurus breviceps. The sequence continues at coordinate 63,722,538 of NW_027185764.1, read as the reverse complement.
AGGGGCAATTTCTTATTGTTGTTCAGTCATGTCTGACTCTTCATGACCCCATTTGGGGTTTTCTTGGTAAAGATAATGGAGTGGTTTACCATTTCCTTCTTGAACTCATTTTACAGATGAGGACAATGAGGCAAGCAGGGTTAAGTAACTTGTCCAGGGTCACACAACTAGTAAGTGTCTGAGGTTGGATTTGACCTAAGGATGAAGATTATTTAACAAGTATAATAGAGAAACTCAAAACAGGATGCTGTGTGAAGTAGGTAGGTCATTACTGACAGTGAGGATCAGGAAGATCAGGAAGGCTTAAGAGAAGTGGTATGTCAGCAGAGGGCAGCTAGGTGGTACAGTTGAAAGAGCACTGAGCCTGGAGTCAGGAAGACCTGAATTCAAATCTAGCCTCAGACACTTACCAGCTGTGTGATCCTGGGTAAGTTGTTTAACCCTGTTTGCCTCCGTCTCCTCATCTGTAAAATTTCCTTCTCCTAACTGGAGAAGGAAATGGCAAACCACTCCAGTATCTTTGCCAAGAAAACCCCAAATGGGGTCATGGAGAATCAGACATGACTGAATTCAATAATAACAACTTACTTAACAACCATGTGATTCTAGGCAAGGCATTTAATCTATCTGCCTGTTTTCTTCACTGTAAAATGGGGTAATAATAGCACCTGTCTCTTAGGGTGCTTGTGAGAATCAAACACAACAGTATTTGTAAAACTCACTTATCACAGTGCCCGGCACACAGTAGGCTCTTAATAAATGCTTGTTCCCTTCCTTCCCCCATCCCCACTTCCAATTGTCCTTTGGAAGACATTCTAGGAAGCAGCAAGCAAGGCCCAGGGACCAAAGAGCAATTCCATTTGGCTGGAACACAGAGTATGTGCAAGACAGTAATGTAAGATAAGTTTAAGACATAGGGTGTTACCAGATTGTTGGAAGGTCCTGAACTTTACCCTGTAGGCCATTGGGAGATTTTTCTTTACATTTTAGAGCACACCTGAACTTAGGATTCTCCTGTTCTTCAATATTTAAATACCTTTTTAAGGTCTTTTTTTGGAGGGGGGAAGGCAGGGCAATTGGGGTTAAGTGACTTGCCCAAGGTCACACAGCTAGTAAGTATTATGTGTCTGAGGCCATATTTGAACTCAGGTCCTCCTGACTCCAGGACCAGTGCGCTATTCAGTGTGACACCTAGCCGCCCCCTTTAACATTTTTAAACTGTCCAGGAATGTTGAACATCTGTGCTACATACATATACATATATTCATTCATTCATCTGAATTGTTTTTCAAAGCAATCTCTAATAAGACTAAGTAAGTTTGGAGAGCTCTACTGTTTGCAGCCATACTGGCAAAATTATAATTAATGTAATCAGGTTCCTAGCCAAACAATAAGATGAAGTCTTTGTTGTGTGTCAGAATATAAATCAGTTTTATTTGTGGAGATTTAAGTAAGAGAAATTTCTTTACCTTGTAGAAATAGGTTGTTCTTCCTCCCCCTTTTCTAACCTTCCCCCCAAAACAAGACTTAACAGCAGCTATGAGGGCTCACTATCCAGGGCCCAAATTACAAAGCTATGAAACTGACCTTTCCAAATTTCATTTCTAAAGCTTACAAGTCAATGACTTTCTTGTCTAATAAAAACTGTAGAGATATTTCATTTTTGCTTTTCTATGTACCTGCCTGGGTATTAGTGGGCACATTATACATGTTTGAATGAATGAATGAATTAGCAGAATGATTTCCATAGCTGATGATATTTGCATGTCAGGATAATTAGTTCCTCTTGGACAGACAATGACAGATCAATTTGTGCACTGTTGTGTGTGTGTGTGTTCTAAAAATGTCATTTCTGGTTCACTGGACACCTCTGACAACAAAGAAAGGCATTGTCTCTTTAGAATGGATGCATCTTGCTCTTCCTGGGCTTATCAATGAAACTTCCCAGCTTGGTCTGAAATAGTAAAGAGCTATAGAAATATGTAGGACCCTTATCTCCTTTTGAATCAGCTCATTGAAATGTCAGGTGCCTTTGCCACCATCATTCTGCTCACACCTTGTGAAGACTTCTTAGACAATGCTTAGTATATGGGCCCTTCCTCCTCTACCACTCTCTGCCTACTCTCCATTTATACCATCACAGCAAAAATTTTTTTTTGCCTTGGATGTTTAAACTTTATTCGTGCCCCTTTTTGTGCCATAATTATTTCCCAATATATCCTCTGGTTATTGAATCCCATCTCATAAAAAAGAAAAACAGGCACAACTGAGGGGCAGAGTGACTTTAGTGATAACTCTATCTGCTTTCTTTGCTCTGTATCATTGCATACAAGTCTTTTTACATTTCTCTGAATTCTTCCTATCTGTCATTGCATATGACACAATAATCGTCCATAGCTCTTTTAGAAAGTGCTTTATTGATGTTCTTTTCTTTATAGATAAATTGATGAATCAGTCGTGGTCCTTAAGTATCCTCCCCAAAGTCACACAAAAGAAGCCAAAGCTAGAACTTGAGCCTAGTGGAAACAACACATTGTCTTCCTAGTGTAGACAAGAAGGGTCATATTGTAAAAGAAAACCAAACAGCTACGGCACTTTGTTAACCTAGTTAGCCTAAAGGCCTGTTTCCCCACATTAGACAAGAATGGAAACTAGAAGCTTCTCATCTTCTCTTTTATCCCTAAGTAATTCTTATTATTCCTAATATTAGACCAGATGTCAAGCTGGTAAGTGAAATGAGAGGAGGGCTTGGGGTAGAAGACAGAGGGAAGAATACTAAGGCCTTACTCTGGGCAAACTTCTCCCTTATCTGCTTACCACTGAATCAGGTCATACTCAGTCTCAATGAGGTCCACTCAGGAAAGAGCACTGGACTTAAGTCCAGAAAGACTTGATTTGAAAATTCAGTCTTTGATACTAGCTTTCTGACCATGAGCAGACAATACATTTAACCTTTTTTGCTGCCTCAGTTTTCCTCTTCTGTAAAATGGTGAAAATGCTATCTTCCTCTCATAAAGAATCAGATGAAATGAGGAAAATTGCTATTCACATCCAGAGAAAGAACTGATGGAGTCAGAATGCAGATCAAAGTATACTATTTTCACTTTATTTTCTTTTTTTTTCTTTTGGTCTATTTCTTCTTTAACAACATGCCTAATGTGGAAATATGTTTTAAATGATTGCATATATATAACCTATATCAAATTGCTTACCATCTTAGGGAGCAGGGAGAGAGAAAATTTCACTCAATTTTTAAATGAATGTTAAAATTTGTCTTTACATGTAATTAGAAAAGAATAAAATACTATTTTTTAAAAGACTCAGACGAAAGAGAATGCATACCTTAAAGCTGTTTGTTGTGACGTCAGGTGTCGAAGAGCCCCAAATAAAGAAGGCCTCAATTACACTGGATGCCAATAGTCAGGCATTTTGCTAAGCACTACAGATACAAAGAAAGGCAGGCACTCACATTCTAGTAGGAAAACTAAAATGCAAATATGTAACTATGTACATACAAGATATAAACAAAATAGTTGAAAAGTAATCCCAGAGAAAAGGGCCCTACCCATTTGGGGGAGCAAGAAAGGCCTCCTGCAGAAGGGGCATGTCTCGTTCAGGGAAGCCAGGAGGTGGAGGAGAGGACAAGAAGCATCAAAGGCCTGCGTGACCACAGATACAAAGGCTTGGAGCTGAGAAGTGGAATGTCATGGTTGAAGAAGCCAGGAGGCCGTTGTGGCTGGATTGTAGCTTATATGGGGAGAAATAAAATATAAGAAAACTGTAAAGATAGGAAGGGACCAGTGTGTGATGGGCTGTAAATGTCAGACTGGGGATAGTTGAGGAAATAGAGACTCATTGGAGTTTATTGATTTGGGGGGGAGGAGCAGGCCATGTGGGTCATTCCTACATCTCAGAAAAGTCGCCTTGCAGCTGACTGCAAATTGATCGTAGTAGGGAGAGACGAGTCAGAGAGCCCAATTAGAAGATTCTGGTTAAAAAGGCCCGGCAACAGCGATAAGGGTCTGAATGATGATGGTAGCTGTGTGAGTGAAGAGGAGCTCATACATGAGGAACGTCACAGAGGCAGACATGACCAAATTTTATAACAGGTTGGATACAGGAGGCAATAACTGAGGCACGGACGAGCTGCCCAGTATAGGCATTTAAAATGGGGGAAGAAGTTGTTTGACTGTAGTTGCACTTATTGTTCCTATTATATTTTTGTGTTAATTCCAAAATGAACAGATTCTTTATTGTTTCACTCCTTCCTTCCTTCCTTTCTTCCTTCATTCCTTTCTTTCTTCCTTCCTTCCTTCCTTTCTCTCTTTCTTTCTTCCTTCCTTCCTTTCTTTCTTTCTTCCTTCCTTCCTTCCTTTCTTCCTTCCTTCCTTCCTTTCTCTCTCTCTTTCTTTCTTTCTTCCTTCCTTCCTTTCTTCCTTCCTTCCTTCCTTTCTTTCTTTCTTCCTTCCTTCCTTTCTTTCTTTCTTCCTTCCTTTCTTCCTTCCTTTCT
>NW_027185764.1:63670094-63717928 GCF_028583685.1 Petaurus breviceps papuanus | reverse complement strand
CTTCCTTCCTTCCTTCCTTCCTTTCTTTCTTTCTTTCTTTCTTTCTTCCTTCCTTCCTTCCTTTCTCTCTCTCTCTTTCTTTCTTCCTTCCTTTCTTTCTTTCTTCCTTCCTTCCTTCCTTCCTTCCTTTCTCTCTCTCTCTTTCTTTCTTCCTTCCTTCCTTTCTTTCTTTCTTTCTTTCTTCCTTCCTTCCTTCCTTTCTCTCTCTCTCTCTTTCTTTCTTCCTTCCTTTCTTTCTTCCTTCCTTCCTTCCTTCCTTTCTCTCTCTCTTTCTTTCTTTCTTCCTTCCTTCCTTCCTTCCTTCCTTCCTTCCTTCCTTCCTTCCTTCCTTTCTTTCTTCCTTCCTTTCTCTCTCTCTCTTCCTTTCTTTCTTCCTCCCTTCCTCCCTCCCTTCCTTCCTCTCTTTCTTGTCAGAACTCTGATCTCATTTCCCCGTGAGGACATCCCCTCTAGCAGTGCCAGTGGGCATGCCCGCCTGATTTGCTTTTCCGCCCTAGTGCCCTCCCCACGAGCGCCCTCCGCTTACCTGGTCTGCGCGTGACTGTTGCCGTTGTCTTCCGCCGTTACACCGTGAGCTCCTTGGGGGAAGGGACTCTCTTTTGCCTTTCTTTGTGTCCCCAGAGCTTGGCACGTTTCCTGGCACAGGGTAGGCTCTTCATGAGCATATTGGCCATCTGACTCTACAACTTATAGTCTTGATGCGTCGCTAGGTGGCGCAGTGAAAAGAGCACTGGCCCTGGAGTCAGGAGTATTTGAGTTCCAATGAGGCCTCAGACATTTAACACAAAAACTAGCTGTGTGACCTTGGGCAAGTCACTTAACCCCAACTGCCCTCCCAAAAAAAAATAATAATAAGTTGCCTAAAGTGCTCAGCATTTAATTTACTAAACCAGGGGACATTGAGCTGGGGGGGGGTAGGGTCTGTGTATATGTGTGTGTGTGTCTCTCTCAGAACTTGAACCTAGGTCTCTGACTCCAAGGCTGGCTGGTTTCTTGTCTACTTTCTTTTCCTTTGCATTCATTCATCATTAGAATCATAACAAATAGGCTTCTGTGGGTTTTGCCTTTGGTTTGAGCTGGAGTCGGGTGGGACTAAAAAGAGCTGCCTGGGGACTTTCGTTTTACACACACACACACAAAACCTTTCTCTCAGAAATATTATGGCTGCCCCGCTAAACGTCCCCCCCCCCCCCCCCCAGGATCATTGAATTCCTTCCAATGATTTGTTTCATGAAGCATAAACAGAAAGTTATAGCTCACAGTTTTGACCCATTTCATTGCTTCAGCAGAGATTACTACAGCAATGAATGCTGGGTAAGAGGGAGGAAAGCACTCATGACTCTAGCAAAGACAGAATTGGAGATATAATATGCAAACCAGATGGGAAGTCAATATATATATATATTGTAGTGTCAGCTTTTTTAGTACCAATCCTGCTATTCTTTTGCATGTCCCCAAAACCTCTGCCTAAAGCCTCAGTCTTCTGTCAACATTACCAACAAATGCTTATCCATTTTCCACTTGAGGATCCCCAGAGGCAGTTCATCCATCCCACTTTTGACAGAAGGGTTTTCTTTCCTTATATTGACTTGAAATGTGCTTCTCCTATAACTTCTATTTGATATAAGATCTAGAGCTGGAAGGGAAGGACCTCAGAAGCTATCTGGCCCAACCCCCTCATTTTATAGATAAAGAAACTGAGGCCCAGAGGAGTTGTGACTTGCCCAAGGTCACTTACTTGTAAGCAGTTGACAGCCAGGATTATTGCTTTTTAAGGCCAAGAAAAACAAACCTAAACCCTCTATTCCCGGTCATTTCTTCTAAAAGTTAAAGAGGGTTTTTATGTTACCCCTTAAGACCTCTTTTCTCCAAAATATACAAACATACTCAGTTGCTTCTTTATTCCTCACATACTATGGTCTTGAGTCCCCTTACCATCCTGATTACCTTTCTCTGGATGTACCCAGGCTTATCAACATGCCTCCTAGTGTGTGCACCTGAATTCCCAAACTCTCTACCAAGATGGTGGTGGTTGTCATTGTCCCTCATTCTCCAAGAGGACCAATAACATCATGAAGGTGATGTCTTGACTTTCTCATAAATTGGATTTAAGTGAGGCAGAGCTGTGAAAAGTCATCATTCTCACTCTCTCCTCCAGTCGTCAAAAGACTTTGCCCAACTCTGCCTCACTTAAACCAAGATGTGGTCTGACCCAGGACAGTAAACAAGTACAGTGTTGTTATCATCTCCCACTTTGTATTAACATACTTGTTCTACTTCTTTATTAAAAACAATAGCTCACTTTATGGAATGTTTTGAGGTCTATAAAGCACTTTCCTCAAAAGGACCCTGCCTTACAAGGCAGCTAATGTAGGTATTTTTCACCATTTTAGAGATGAGAAAATTGAAGTCGAGAGAAATTAAGTGACCTGGCCCCATAGCCACATAGCTAATGTGTCAGAAGCAGGATTAAACACCTTCACTACTATGGCTGCCGAATTACACTGTTTACTTAAAATGAGCCATTAAAGCTTTATTAATAGCTTCAACCAGCAGAAAGACTTTTGGGACACCCTGTATTTATCTTGTAGCCCTCCAAAATCCTAGGTGGTTATTGTCTTTTGTTTGAATTATAAATTGATATCAATTGAGCAAAACTTTATTAAATTACCTGCTTATTTTCAAGACACTGTGCGAAAAGCTGAGGTTAAAGAGATATACATGGCCCCTATCCCTAAAGAACTTATGTTTTACATACTAGTGATAAGCAGTGAGAGGGTGTGTGTGTGTGTGTGTGTGTGTGTGTGTGTAAATATAAGATAAATTCATGAGGGAGAGAGCACCAAACCTAGCCATATTTCTCCCATGTTATGTTTGTACAATTGATTTTTAACCCTAAACTATGGGTTTTATGATAATCCCTATTCAATGTTACCTCATTAGATTTGGGCCGTCCTTCCAACCTGCTGAGGGTTTTGGGGTTGGGTTTTGGTTTGGTCTTGGGGGGCTTTGTTTATTTGAATTACAGTTTTGTCATGTAGTACATTAGTTTTCCTTCCCAGACTCATGCCAGCTACAAAAGATTTTTCCTTTCTTTGTCATCAACAACTTTGATAAGCACGTCTTCTTTGCCTTCACTGGAATCATTTATAAAAATGTTGAACAGAAGCACAGGGGAGGTCCTGAAACATTCCACTGGAGACCTTCCTTCAGGCTGACCTTAGTCGAGAATCTCTGGGTCCAACTGGTTCTAAAGCCACCCAGTGGTTCGATCATTTGCTGCTGTTGTTCCATCTTGTCCATAAAGATAGGCTCTAATGAAAGAGTTTGTGAATGATTTCTTTTTTTGTTGTTGCTGTTTCAGTCATGTTCAACTCTTCTTCGCCCTGTTTGAGGTTTTATTGACAAAGATCCTGGAATAGTTTGCCATTTCCTTCTCCAGCTCATTTTACAGATGAGGAAACTGAGGCAAACGGGGTGAAGTGACTTGCCCAGGGTCACACAGCTAGTACGTTTCTGAGGCTGGATTTGAACTCAGGAAGATGAGTTTTCTGGACGCCAGGCATTCTGTCCACTGTACCACCTATATGCAAATCCCTCCTCTGATATTTACTAAGTTATGATGATGAGCAAATCCCTTGACTAGAGTTTCAGCTTATGCATCTCTAAGATGGGGATAATAATACTGCATAGTACCTACCCTGCAGAGTTCTTGTTAGACCCAAATGAAAGAATTTGTATAAAGTATCTTAAAGTGTTGATGTTGGTTATTATTTCTGCCATACCAGTGATGTTGCCTTTTTTCAAATTCTTTTTTGAATTCCTTTGGAATTACCTTTGGTGCCTATAGCTTATCATTTTAAATACCTTCCATTCTGGTACGTCACCATGTGTTTAAGGCTGATTGGATATTTTTTAAGTCCCCAAAAGGGGACTTAAATGCCCAAAAGGCATTTCAGGACAAACTTGATGAACAGGTTGGGTGATTAAGCAGAGTGATGCTGTTTAAGGTTGGAGAGGTATGACTGTGGATTAGTAAGACTCATTGCCTTGTGAGAAATTGAAAATGGTACCAAAATCATAGAACCACCAAATTTACAAGTTGGAAAAGAACTCAGAGGCCATCTAGTCCAAACCATACCCAGAAGGGATCCAGCAAATAGTCATCCAGCCCCTGGGTGAAGCCCTCCAAGGGCCACCCATTAGACTTTTGGACAGTTCTAACCATTAGCAAGATTTTTTTTTCCATTGGGCCAATTGGCCTCTTGGCCATCCACTGCTCCTGCTTCTACCCTGAGGGGCCATACGGAACAAATCTAATCCCTTCTCCAAATGACAGCCCTTCAAACACTCCATCAGCTACGATGCCCCGCCAGAGTCTTCTCTTCTTAAATTAGAATCACTTCCTATAACAGTTTGAATAATGGCTCTGTGTGAGTTTGTGAAGATTTAAAAATGAAATTTGATCAGCTTCTTCTGCCCACTTCATTTCCTACATTTGGTAGCAAAGTCCGCGCCATATGAGTGATTATGTGGTTAACTTAGCTTCCACACTAGGCAGGGAAAATGAGAGAACCCAGACACAAGACTTAGGGTCCAGATTATATTTGTAAAGGATCTCCTTTACAACCAGCTGGAGAGGAGTACAGCTGGCTCTGAATCTGTACCTGCATGAATGAATGGGTAGATGGAGTCTTCTGCAGGAAACCTTTCTCAATCCCCTCTAATTTTAGTGCCTTCCCTCTGGTGAATATTTCCAATTTATCCTGCACAGAACTTGTTTGTACATAGACATTTGCGAGCTGTCTCCCCTGTTAGACTGTGAGCACTTCAAAAGCCAAGATTGTCTTTTTTTGCCTTTCTACCCCCAACCCTGAGCTCCATGCCTGGTACATAGTGGATGCTTAATAAATGTCTATTGACTGATTTGATGGATAGATGGATGAAAAAAAATTTATTAATCTCTTACTATGTGCAAAGCACCATACTAAGCTTTGAACATACAAAAAGAAAAGCAAGAAAGTCCCTGCTTTTAAAGAGCTCACATTCTGATGGAGGAGACAACATAAATAAAACGTCTCAGCCACAAGCCAAAAAATATATCACTTTCTGATGTCAAACCATTTGACAGTTCCAAGGTCTTCTCTAACTACGGGCATGACCTGCAGACCTGCATCTCTGTGGGGGTTACTTCTAAAGATGAAAGCTTCAGGTGACTGGGCTAGAAGCAAGACCAGTAGTCTGGGGGTGCTGCCACCCCTAGGACTCTGGGGCTTGCCTGTTCATCATGCCACTACTGGTGGCAGCAAGGAAAGTGTGCCACTTCTCCCAAATGTTTGATTCCATCACTTATGGTTGTGAAGTCCAGGCTGGAAGCAGGGCTGATGGTCTTAGGGGCCCTGACGCTTCCAAACATCTTGGGTTCAGAGTCCTGGATCATCTCTGTCAGCATCTGAGAAGATTTGGTGGTTACTGAGGTGGTAGAAATATCCAAACTGTCCTAGAACAGACTACATCTTGTTTTTCCCACCCATGCACACACACACACCGCACCTGTGCACTCTTCCAAGCTGGCTTGCCTACATAGGACAAGTTTCATCTCTAATGAATATTTGAGTTGTTCTCTCCCTCTGAGGGGTTTCAGAATGCAAAAGGAGAACAGTAAGGTGTTATCTACTACCTCAACTTCCACATTCACAATTTGGAGGTCTTTGAGCATCACTAATAGGTTAAGGGGATTGAGAATATAGATCGGATTATTTTCCAGTTTACTCAAGGCTGGCTAACAGTTTATGAATGGCTTTATCTATGATCTCAGGTGCTATGGGGCTATTTGAGTCCAGGTAGACATTTACCTATGAAGCTCTAATTGGAGAAATGAAGAAAAATATCTCAGCAAATTTTAGGGGTAAAAGCAAAAGAAAGTGAGAAGCAGTTAAAATCACATAGGCATATAGGAGAGCAATTATTATGGGTAAGAGACTTCCCAGGGTCTCTGCCTCTGGGAATTCTGCCTCTAAATGGCCTGGTCCATGCCAGAAAGATGGCCTTGGATTGTCCTCTGAAGCAAAGATGAAAGGCCCCCTAATGGAGTGCTGAGAACTTTTCCCAGGGGTATTCTACAGAAGATCACTGTAGGGGATAGAGTTCTAGTATACAAACATCCTAACATGGAGAAAAAGATTGTATTAATATAGCCAGATTTAAACATGTCTAAACATGTGTATACTCTCTAATGAGAAAACTCAATTAATTTGTATTCCCCTGAGGAACGATGGCACTTGCAGTTACAAAATTCTAAGAAGCAAATATATTCTTATGCACGTTATTTAAAAAAAAAAAAGGTCATAGAAACCACAAATCTAATAGCACGAAATGGATTGTCTTAGTTTAATGAGCCGTAAATTACTCCATGCTAAACATGCACCCCTAATCTTCTCAGCCAGTCTCCATATTCTATTGACACAAGGCCTTTCACAATCCTGGTGGCCCTTCTCAAGCCACTTAGTCAGCTTATCATTGTGGTGGCCAGTACTGAGAGGTTGTACTTTACGTTGTTGAGTTAACCTGTTAGAGCCAGTACTCATACCTGAAGAAATCTTAATGAATCCTAACTCTGTCATCCATTTTATTAGCTACCCCTTCGAGCTTTGGGTCACCTGTAAATGTGACACCCATGCCATCTGCACCTTTATCCAAATTGCCAATAAAAACATTAAATAGCATAGGGCCAAGCCCTGTTTAATATCCCTTGGGTTTTCAGTTGGAGACTTCCCACCAAATTGACATTTGAACCTTTAACATTTACTCTTCTAAACATCATCTTCACAAGAATACTGAGACATTTAATTGAAAGCTTTGCTAAAACTCTAGGTAAACTTTATTGACAGTAATCCCTTCATCCATTAGTTAAGTAACCCAGAGACAAAAGGAAATGAAATTAATCTGGAATAACTTAGTCCTGATGAAACCATGCTGGCTCTTAGTAATCATAACTTCCCCTTCTGTACATTTGCCAACCAATCTCTTTAGTGGTCCATTCTGGAATTTTCCTTGGAATCAAAGTCAATGTCATTGGCCTCTAGATTGCAGGTTTTGTTCTCTTCCCCGCCCACCCTTTAAAAAAGAAAAAAGAAAACCAGGAAACATTTGCCTCTCTGCAATCTTTGGGCAGCTCTCTCCTTTTACATAATCCTTCAGTTTTCGCTGTTGGTCGGTCAGCAGTCCCGTCTGCCAGTTCTTTCAGGCCCCAAGGACGTATTTCATCTGGGCATGTGACTTGAATTCATCCAGGCTGGGTCCTTTCTTACCATGTCCACATTTATCTTAGGCATCTTTTTCTTCAGTCATTTCAAACGTGTCCAACTGTTCATGACCCCATTGGGGGTTTTCTTGGAAAAGATACTGGGGTGGTTTGCCATTTTCTTCTCCAGCTCGTTTTATAGATGAGGAAACAGGCAAATAGGGTGAAGTGACTTGCCCAAGGTCACACAGCTGAGGCTGGGTTTGAACTCAGGAGGATGAGTATTCCTGACTTCAGGTCCAGCACTCTAATCACTGTGCCACCTAGCTGTCCCCACTCTTGGGTATTTTCTCCCCTTTATTTTTGTTCTGTTATTTTCATGGTAAAAGTCCTTCTCCTTAGCAAAAAAGACAAACAGAAGCAACAGTAGCTCCAATAATGTTTTGAGCAATGACATCCTGGTCTGACTCTCTGTGTAGCTTGGTGTGGATCTGGCTGGCTTCCTTTTTCATATTATCTTTAAGTCAATACATTTAAGATACGGAATGATTTTAGTATGAGAACAGCTCATTGATAGCATTATAACTCCAGAGCCTGGTCTAGAGTAGCCTTTTAAATGCTTTGAGTGGTAGAGAATCCTTAAGATGTTGCCTGTGGTCACATGCCAAACCCTAGGATTTGAACCCAAGTCTTCCTGGTTTCAAGTCCACCACTCCATTCATTATGCCACACTGCCTCCTTGTGTTATTCTTGACCAATATTAACCTTTGTGACTGACCTCTGTTGTTAGGATTGACCATGATTTCTCCCTTAGGGTCTTAAGTCACTGGTTACTGTATTGTCAAGGTGTAATGTTCACAGCACTGATGGCAACTATGAATATGCCGGCATAGTTCTAAACTGCAGATTATAACAGATTCTCCATATAGAAGACAGAAGCAAAACATTTATTCAGACACCAGAAAACTGAATCCATAGCACCAAAGAGGTTAATAATACACCTTATCACTGCAGAAAGCAACACCATCCCAAATTGGGCCTTCCCACAAACACAATTCTAACTGTCTCCTTGCCTGCATACTCACCTCCCTCTGTTCTAACTGTTCTGACTCATTTCTTGCTCCACCCCTTCCTGCTCCACCTGTTCAGCAAACTCCTCCCACAACAGGCTCCATGTGCTTACATTTGGCCTATTAAGGGGCAGGGAAGATCTTCAAATTACCATTATCATTACAGTTACCCTATTTGGGTTCCAGGCTTGAGTGTTTCAGCCCACACAAGAATAGCTCATAAGCACACCCATACTTGCATATTTGTTTTATAACCAGTAATCTCTACAGGGAGGGTAAGAACAGTTGTGCCATATACAACAATTTGTCTCACTTAAAAGTCATGCCTTACAGTATTAAAATGTAATGCAGGTATTTGTGCTGTACAAACCACATACACACAGCCCCACAAAACCTGAAGGAATCACTTCTTTCCTAGCTTAACTTCTTTTCTTAGCTTTCTTTAAACATTTTAGAATTTCATTTAGTGGAGGATATTGAAACCTTAGAACAATATCAAAAAAGTGCTTTCTTGAACTTACAACTCTATTTTATTAACCTTTCTATGAAAAATAATTTAGAAATATGTATAGCAAGAGGCTTTGTGGTAGCAAAAAACTAGAAGCAATCAGGAGGGGAAGGTATATGAATGTAGTGAAGTTACTGTGCCAAAAGAAATAAAGAATATTATAAATTCAGACAAATATGGAAAGACTTGTAGAAATGAATAGAAGCAGGAGAGCATTTTGTACAGTGACCAACTAATGTGAGGAGAAACAAATTGAAAGACCCTCAGAATACTTACCAAAGCAGCGATTGGCCACAACTCCAGAAGACTGATGATATAACATACCTCCTCCTTCCTGGCAAAGAGACATGGACTAGAAACACAAAATGCATCATCAAGTTAACAAGCATGTGAGGGGGTGCTGTGTGCCAGTCATTGTGCTAAACTCTGGGGATCCAAAAAAAGGCAAAAGACACTCTCAACTCTCAAGAGGCTCCCATTCTAATGGAAGAGACAACATTAAAAAATAATTGTGTGCAAACAATAGATGTTTGTGTGCATGTATGTATATATTATATATATATAGTATATACATATATACACACATTTTTTGAAAGTACAAAATAGAGATAAAATACAAAATATATATATATATATTAGTATGTCCTTTTTCTGTCGATCAATAAATGGTTTTTTAGGGATTATATTTTATAAAGGGATTTACTTGGGTACTTATGAGAAAATTCCTATTTTGTCCAAATAAAATGTATCAACAAACTTAGGGTAAGAGGTGAATCCCTGAATAAAATTGCTCAACCTGTGATTTTATTGCTCTCAAGAACTCCTGAATAGGGGCAGCTAGGTGGCACAGTGAATAGAGCACTGGCCCTGGAGTCAGGAGGACCTGAGTTCAAATCCAGCCTCAGATACTTAACACTTACTAGCCATGTGACCTTGGGCAAGTCACTTAACTCCAATTGCCTTACCTTCCCCCCTCCAAAAAAGAAAAAAAAAAGAACTCCTGAATGGGGAAAATCCCTTCACCAATACAAGTTGTCACCTCCTCTACAATTTAGAATCTAAGAGAATTACCTGTGTCTCAGAGACTTGCCCAGAGTCAAAGAGCCAATCTGTGTCAGAGGCTGGACTTGAATCAGCTACTCTAAATTCTAGGCCAGTTCTCTAACCAGTACCACACAGCTCCCTCTCGGGACAATAGATTTTTTCAAAATTAAAAGTGAAATGCTCCAGTCAGGGATAAAAAGGCAAATGTGAGTACAACTGTTTTCAGTATTGCCTCTTTGATCGTGGCAAGGAAGAATGAGAAAAATTAAAAATAAATTAGGCAGCCCCTTCCTTCAGCCTAGTGACTTGGGACAATGTGTGTTGGTTGCTGTCCCACAAGCATCTCTACCAGCATTGTGCCATCAGACACTTACACAGAAGGCACTCAGCAGATATTTGCTGGCTTATTGATTTTCTAGAAGTACAAAAGAATCTTTGTATTTGCTGTTTCTTAACACCCTAGAAATCGGAAGCTTGCCAAAGATAACCTTCACCTAATCTTCTATTGATAATGTCGTCAGTCCCTTTTTTTCCAATTTATTTATTTTTTTTAGTTTTCAACATTCATTTCCACCAGACTTTGAATTATAAATTTTTCTCCCCGTATTTCCCCTACCCTCCACCCCAAAATAGCAAGCCTGCTGAATACGCCTTCCTCCAATCTGTTCTCTCTTATATCCTCCCCCACCCCACCCCCAACTTTCTAGTAGGGCAAGATGGATTTCTAACCCCAGTGCCTGTATACCTCAGTCCTTTTTAAAGTGCATTCTTGCCTAAACGGGGATGTATATGGGGTTTTTTTTCCTATTTTGTATGCAGGCCAGAAGCATTCTGTACATGTTAAATTATAATAATTATAACATAAGCTGCAGCTGCAGAATCATGGTGCCATAGGAGAACAAAGACCCAGGGAAGATTTAATAGATAACAGAAGTTAGACATTTGCAAATACCAAGTTTCTAGAAAGACCCAAGTTCTTACCTGCTCAGAGAGTCCTACAGAAAATTTAGATTCTCTTAGAACAAGAGTGAAGAATGAAAACCAGCCTTTTGCAGGAGACCTCACCAACCTACAGAAGGCAGTTACTGGGGATGTGTGTGAGGATGTGTGATAAGATACATATGTGTGATAGAGATTCATAGAGTCATCAACTGTTATCACCAAAAGGTCCCCTAGAGATCTAACCTACTCATTTTGCAAATGAAGAAACCAAATCCCCAGAGAAGGGAAAATGATATGCCAACCATCAGGCAGGTCAGTGTTTCCATAATAACTGAAACGCCAACAAGGAAATTCTGTTTCACTCAACAGACATTTTTAATTTTCTCTCATTCAAATAAAATGCGCGTTTCCATATACAAAGTAGAACAGGAAAGGAGGATTGTTTATGAAACTATAAATCTCTGTTGCATATAGCTTGCTTTTTCCTTTTGAGTAGATAACTAAAGCATGTAACTTTTATTTTTCAATTAACAAGCATTTATTTTTCCTCCCTTCTGCCCCACCAATTTAGAAGAAAAAATCATTACAACACGTATTCATCGTAAAATAAAACAAAACAAAACGAAATAAAATTACCGAATTATCTTTATCCAAAAAGTATATCTTCGGTTTCCTATATGTCAGGAAATAGATCAGCATTAGTCTCCTGGAATCATGAGTAGTCAATCAGAGATTTTTAAGTCTTTCAAAATTTTTTGTCTCTCCAGTGTTATTATTGTATTCTTTGTTCTCTTGGTTCTACACACCTCATTCTGCATCTGTTGAAATAAGAAATAAATTTCTAAACTGTCAGGCTCATCTGGGGCAGCTGGGTGGCACAGTGAATAGAGCACCGGCCCTGGAGTCAGGAGGACCTGAGTTCAAATCTGGCCTCAGACACTTAACACTTACTAATCATGTGACCTTTGGCAAGTCATTTAATCCCAACTGTTCCTCCCCCCCCAAAAAAAATCTGTATTTCATTCTGCTCTCTTCCCAGCATTTTAAAAAATTTCCCCAGTGACTCTCTTTTCTTTCTTTTCTTTTTTTCTTCTGGCAACCTCATTAGTCAACCTTCTTTACTTCAACATTCTCACCCCTCACTGAAGAAAAGAAAAAGAAAAAGAAAATCAACAAACATTTCTTGGAGTTGCTTTACATGCAAAGCACATGGTACCTAGTGTCACTGGGGACACAAAGCAAAAGAAGAAACAGTCCCTGCCCTCAAGAAGTTCATCATTTCACAAAAACAGTAACAAAAAAACAAATGTAATTGGTTTTATGAAAACTCACTGCAAGTACAAAGTTCCGTGGAATCATACTTAAGTAGTGTTCCTAAGTTTGCTCATTCAGTAACCATATAGTAATCAGCAAGTATTTATTTATTTATTTACTTGCTTGCCTGCTTGCCTTTTGGAGGGCAGTTGGGGTTAAGTAACTTGCCCAAGCTTACACTGCTAGTTTGTGTGTGGGGGTGTGTGTGTATGTGGGTGGGTGGGTGTTAAGTGTCTGAGGCCAGAACCAAATTCGGGTCCTCTTGACTCCAGGGCCAGCGCTTTACTCACTGCCCCATCAGCAAGTATTTATCAAGCCCCTACTGTGTACCAAAGTCAGTGGTAGGTCCTGGGGCTAGGAAAGGATTAAGCATTTATTATGCATCCATGACTCTGCTAAGCACTTTGCAAATATCTCATTTGATCCTCAACAACTACCCTGGGAGGGAGGTGCTATTTATTTCTCCTATTCAATCTAGTAGAGAAAAATGAGACAGATATAACACATGAGAAACATAAATCAGTACAAACAATAACTCTAAGATAAGCTTTCTGAGAGAGACCGAAAGGGCCTGGGGCACTTCTCTCTTCTCTGAGCTCATATGCCTCCATCCAGGAAGTCTGGGAGAATCAGAAAATCGGTTGGTGGTGCTCTCCTGTATAACAGGATATGGGAGCCTCTTCCTCCCTTGCTAGCTTGCAGCTCATAATATAACTGCAATAAGGCGGCACTTTTTGTAGTCACAAAGATTTAGGAGCAGAGTAGGTGCCTGTCAATTGGAGAACAGCTTACCAAGCATACATGAATGCCATGGAGTATTACAGCATTGTAAGAATCAGTGAATGTCACAGACCTCGAGAAACATGGGAAGATTTATACAAAGTGATGCAAAGTAAAGAAAGCAGAGCCAGGAAGACACACGATGATGACAGCAGTGTCCAGGAAAGAGCAGCAGCCAGACAGTAAGAATCTAATGCTGCGAAATTAAAGTGACTAAGGCTGGCCCCAAAGAAGGGAGAAGAGGAGACAAATGCCCCACTTCTCTGGAGACACGGGGCAGAGGACATCGGGTGTATGTTGTTGTCATTGTTGATGTCGACATTAGTTTTGCTTCTTTCTATTTTTTGTTATTTATTGTAAAGGCTGACTTTCTGGGTTGTAGAAAAGAGAAGGATACATTGGGAAATGTAGATACAAGAAAGAAATGAAATTTTAATTAAAAAGAAAAAAAAATCTCCCTGTCCCAGCAGTGGAACTGATACACAGAGCCTAAGGAAAGTTAATAATGGTTTTGTTATTGTTGCTTAGTCATTTCAGTTGTATGTCTGACTAACTGTGACCCCGTTTCTTGGCAGAGATCCTGGGGTGGTTTGCCATTTCCAGCTCATTCTATAGATGAGGAAACTGAGGCAAACAGGGTTAAGGGACATGCCAAGGGTCACACAGCTAGGAAGTATCTGAGGCCAGATTTGAACTCAGGTCTTCCTGACTCCAGACCCAGCATTCTATCCACAGTACTGTCTCATTCCCCAAAGTTATTAATAGGTTTGATTTACTGATCATATGGGGTCATGGGTGTCAGAAGTCATGTCCTATGGTCCAACCTCCTCATTTTACAAATGGGGGACCTGAGGATCAAATAGGTTCAAATAACTTGTGCAATCCATGTGCATACACATACTGTGGAATGTATCATATATTTATTTTTACTTTCAAACCTGCTCCCTTCCTGCCCAGATTCTTGTGGTGAAATACCCAAGGGGAACATTTTTCCCAGAAAAACCCTGTATCCCATCCCTGGGAGCACCCCTAGTCTTAAAGACAATCCGACAAAAGCTGTCTTCCTCTCCCATCAGCCACCTCCAGGCAGAGGAGCAAGCACAGTGAGGTTTCCTCTGGGGCTCTGAGGATGATTTCAGTGTAGCTGAAAGTCTTCCCAGCCTCCCTACCTCCTTACATGCATCTGTCTCTGCATTCCCTCTTACCTTTTAAGCTTCAGATATAGACATATGCACATAGAACAGTGCAGACAGGTATCATTATTTTATTCTGACATCCATTCTACCATGTGCAGTGCATTATGCTGGGAACTGAGAGCTGGGACAGATGCAACGTGGTCCCTTCCCTCAAGGCAGAGTGTACTTGCAAGAGCTCGAGATCTGAGTTAGAAGACCTGGGTTTGATTATTGCCTCTCCCACTCACTAGCCGTGTGACCTCAGCCTTACTAAAATGAAGGGGACAGACTCAGTGATCTCTCTAGAGTGATTGATCTGGAGCTATGGATCTTAAAGACTATTCCAAACCCATGCAACAGATGAGGAAGCTGAGAGTCAAGGCAGTTTTTATGTGCCAAGGGTTACAAAAGGAGTAACCATCAGAGTT
Organism: Petaurus breviceps papuanus; assembly: GCF_028583685.1. Lineage (NCBI taxonomy): Eukaryota > Metazoa > Chordata > Mammalia > Diprotodontia > Petauridae > Petaurus > Petaurus breviceps. Next base: position 63,703,424 of record NW_027185764.1, on the reverse strand, counting down.
AAGATTTGAACCTAAGTCTTACAATTTCAGATCCAATATACTATCATTTTCACAGCATGGGTGGCACTCATGGGCGGGGGGGGGTAGAATAGTAGGATAAAGATAAGGTGAAATCTGTTATTACCCTAGTATACATCTCCTACTCCAATGATGATCAATAAGCAGTTATTAAATGCCTGCTGTGTTCTGTGCTAGGCCGCAGGAATACTAAGATAGAAATGAAACAATTCCTTCCCCCCAGGGAGGCATTACATCTAGGGAGATCACAAAAGACTTCATGTAGAAAGTCTGAGCTTTGAAGAAAATTTGGGATTCTGAGAGTTAGGGGTGAAAAAGGAGTGCATTCCAAGTATGAGAAAGAGACCGGACAAAGGTGTGGTGGTGGGAGATGGAGTCTCGTGTATGAGGAAAGACAAGAGGGCCAGCTTGGCTAGACTCTGTCTAGAATGTGTGGAGGGTAATTGTGTATGAGAAGACTGGACAGGTCGGCTGGAGCCGAGCTGTGAAGAGCGGTCCAAGGCTGTCACGGTAGTTTGTGTTTTGCCCTAGAGACAGCAGTGAGTCACAGCAGGAGGAGGAGAGCAGTCACACTCGTGTTAGGATTCACTTTGGCAGCTATGAGGAGGATGGGCTGGAGAGGGAGATACTGGAGACAAGGAGACTGATTAGGAGCCCATGGTAAACCAGAGGTCAGCACATAGTAGGTGCTATGGAAATGTTAGTTATCATTGTTATTGTTGTTAATTATTTGTGTAGATTTAGCAACTGATGAGATCCCTGGGATGAGAGAAGGAACTCGAGGTTGACTCCAGGAATACAAAAGGGGGTGATTAGATCATTGTGGCCTGGAGAAAAACAGGGAAATTCTTATCTTTTGGGGGATGGGGAGTTAAAAAATGAAGACTAGGAAAAAAAGAAGGCTGTCAGGTCAGAGATGGGGGGAAGAGTGGAAGAAACCAAGGTACGTGTAGAGGAGTTAGCCCCAGTAGAGGAAAGGGCCACCTCTTCATCACAGACTGGAGTAAAGGAGCAGGCAGCTAGGTGGCACAGGGGACAGGGCACTGGGAATCAGGAAGACTCATCTCATGAATGAACAAGACTCAACTTATGAAATCTGTCTGCTCCTCATTTCTTATAACACAGTAGTATTCCATTACATTCATATACCACAACTTGTTCAGCCATTCCCCAATTGATGGGCATCCCCTTGATTTCCAATTCTTTGCCACCACAAAAAGAGCTGCTATAAATATTTTTGTACATACAGGTCCTCCTCCAACTTCTCTGATCTCTTTGGGATACAACCCTAGAAGTGGTCTTGCTAGGTCAAAGGGTATGTACTTATTTATGGCCCTTTGGGCATAATTCCAGATTGCTCTCCAGCATGGCTGGATCAGTTCACAACTCCACCAACAGTTCATTAGTGTTCCAATATTTCCACATCCTCTCCAGCATTTATCATTTTCCTGTTTTGTCATCTTAGCCTCTCTGGCCAGTGAGACGTGGTACCTCAGAGTTGTTTTGATTTGCATTTCCCTAATCAGTAGTGAGTTAGAGCAATCTCTCTGAGTTCAAATCTGGCCTCAGACACTTACTAGCTGTGTGACACTGAGCAAGTCACTTAACCCTGTTTGCCTCAGTTCCTTATCTGTAAAACTATCTGGAGAAGGAAAATATATTCCAATATCTTGGACAAGAAAACCAAGGGAAAATGAAGAGTCAGATACAACTGAAAAATGACTTAACAACAACAAAGGAGGAGAGAATGGGGGGAGAGGAGCATCAAAGAGAAAATATAAGTTGGTCTTGGTGAGGGGAAAAACCATTTCTTCATCAGACTGGAGTAGAGGAGAGAAGTCCAAAAGGAGGAAGGACAGAGAATCCAGGCAAAGAGAAAACATCTAAGAAGTGGAGATGATGAGGGGAACAAGCCACCACATGAGGAGCCTACTGTCCATAGAGACCGGGGCCTCTTCATCACGAATACAAAAGGCCTGTATATGTTTGTCAGGACGTCATAACCTTTGTTATGTCATGGGCCCCTTATCAGAGTGATATTTTTAAACAAATAAGATAAATAGAACTACAAAAGAAACAACTCATACTGAAATAATTATCAAAGAAAAAAAATGTTTTTATGTTCACAGGCACTAGGTAAAGATCCCTAGAGTGAAGTTCTCTGGCATCCACGCATGAGAGGCTTTCTCATGGAGGCTATTTCAAATGGGAGTCTGTGAATAAAATGGCAGGTTTATCCCATTACTAATGGAAAGAACATTAGAGCTTTTCCTATTGCATCAGTGTTTGATACAAACTCAATTTTGTCAGACCAGCCTTATGTTACTCCCTCTAGCCCCGAGTGAATAACCCAAGTGTAAGCTATAATCTGGCCATGGTTAGCTGTTTAAATATTTGCTTTGACATAGTCCCATAAATTTATATTTAACCTAGTGTTGTAAAATATATGTAACGGGGATCCTTAAAGCAATCCAAACCATTCCATGTGTTTGGAGATTTGGCATTTTTCTTTTTAAAATTCCATTATCTTTTGGATAATCGATCTAAAGAATAACTAATGTCCAGCCCCCTCTACTATACTTTATGTAAATAAGCCAGGAATCCTTGTGGTCCAACCAATAACGGTTATTTTCTCAAAGGAAAGCACGACCTTTGTTCTTTCTTTTCATCTGACAGTTCAGTGCACTGTTAGTTAGGTCACCAGCAGTCTGTCCCTTTTTGTAGGCAACAGATAGAAGGCTGGATTTAGAGTCACAGGGCCTAGATTCAAATTATGGTTCTACCCCCATGACTTCGAATGAATTGCTCAATGCCTCAGTTACCTCCTCTGCAGGATGTTGCTGTTGCCATTTGTCCTTTGTTCTCGAGGAAGACCAATGAATGAAGAGGGTGATGTCTTAGCTTACTGTGAATTGGATTTAAGTGAGGCAGAGATGCACAAAGTCTTCAGCCTCACTTTCTCTTCCAGAGTCATCAAAGGTCAGGATGACATGGGGATGGCCTGGGATGTAGCAGATGACCTTGGCAGCTCTGGTGTCTGACCAGGCTCCATAACACCTGCTCCAGCCACCATCATGGCCATTGGAACAAATTGTTCTCCACCAGGCGGAGTTCTCACGTGCTAGGAGTGGACATCTCCAACCCAGCCAGGTTGGGGGCCCATTAGTTACCCTCAACCTGGTTTAGCCTTTATGCTGAGATGGTTTTACCAGAGAGTAGCTGCCCCACCAGAGATGTTGGTCCTCCTTAACTCCCATGCACCTCTTGTAAAGACACTAGTTCACAGGTTTCCCACCCGTTGGGTAATATTGTAAGAAAACTTGATGTTAGTCTTGCTTTTAGGGAGAGTGGGTGTGGGGGGTTTGTGGGTGAGGATGTGTTTTTGGTGGTAGGGAACAGAAGGAAGGAAGGTTCTAAGAGATGGCATAGAAAGAGTACATTGCCCCCCTCAAGTAGTGAAGATCAGATACAGAATAATCTATTACTTTGGATTCTTTTCCTGAAAAAAAAAAACACATCTAAAGTGAGGAAGGAGGGTCATTTTTCTAGCGTGGTCTTAGGTAGTCAGTCTCTCATTCTGATTTGGCTGTGGGGGACAAGTCATTGCAGAATTGTGGGGGAGGGAGGCTTGCAGAAGATGCCTACAACTGTCGCCAGGAACAGATGTCATGCCCCTCTGGGGGCAATAATGGCGACTGACATTCCTACGGTGCTCAAAGGTCCACAAATTTCTTTACATGCATTTGAACCTTGTCTCATTTGAACCTTGCAACAACCCTGTGGGATTAGTTCTACAAGTATTGTTTTCCCTGTTTTAGAGGTGAGAAAACCAAGACTCGAGAGATTAAGGGATTTATCCATGGTCACACAGCTGGTACATGTCAGAGGAAGAGCCTGATGCCATGGCCTACTGATTCCAGTTCCAGCACACTAACTACAATACCACACAGACAAGTCTAAATAGGACAGAAATAAGAGAATAAGCTGTCTTCAAAATATGCATCTCTATTTCTAAAGTAATTTTTCATTGCTTTTAAGTAATTCCTTTTTTAAAGCCTACTTACCTTGAGCCTTCTTAATTTGCCCCTTCCTCATACCACCCTCCCTGCCTAGTTGTAAGGGCACAGTAGATGGAGCATTGGTCTCGTCTTCCTGAGTTCAGTTATGGCCTCAGACTCTTAGAAGCTGTGTGTCCCTGGGCAAGTCCCTTAACTCTGTCTGCCTCAGTTTCCTCTTCTGTAAAATGAGCTGGAGAAGGACATGGCAAACCACTCCAGTATCTTTGCCAAGAAAACTTCACCTGGGGCCACAGAGAGTGGGACATGAGTAAAAACAACTGAACCACAACAAAAAGCCCAAGTTACAAAAACTGGTTTTGTAGCAATGACTTTTTAGTACATAAAATCTCTTTAATGGTAATAGCTCACATCACATAGTGCTTTGAGGTCTACAGAGAACTTTACATACACAGTCTCATCTGATCCTCACAACAACCCTGTGCAGTAGGTGCCCTCTTGTTATCCCTATTTTACAGATTAGGAAAGTGAGGTAGGTAAAGAACTTGCCCAGGGTCACATACCTAGTAAGTGCTTGAGGCAGGATTTCAGCCCAAATCTCCAAGTCAGTTGTAACCCGTTTTTGATGTGTTTTGAAGTGTTTTTAAGTTGGTTGAGTCCTTGGAAGTGATTGATTATAAAGTAAATACTGTTTCATGAAGGTGAGGTTGTTATAGACAAATAGAAATACCAAATGGAGATTTTGAAAAGGTGGAATAAAGCTGTACTTTTAATCTTGAGTTCCTTAAAAGCTGTGGGCAAGGATGGGGTGAGGGGAAGGAGGGGAATACTTTTGTCCTCTGCTCTTTCATTTTCCCTCCTTCCCCCTCCTCTAACTCAAGAACTGGAATGATTACCCAGGGAAATGCCGAGGTGAACTGGAGAGATTCACTTGAACTGGGGAGACTAAAGTTGACCACCTTATGAATAGTCTTGGTATTAGGCTTCCAGGGAGTAAGATAATGGATACGTTATCCTTCCTGGCCTTTCCAAACCCTTTCCTACCCCCTATGGGGCTACAGGAGAAGGTTAAAGCCTAGCATGGGTAAGATAGAACTGGGAATTGCTTTCAAATGGGAATTCAAGAAGGTTTCCTACATATATTGGTTATTTTTTGTTTTTTGAATATGAGTTTGATATTAGCTCATAACTACATCTGTTCATTATTTTAATTACTACATTTAATGAGTATTACTCTCCAAAGGGCCAGCATTGCTTCTCTGGTAAAAACTAAGGCCAACATCATGGTTTCATACATTGTTAAAAAAGATACAGAATTACAGAGAGAGGTCAGTACTGCCAGTGGTATATTCCTGTAGAGAGACAGCAAAGGACGCCCGTGCTTGCAAATAGTAAAGACAGACCACTGAGACAAGCCCAGAGTTCCCTCTGCCTCCTTCAGGTATCTGACTTCTCGTTGCCATGCCTTCGCTCCCATGGAAGAATCCAGTGCTGACCCTGCCACCCTCATGATTTCTCCTCGGGCAGCAAGTCATCTTCCTTGCCCCTACGCAGGTGTTCTCAAGTCTGGTTCACTCTGTTGCTTTCAGGTGTTGTTCAGAGAACCACTTGCTTGATAGAGAAGGAAAAAATAAAATAGAAGGAGAAGTACTTCTGCTTTCTATCTTTTGATAATAATGCTTGTCATGCCTACTTTGCTGGATGAATATTGGAAACATTGTCTACTTAGACAACAGACCACCAGGTGTGCCTTTAGAACATCTCCACCTCCTATCGCTGTCCTCGGCGGACACAGCTTTCACTCTGCTGTTTGAGCATTGTCCCCCTCTCATCAGTTAGGTGGCCCAGTGAGTAAAGAGCTGAACCCAGAGTCAAGAAGACATGAATTCTAATTCCACCTCAGATACTTAATGGCTGTGCAATCCTAGGTAAATCCCTTAACCTCTCTCTGCCTCAGTTTCCTCCTCTGTAAAATAGGGGTAATAATAGCACCTGCCTTATAGGGTTATTAGGAGGATCAACTGAGATGTGTGTAAAGTGCTTTGTAGACATTACATATAGCTCTATACAAATACTAGCTATCATTATAACCATTAGCCCCAAAGGGCGAACAAAAAATTATTACTGTGTGTGGATTCTTTTAACAGGATCATAATCATTGACACCAGAAGATAATTTCTTTGCTTTCTATTGCATAAATATTATATGCAAGTATTTTAAGTCATTTCATCATGAAAAGAGGTGATTTAACATAACTATTATGCTGTATTCTTCATGAAATATGCATTAAGCAATTACGTCTAAAAGTGAGAGGCAAAGGCCAGGCACAGTGCTTCAGGCAGTACTCCCCAGCAGCTGCAAGGATGTGTGATGTATTATTAAATATCTTGATTATTATGAGAGGACAGTCCTTGTTATTAGGCCCCATCCAACAAGGAGCTTTTGATAATCTCCAGGATCAGAAATTACTTTTTGTTAGGATAATTAAATATCTGAGCATAGGTGTGGATCGTATCATGTATCATTTGAGAGCACGGCTGCATTAATTAGGCGGGTCACCCACCAGGGAGAGCCCTGTAATTGTGACTTTGCTCCTTCAGTATGTTCTATCAGAGGAGAAGAAAATGGCAAAGGATCTTGTCTCGTGTCTGGAAAAGTAGCTGTCATCACCAGCTTGTCAGGCGTCACCTCGGATTGCCAAGCATCTTTGAAACAGATAATACTGTGGCAGCATGAACAGGAACAGGATATAGGACCTTTTCTTCCCTCCACCCTTCATCTCCTCAACTGACCTAAGACCCTGGCACTTGAGTACATATTAACAAATTTTTGAGTTGCCCTCATACTTGGAGTCTCAACCAGAAGATCATTTTGGAGAAAAAAATAATGTTCTCCCAGTCAGTCTCCTAGGATGTGGCTGTGGCAAGAGTCCTTGCTCATTTATCCTATGACAGATGGACAGCCAGGAACAAAACACATCCCTTTCCTTCTGTGTCCAAGAAATTTTCCCTTCTGACCTCACTTGGTTCACTTCAAATCTTCCAGTGAAGGCTTAGCCTTTATGTATATTTGGCAGCCAAAAAAGGACAAGATCTAGGGTTGTCGGAGGGCCCCATATTTGACTCTTCTACATGGCATTCTGCTCTATGACTTGGCAAGTTACTTAATGTTTCCAGGCCTCAGTTTCCCCATCTATAAATGGTGGGGGGAACAGTGGAGAGGGGGTGTTTGAACTAACTAATCTCTGTAAAGTCCTATCTAATAAACAATCCTAGATCTCTTGGGGGAAAGACTAGGTATGGTGGGTGAAAGGGTAGAAAATGAGTGGCTATTTTCCTTTAATCAGGGAGCTTTAGGGAAGCAGCTTGGTAAAGTGGAAAGGACAGTAGATTTGGAGTTGGAGTCTTTCTCCTGTGATTCACCCTGGCATAGGAGGAGAGAGGAGAGCCTGGGTTCTAGAAGTCTATGCCCATGAAGCGTAAATCCCCATAGGTTCTACCATGCAGGAAAAGCTTAAATCCTGGTGACAGATGACATCTGCTTTCCTAGCACTCAGTAAGACCCTTCAAATGGTCACCAAATACTTTAGTATTAGAGACATCAGTACAAAAATGGACATGGAAAAGAATAACAAAAAATAATATAGATTGGGGTGTGTGCGTGTGTGCATGTGCCTATGTGTGTGTGTGTGTGTCTGTATAAAATATGAGTCAGCATTAAGAAACAGAGACCAAAGACTTTTAGGCTACACAAAAGCCTGCTGCAAAAAGAAACTGAGTGTCTTCATTGCAAATACGAGATGATACCACAGTTAAATTGCTCATATCTCAATGGAAGGGAAATGATTGGACATCAATGTTTCAGGTAGATGTGGGTTCAAATCCTGCCTGTGATACCTGTTGCACGACCTTAGGTGACTCATTTACGTTGTATGTACTTCAGGTAACTCCCTAGAAGCTAGCTGCTAAGTCAGAGATGGGTTGCAGTCTTCTTTAGACAGGAAGTTCCTGGAAGAATGAGGAATTAATTCAGAGAGCATTCACATTTACAGAGGAGGATTTAGGAAAGAAAAGGAGAATGAATGAGAATATAGTAGTCAGTAGAAGGCCAGTCTTGGAGTCTGAAACCCCCGCCTCTGACATACATTAGTTATGTGACGGGGGCAAATCACAACTTCTCAATGCCCCAGGCAGTTTCTGATCAGAATTTGTTTTTGATCTCTACTGGTAAAGAGAATTTCCTACACGGATGAAGTCCAGGAAGGATGGAAAGGAAGGAAGAGAGGGAGAAAGAAAGGAAGGATCGAAGGAAAGAAGGAAGTAAGGAAAAAGAAGAAAGGAAAGAATACTGTGTATAAATTTTCAATGCTAGGGTATGACTGTGGGATTCTCATATTTCTTTTTTTTTTTTTTTTGTAAAGCAATTGGGGTTAAGTAACTTGCTCAAGGTTACATGGCCAGTTATTTCCGGGTGTGGTGCTAAGTATCTGAGCCCAGATTTGATTCCCAGGTCATCCCGATACTGGAGCTGGTGCTTTTACTAGCTGAGCCACCTGTCCACCCCTAAGCAATTGGGGTTAAGTAACTTGCTCAAGGTTACATGGCTAGGTGTTTCTGGGTGGGTGTTAAGTGTCTGAGCCCGGAATTTGATCCCCAGGTCATCCCGACACTGGAGCTGGTGTTCTTACTCTCTGTGCTACCTGGCCACGCTGATTCTCATATTTCTAATAAAGGACACTGTCCATTTAGAACATTTACTTCCCTGATGCTCAATCCAAAATAAGGAAATCAAAGCACAAGAACTTAATGGCCTTCAATTTTACATATACATATATGCCTGTTATGTATGTCATATTACTTCTTTTTTTTTTTTTTAAGCAATTGGGGTTAAGTAACTTGCTCAAGGTTACACGGCCAGTTATTTCTGGGTGTGGTGCTGAGTGTCTCAGCCCGGGATTCGATCTCCAGGTCGTCCCAACACTGGAACCGGTGCTCTTACTCGCTGAGCCACCTGGCCGCCCCTAAGCAATTGGGGTTAAGTAACTTGCTCAAGGTTACACGGCCAGGTGTTTCTGGGTGGGTGCTAAGTGTCTGAGCCCGGGATTCGATCTCCAGGTCTTCTCAACACTGGAGCCAGTGCTCTTACTTGCTGTGCTACCTGGCCGCCCCTATCATATTACTTCTTGATTCCACATCAAATATAGAACAGTTAATTTCCCCAAAATGACACAGACCTTTCCACCCACAGTCTTACAAGCACTTTCCACTTGTTCCTGAGCAATCTCTTTTCTCATGTAGAGCCTACTGGTAGTTCAAAACAGGAACAATTAGAGATCTTTATCTGCCAAGGCTTGGTCATTATAGCACTCAGAAATGTGGTATTATTCCACAGGCACTAAGTTCAGCTATATGGGCAGGGATCTCTTTAGCTTTGCTTCACAGCCAATGTGGAATTCCCATCCTAGGATTCACACTAAGCTGCCCTTCCTAGCATTCCCTCTAAACATCAGGTTCAGGTTCCCTTAGTTCCACTCTTAACTCCATCTGATCTTCAAGCCTCTCCTTGGAGATACTTGAGAGAGTGTCCTTATCTTTCTCATCCTCTCTCTCCCTCTTCCCCCTCCCTTTCTCCCCATCTCTTTCTCCTTTCTTTGTTTTCCCCTCCCCTTCTCTCTTTTTCTCTCTCTCCCTAGCTTTCCCCTTTTCTTTATCCCCCTCGCTTTATCTCTTTCCTCCCTCCCTGTCTCTCCCCACCTCTCTCCCCTTCTTTCTCCCTCCCCTCTTCTTTCCTCCCTGTCTTTTCTTCTTCCTCCCTCCCCCTTTCTCTTCTCCCCTTTCCATCTTTCTCCCTCTCTTCCTACTTTAATTCATTCACTCAGTAACTACTACATCACAAACACATCTTGAGGCCAGCTCTCCCACCACCACACCAATAATATCACCAGGATCAAGGGCACTGCTTAGTGTCCTTTTGTGACACAGGACAAGTAATGATTTTCTACAGCTGGGTGAGCTTTGCACCCACCCTGCTGAGGTGTCTGACTGTGCCCTGCTGGGAATCTCACCCTGAACACAAAAGGCCTTTCCACAATGAAGGATCAAAAATGCACGTATATGGAACACCCAGTGATCTGAGCTAGGAACCCTTCCTTCCCACTGGGGAAGAAGGTGTAGGGGGGTCAAGAGAGCTGGATTTTAGTATGGGATGTGCCAGTAATGATCAACATCTTTTTTTTTTTCAATTAATAAGCATTTATTTTCTCACCCTCCAACTTCCCCTACACCCAAACTGAAGAAAAGAAAAACAAAACCCTGGTAGTAAATATAGTTAATCAAAATAAATTCCCACAGTAACCATGTCTAAAAATAGATGCTTCACTCTGCACCTTGACTTCATCGTCTCTTTTTCAGAAAGAGGGTACCCTGCTTCCTGGTCAGCCCTCTGCTCTCATGGTTTTGTCAATGCATTGAGTTCTTAAGTCTTTCATATTTGCTTGTCTTAACAGTGGTGTTGTGATTATGTAAACTGTCCTCCTGACTCTGCTTACTGCTCTCTGCAACAGTTCATACAGATGTTCCCTAAAATGATCCCTCTCCTTGTTACTTAAGGCACAATAATATTCCCTTACATTCATACACCATTATTTGCATGGCCGTTTCCCAAATGATGGGCACACTCCTTACCACTACAAAAAGAGTCACTATATTTTTGGTACATGTAAGTAATAACCTCAGTCTACTCCTCTGTAAAATGCAGAAGCTGGACTGGCTGGCTTTGAAGGTTCCATCTCACTCTTTTTATTATTTTTTTTTTTGGAGGGGAGAGGGCAATTGGGGTTAAGTGATTTGCCCAAGGTCACACAGCTAGTAAGTGTAAAGTGTCTGAGGCTGGATTTGAACTTGGGTCCTCTTGACTCCAGGGCCAGTGCTCTATTCACTGTGCCACCTAGCTGCCCCTCCTTCCCACTCTTAGCAAGTTCTCTGAAAGCATTATTCCCCATGACACCTGTCCCAAGGTGAGGCAGAGATCTGGCATCCAGGACATACTGAGAGAGATCACCAAGCCCCACCATGCAGCAAGTCTGTGCAGGAACATGCCCTGGCCAGTGTGTCCAAGTGAAGCAGGGACAGAGAGGTGACAATCACATAGCCCATTACTGGTATACATAGCTGCATGAGATTAAGGTGACTAAAGTGTTGGGGGCTGGGCTACTTTTTTATCATAATATGCAGGCAGATGCAATTATAGTACACTTAACTAGTACAAAAGAGCATTGTATATGGCGGATCAGCAGATTCCATTTCTGTTTTCCAAGGGCTTTTTCCCCAGGCATTTATTTCACCATCTCTTAGGGTGTATTTGCTGTGATTGTCAATTGTGTTTATACAGTCCACCTGGAATAATTTATTCATGTTGTCCTGGGAATTGACCTATATGGGTACATTTTTCAAAGTTCCCTACATCCTTCTCTTTCTCCTCCTTCTTGATGATGATGATCATGATGATGATGGTGTTGTGTTTTCATAGAATTCCTTTGCCTACCTAAAAGACCTCTAGTCCCCACCTTTCTCCCTTTAACAGCCTCAAGCACTCTCTGTATAATCTTCACTTTTACTTGAAACCTAGGTCTTTAAAAAACTGTCCAAATTTGTTAGAATTTGGGTTCCTCAACACAGCATGTACTTATTTCTCTTCTCACATTAATTTGGGGGTAAAACCTTAAAACCATTTACTAGCAGAAGGAATGCTTGATGAATGGTTGAAACAGAACAATATAGCTGTTCGGAACGTATTTAGAGATGTCACCCTTGGCTTAAAGGAAATCACTTAGAGAGCAATTATGTTTCAAAAGCGAGTCATTCCTGTAAAGAATTGAAATTTAAATCAAGATTTCTGGGTTGGCAATGTTATAATTACAGTGCCTGCAGTGATTTCCACTCTTCAGTGAAGGGTCATTTCATCAGAGAATTGCCTCAACAAATCTGAAAAATATGAGCCTGCATTTACTTAAATTGTTCCAAAGAGAATCACACATGGATATAAAATGGAAATTTTTAAATAACACTTGAAGTCATACTAATATAGCCACTGTGATACCACTGAAATGAGAATTTTAATTGCTAGATATATATATATATATATTTCCATATGTGTATGTCCATGTGTCTGTAACACACACATACACACACATCATAATATTGCCATGGTTTTTTTTAATGTCAAGAATTAAACTGTTTAGGATATATTCCCTAAAGAGTCCCCTAGAGCAGTATAATTTGCTTCAGTGGCTGTTGGAATGCATGCTGTGAATGGCATGAAAATCTGGGTAAAGCCAAGAGGTTTACTCTTCTTACTTAACACCATATAAATTATCCAATTGTGTTGATCTTGGTTATTGAAAGAAGGCAATCTTGTTATTGCTACGACCATTTCACACTAGCTTTTCTTTTTTGATAGTATTCATTATTGTGTATGTGTCTTCAGAATGTGTGGTCAGTGATGGCTATAGTTTACTGCTTAAACAGGGATGAAGTTACCAGTGAGTGCTGTTCCCAAGCAATGCATTCACAATAGTAATCACAGATTAAAGCCCTATCAAAATCTGCCCAAACTGTAGGGATGTGATGGACAAAGTGTCATACTTATCTAACAAAAAAAAATCTCTTCAAATTCCCATTATATCTCACCTGATTTTCATGACTCAAATAATGATCTCTTTCTAGGTAACATTTTTCTTCTAAGAAGCTCAAAGGATGTGATCCTGGGGGGGATGATGGAAGGGAGGGCAGGCTGGGGGGGAGGGAAGTTGGAAGCACTCACTTTTGAAAAGGGACAGCAATAGAACAAGTGGGAGGTGGGATAGGAGGGAGGGAAATATAGTCAGTCTTTTACAATATATCTACTTTGTTAATGTTTTGCATTAGCTACAAATGTACAACCTATACTGAACTGCTTATCTTCCCAGTAAGGGTAGGTGACAAGGAAGGAAGGGAATTCAAAGTTTTAAAATCAAATGTTTAAAATTATATATACATATATACTACTATTAATACCATCTTACATATAATTGGGAAAGAAGATATACAGGCACTGGGGCATAGAGATCCACCGTCCCCTACTGGAAAAGTTGAAGGGGGGGGTATGGGAGAAGATATGGAAGAGAGCAGATTGGAGGAGGGATATCCTGTGGGACTGCTATTTTGGGGCGGTGGGTAGGGGAAAAACGGAGAGAAAATTTGTAACTCAAAATCTGGCAGAAATTAATGATGTAAATCAGAAGTTAATAAAGCATTTGAAAAATGAAAAGAAAAAGAAAAAAAGGATGTGATCCAGAGGTTCTTGCCCTGGGGACCTTGAATTCATTTTAAGATAGATAGATGATTTTTTTTTTCAGAATAATTTCTTTCCTTTGCAATATCATGTAATTTTTTTGCATTTAGATATATTATTCTGAGAGGGGGTCCCCAAGTTTAACCAGACTGCCAAAAAGATCCATGATTCAAACCAGTATTTAGAACCCCTGGACTAAGGCCCCTTCCAGCTAGAAACTTCTAAGGACATTATGGAAATGAGTTAATTTCCTTCTCTCTCCCATCATGCATACTCCCCACCTGCCCCCACCTTTTTTCCACAGGCCAATTTACCCCACTCCTATTGGATGGTTACCCAGGAGCATCCCCTCCTAACACAGATACAGAGAAAGGTGAAAAGTGTCCTGATTGGCTGGAGAGGACCACAGCAGCATTTCCAACTTCCTCTTTTATCCAGATTCTTATATTTCCACCACAGTAGCAAAAATTGATAGGAAATGGAGGAAGACACCAGTATCCCAGTAACTGGGGGTTTGTCAGCCTTGTTGCCTGAGGCTGTCACTGTGACCTTGAAGTAGAATGTATGTTTCAGTTTACTTAAGTGTTGTGCTTTGATCATAGTCAAAGACAAGATTTTCAAACAAAAGTTTTGGAGCTCAAAAGATAAAGTGAATCCAGAGCTATAGTTATCTCTGGCATCTGGCAGGCCTGAGCCCCAGGGTTCAAATAAGCAGGAAAGCTGGGATTTGGATTGGCCCCAAGACTTTTTTTATTCTTATTTAATTTTTAATTTATGGAATACAACAAGCATTTCCATAACATAGTATAATAAAAAAAATTATTGCACATGAAACTACAAATCTATTATATACAACTTGCTATTCATTTTGAATATAATGAAGTTACGTAATTTATTTTTTTCCTTCCTTCCCCGGGCGAGCGCGTGCGTGTGTGTGTGTGTGTGTGTGTGTGTGTGTGTGTGTGTAAAATCATTCTATGCATACTTCGATTTATCAGTTCTCTGGATACAGATAGTATCTTCCTTCATAGATCCTTTGTAGTTAATTTGGATATTTACAATAGTCAGAATTACTTATTCACTCCAAGTAGTTCTTAAAACAATCTTGCTGTCACTGTATACAATGTTCTCTTGGTTATGTTCCTTTCATTCTTCATTATTTCCATGCAAATCTTCCCACACTTTTCTGAGGTCATCAAGCTCATCATTTCTTGTAGCACAGTACTATTCCATCACAATCATATACCACAACTTGTTCAGCCAACCCCGCAATGGACAGTTTCCAGTTCTTTTGTTCCAGAGGAGCTAGCATTAGTCTTAGACTCTTAGCATGGGCTCCAGCTAGTTGTGGTGATCATCTGAAAAAAAGCAGTCATCTCCTAACACCTTGGCCCCTCACATCTGCTCCTCATCTTGTCTTGGCATGTGGCACCCTCTCCCTGGCATATTTCTACCCTTGTAAACCTTACTAACATAACCTCTCCTTGCTTTCTTCACAGGAGCAACCAGGGCTTCATGCACATGAAACTGACAAAGGCCAAAGAGAAATACATCCTCGGGCAGAACAGCCCTCCATTTGACAGCGTTCCAGAAGTCATCCACTACTACACAACCAAAAAACTGCCCATCAAAGGAGCAGAGCACTTGTCCTTGCTCTACCCTGTGGCTGTCCGAACCCTATGAGAGGAGGGCCCTGCTCGCCCCTTCCCACCTATGGGAGGGATTGACCAGAGCTGGGGACTGAGACGAGAAACCCCAAGTTACTGCTTCTCACCACAGACTGACTGGCCGCATTCAGATCAGGAGAGCGGTACTTTGGCCCGGCTGCATGTCTTTAGAACCATGTTTCTATTTAAGGGGATGGAGGAACCATATTTAAATGTGATAGCAGATAATCCAGCCCCCACACCCACACCCACATCTCCTTTTATTTCCTGTGAATTAAAATATTTTCAAATCCAAAGATATGCCTTCCAGGGTAAACAGAGCAAAGCAGCTTATAGCAAACAGTGAGCTCCAAGGATTTTCATTTCTTTGTCCTCCTGCCGTCATGAACTCACACCTGCATATGCTAAATAATAACAATAATAATAATAATAATAGTCATGATAATTCTCCACTGGTGCTATACTGTCCCCTATTGATAGTGAGAATAGACAGATGCTGGATCTTTCAGGACCCAGAGGATGCCAGCACATTCAACTCATTTCCCACAGGAGTCTTCGGAACTCTGCCTCTTCTGTGTGTGTGTGTAAGTGTGTGTACGTGTTAGTACGCACACATGCGTGTTTGCACATGTGTGCTTGAGTGCATGTGTGGGTTCAGGGGAGTGTGTGTGCTTTCACATATGGTTGGTTAGGCTAATCCCACAAAGAAGTTCTTTTTCTTCCCTTGATGTGACTAGACCTTTCTCAATGGAATCATTTTGCAGTAGCAGAAAGAATTCAATTATTTATGACTAGGGTATGTAAATAAAATAGTGGTTTAATATATATACATATATATATATATATTTTTAATCCTTTTTTTCCTTTGGTACAACAATAAATCTCTAAGGGTGTATCTGTTCACTCACAAGTTTCATTCAGAAGCCAAGTCAGACACTGTGGCTTCTCCCTTATGGTAGTTAGTGCATTGTGGCCAGTGTTTCATTAATGGAACTAAGTTATTCCAATGAGAGTGGGGGTGGGGTGGCGGACTTGGGTTTCAGGCCTTCAAAAAGCTGTCATTGTTTATCTCATCTCATTTTCACAAATAGTGCATGAATAAGTATCACTAAAATAGCCAGCTCACAATACCCAGTGTCCTTTTTGCCTCAGGGATAGAAAAGCATTCTAGAAACGGTGTCTCCATTTCTCTAAGTCAAAATGAATCTTAAGTAGACCATTTGTAGCAAACAGTAAATCTGACCTTTCAGAGAGCATTAGGTGGGGTGGCAGGTGGGTAGGGTGACCTTACATAAGAAATGGGACCAAAACTCTGGCTTATCCTTATAGCTAAACAGATCATCAGTGCATGGGTAGGTCCTGCTATCACCTAGTTGCTCAGAAGGAAAAAAATGGACCATGTTGTGATGCTTCAGAAATGCAATCTGAACCCTCCTCCCCTAACCTCCCAACAATACCTGGTAAACGGAATGTGATAAATGACACAACTAAGATCACACATGAATGTAAAACCTGTTCAGAGAGCTCACTGACACTGCTCCCATCTACCCACTAACTTGATACCATGCTTCTCCATTTGTAATTGAGGCAGAGCAAGATTGTATAAGGTGCACTTCACCATGCATTGAGTACCAACCATGAGAAAACCATGAAAGTGTCTGCTGTTTAATCCTCCTTTCCTTCACACTATTTCCTCCTCATTCACCAACTTGGTTCAGCACTGAATGGGGAAAAAAAAATGGTTTTAAATAATCATTTGTTCTGAAGTCTCTAACACACACTGACTCCTTGATGGGAAAGCAGAAGGGGGTGGGATTAGCATTAGGCTAATAATGTTTTCTGCTTCCTGACTGCAAAACCTTTAATGTACTGATTTGGATTTGGTCTAGATAAGGGGTGTAACCTACAGCTTCAAAGCCACATATGGCCTTGTAGGTCCTTGGGTGCAGCCTTTTGAGTGAGTCCAAGTTTTGATTTTGTTTTTATTAATGTATTTGGTGGGGGGAAAGGCAAGGCAATTGGAGTTAAGCAACTTGCCCAAGGTCACACAGCTAGCTTTTGTGTCAAGTGTTGAACTCAGGTCCTCCTGTCTCCGGGACCGGTGCTTTATTCACTGCGCCACCTAGCCACTCCATGAGTCCGAATTTTACAGCACAAATCCTTTTATTAAGGGGATTTGTTCTGTGAAGTTTGGATTCAGTCAAAGGGCCACACTTGAGGACACAGAGGGCCACACATGGCCTTGAGGCCATAGGTTCCCCACCCCTGATCTAGATAATCCTAACACTAGTGAGAAGAAGAGTTGGAACAGACTTGAAAGCCCATCAACAAAATGTAGGCCAGAAATCAGACTGCCCTCTTAGGTGACTTAGTTGTGCCTAAGTGTTCTGACTTAGAGCTATGGAAGCAAGCTGTTATCTTACCCCAGGAAGGATTGCTGGGTGATTGTTTCTATCAATCCACAAACTTTCTCTCCAAGAGAAGTACTTTTTGTTGAGGATGTCAGCCTTCCTTCACTTTCCTCATTCATCACCATGAGATTCATTTCTTTTGGGGGGGGGAGGGGAGAGGGCAGGGCAATTGGGGTTAAGTGACTTGCCCAAGGTTACACAGCTAGTAAGTGTCAATTGTCTAAGACCGAATTTGAACTCAGGTCCTCCTGACTCCAGGGCCAGTGCTATATTCACTGTGCCACCTAGCTACCCCCATGAGGTTCATTTCTAAAAATATTTTTTCCACCTACTAAAGAGAGCCTGTCCCCAAGCAAGCATTTCTAACAAAACCTGGTAGTTCTACTTCTGCTGGTGCTGTCTGATAGCGATCTTGGTTAGGTTTCCAAAGGAAAGAGCCACGGCATTTGTCCCATTTTGTATTATCAGATACATTCCATGAAACCAGATTACCTGGTGTATTTTGTGTTTGCCTGCCCTTTCTTATGACATGCAAGTATAACATGACAAGAGAACCTGTTAGTGATGTCACCTTTTCTCTCCCTCATTGGGGGATGGAAAGGATTACGTCCTTCACGATTAGCCATTCTTAAATATGCAAGTGTAGAGCTGTACAAATGTCTACAGCAGCTCTGCAGCCCACCGATTACATCTCCACAAACTAAATTAGTTTCCTAATCCAGAGAGTCATAGCTTCTCTTTGGATAGTATTAATAATGGGTTTGTTTGTTTTTTTTAATGAAAATTTTTCTTAAGAAAATGCTCCACTCCCTTATGTGCAGCTGAAATAAAAACAGGAGTTTGTTTGCACTGACTTTGTCTTTGCTTATTGATGTGATTATAAACTATAAGGCTCACCAGTCATCATTGCCAAGTTTACCCAAGACTCCTAATCTGTTCCCCTTGGTGAGGACCTAAAGAGTAGAACAGGTTGAAGAAGCAATGTGCTATTACCGATTCACTCCCCATTACCAGTTTTTGTTTGTGTCTTTTTTGGTGAACCTCTCCCTCTTCCTCTAATTGTGACTGCTTCCTGTATGTCAGCCTGCATTCAGATTTTCTTGAACATCTAACAATTGAAGCTGTTTTCCTCTTTCAAGACTACTCACATGTAGATTACTTGGGATTTTTTTTGGTTAGTTCCAACCCTAGCATGTCAGCAGCAAGTAGTGAAAATAATAATTAAGTTCTATCTCATATAAGGAGAAAAAAGAAGGCCTGTCATAGTATCTTTGTGCTTCTCAGCATTTATCTTTGAAGGAAGGAAAAAAAAAACCCTTTTGAGTTATATGTCATCAAAAACCAGAATATAGATATGTAAAAGTGCTGGTGTTGGAGGTCAAGAACAGCTGGGTTCAAATCCCACCTGTCACACTTGTTAATTGTGTGATTTAGTGGAAAGTCACTTAAAACTGAAGCTCTGAGTTTCTGTTTCTTCATCTTTAAAATGAGGGGTCTAGTGTCCCTTTCAGCTCTTCAATCTATGATTTTATAGCATCTCCGGCCACAGAACTTATTATGACACTGTCCCAGTAGCACCTACAGATTCAACCACTTGGTAAATATAAGGCTGCTATTTGGGATGCCCTTTTTTTTCCAATTAGTAGCTCAGAGCAAATGCCCCAAAAAAAACCTATAAAGAAAAAAAGGAGAAAGAATCTGATCGGTGGATCCCAAGTTCCCCCTGGATGCTTGGGTATGAACCATAGAAAGGAAAATCTTGACTAACAAAGGGGTACTTGACAAAATTTCCCTTTGCAAGATTTATTTTGTTTTGTTTGAGAGGGGCAAATGGGTTGTACCCTGTGATTTCATTGATGTAGGGACCTGCTAGGCAAATCTACAACTTTCCAAAGTTCCATCATTTGTCTATAGTGCCGAGAAAAAGCAGCCTTTCCCTATGTGGCAGAAATAGGACTCAAAGACCAATTGACAGATACTACCTTGTATCCTTCTTTTGTCTTTTTTTTCTGAAAGTCCAGTTTCTTAAATTGCCCAGAGCTGTTCCTACAAATCTTGATGGGACCAGTGCCCTCCATCAGTTTTTTTCTTTTCATTGCTGGAAACATTTCATTTGTTCATTCTAAAAGACTTTTGTAATGCTGTCCTCCCACATCACCTTAGTTTAACACTTTGAAGAACATGCATGATGTTAAGACACTGACAGAAAAAGAGAATAGAGTCATTATTTTAGGAAGAGCCCAAGAAGGATAAACAGGTGAAGTCACTGCACTGAAAGATGTTCACCATCAGTTGCAAAATGAAATGACTCTTTTTTAAGGGTTCGAACTCAAGTTCTGGTATGACCTCGTACAGGGCATCCTGAAAGCAAAAGTCATTCATGGCTCCATGAGAACTGAATTCATTGGACTTCCTTGGGCCTCTTGTAGGGAGTGCTGCCATTTGGCTCTCTGCTCATTTCATTGGATCCTTTTTTGGCAGTCTGAACAGAACACCCCACAGACATGCAGAAGCAATAGTTGCATCAATAATCTCACCCTTTCTTCATAGATGAACCCACAGAAGGTACATTGCAAGAGTTATCAGGGAACTTTGTCTTACTTCTCATGCTTTATTTACCCTGTGAAATCCACTGAGGATTTAGTCTCGGGACATCAAGCTGGAGACAACTGTTAGATAGACACGCACATTGGATTGTTGGAATATAACCTTTTCACCCTTCAAAGTTAGTACACCAAACAGTAACAGAGAAGGCAAAATCTAAGGGGGGTTGTCCAAAATGAACCAGCTCTATGCATGATGTTGTTATATAAATGGTGCCTTCAAGACCTCAGCACTGATGAAATCTAGGTAGGTAAGGTGGTATTTTACCTCTAACCTCATGAATGCTGTTCTCCCTATGGTTCTTCCATGTGGAATATGTGCCAATTATACTCAGCTGTTTTGTGTGTCACCTGTCACTTATCAGTCACTGCTGTAAGTTGTGTATTGGGTATCTACCATTTAAAAGTTTCATGGAAACTTTGAATGCAAATTGTGAGTGTTTTCATTCTGTGTAATAAAATGTATAAAGATGTATATTTAATGTGAAACTTTTAATATAAAAGTGTCTTGTTAAATGCATTTAATAGAGCATGGAAATTTCTTTCTTTAAAAGACAACTTAATAGTCCTTTATGTCATTTTAATATACTCTGAATTGCTTTCTAACTGGATACATTATGATTCTGACAGCCATAATCCATTCATCTACCAGTGCCAAAAAATATGTATATTAGTCAAATAATCAAAGTTATCACTTCTGTAAGTATTTGGGGAACTGTAGTCCTAACAACCCAGCTAAACAGTAGCCAAAATCGACTTTAGTTCTAATGCAAACATTGTTCTCTTGGCCCCATGAAGATACTTGAGACATAGGATACTATGAAAATTATTGTTTTGAACCTGAGAAAATGGTATGCATATGAAACCCAGCCAGTACCCCCATTCTAAGTAAGGCCTGTCATATCACTGATTATAGCGGTCCCATCTTCATGTTGGGCAGTAAGGGACAGGTGTCATCCCTCTTTTACCCATAGAAAAACTAAGAGCAAAGTTAAGAAACTCTGCTATGTGCCAAGTCATAATGGTTCCAAGAAGAATCTTAGAATGAAAGAGTATCCCAGTCTTAAAAAGAAGTCTCTCATGTCTAGAGCACGAGATGTCCCTTTTTAAATGTGAGCCACAGCTTTGGGTACTACAAAATTAGGAGGAGGGGGAATACACCTTCCACCTCCTTCAACGTGTACCTTTTCCAAGTCTACCCTTCCCCATCAATCAAATTTTAAGCTCTGGAGGCAGATGATGGTGTTTTTTGTTTTGTTTTTTTGGTCACATGGATGAATGTGTAAGATTATTGACCATGCCAGGCTTTCTGCTACTTTTCTTTTACAAAAGCTTTTTACATAAAGTAATTACTCTTAAGAGCTAGTAACACAAATAGCTAATATTTGGGAATCATTTCCTTCATTTTAGAAAACTATGTATGGGATATCAGGATCAAACTAAAATCTCCATACCAAGTGGCTACTTATATCCACAGGGATGAAAGATAGAGTCTGAATTCACCACTTCAATGACCCATGTTTTCATACATATGAGTTCCATACACACCCTACTTGTACAGATGACAACTCTTCTGTGTCTCAGTACATAGTGTAATGAGTTTCTATGGTCAAAACAAACAAAAATGCTGTATCTGCTAATAGTCAGCCAGCCCTCTGCTGATGAATCAATCTATCGATCAAAAAAACATTGATTTATTAAATGTTTACTATGTGCCAGGCCCTGTGCTAAGTATTGGGGATACAAAGAAAGATAAAAGTTCCTATTTTCTAGGAGTTAACATTCTAATTGGAGAAAATAAGCAAATAACTAGATATGTACATACATGCAAAAGATGGGAGCTAATTTCAAAGGGAAAGGCACCAGTAGCTAGGAAGATGATGAAAGGCCTATGACAGTGGGTGGGATTTGAAAGAGATTAGGAAAAATAAACAGTGGAGGAGAAGGAGGAGAGCATTAGGCATATAGGGGACTGCCAGTGGAAAAGGCACAAAAAGATGGAATATTATGTGGGAGGAATAGCAAGCAAGCCAGTGTAGCTAAATTATTATGTTCAGTGTGTGTCCAACTCTTCATAAAACCATTTGGGGTTTACCTGGGAAAGATATTGGAGGGGTGGCCAAGTAGCACAGTGAGTAAGAGCACCGGCTCCAGTGTCGGGATGACCTGGGGATCGAATCTGGGCTCAGACACTTAGCACCACACCCAGAAATAACGGGCCATGTAACCTTGAGCAAGTTACTTAACCCCGATTGCATAAAAAAAAAAAAGGTATTGGAGTTGTTCACCATTTCTTTCTCCATCTCTATTTTACAGATGAGGAGACTCATGGTCAAGTGATAGGTAAGTGACTTGCATAAGGTCACTCAGCTAGGACATATCAGGCCAGATTTGAACTTGAGAAGATGAGTCTTTCCGACACCAAGCTTGGTATTTTATCCATGGCACCATCTAACTGCCCTAGCTGAATCATGTAGAATTTAATTAGGTTAGTCTTCAACTGGCAGTCACATTTCCCATCACTAGGTCTGTCCTTAGAGCTTTTCTAGCCAGAGTTTACTCTCCTCTAGCGCAGACATCAAAAACCCCAAGTTACCTTTACTAAGTAAGCCTTTAGTGGAGACAGGAAAACACCTGGTTGGAAAGTGGGATAAAACACCACTTTGGGGGCACAATTGTCTCCATTTTAATTTGACAGTTTCTTAACCCTATAAAAGAACACTGACATAGGCTGAGAATGCACAGAGAATGTCACAAACCATAGTGTGGTAGGACTAGAAGAGATCTTGAGAATCATGTCTAGTCCTTCAAATTATACAAAAGAAAACAAGGACAGAAAAAGCTTCATCTTGCCCAAAGTCACAAAACTCGGAACAGGACCTGGATCTCCTACTTCTGGTCCAATGTTTGTGTGCCTATACCACACTGACTCTGAACTTGCTATGGCCTGTATAAATAGCCAGGGAAGAAGGCGTGGCTGTTAATGAAAAATTGTTGAGAAGACTTAGGTTCTGAAGATCCAGGCTGAACTAGATGGTCTCATTCAACTCTGAAAAGCTATTATTCTAGGTAGAGCTCTAGCCCAAAGAGCTTTCTGATAAACTTTCCCAGGATGCTGTGGTGGCAGGAGCCAATCTTTAGGGAAGACACTGAACAAGCACTGCATATTAGATTCTTTCATGCTTTACTTTGATAATGTAATGGTACTTCCCATAGCATTGCAAATTGCAACCCCTGGAGCAGCTAGGTGGCACAGTGAATAGAGCACCCACCCTGGAGTCAGGAGGACCTGAGTTCAAAGACAGTTAACACAAAAAACTAGCCATGTGACCTTGGGCAAGTCACTTAACCCCAATTGCCTTACCTTCCCCCTCCAAAAAAAAAAAAAAAGAATCAATGTATAATCATACCTGGGGTGGCTAGGTGGCACAGTGAATAGAGGACCAGCTCTGGAGTCAGGAAGACCTAAGTTCAAATCCGGCCTCAGACACTTAACACTTACTAGCCGTATGACCTTGGGCAAGTCACTTAACTCCAATTGCCCCTTCAAAAAGGAAAAAAAAAAAACAACAAATTGCAACCCCAAGGCCAGGTGTTTTGAAACTGGCTATGACTATGCTATACAAGACTGAGGCTGGTTCATTCCTTGAGCTGGAGAGTCCTGAGCTACAGTAGGGCTGAGCTGATCAAGTGGCCACACTAAATCTAGTACCAATGTAGGGAGCTGCCAGAAACACAGGGGCAACAAAACCACCTAAGGAGGAACAAACCGACCCTGGTCAGAAACGAAGTAATGGAGCAGGTCAAAGTTTCCATGCCAATCAGTAGGGGGATGGAGACTGAGAGGCCATGGCACTTCCAGCCTGAGTGAGAGTCTTTATGAGACCCAGTCTCAAAACAACAACTTGCATCCCCTGCATACCATCTCACCCTTTGCTTAACCTTTTTAAACAGGGTTAAGTGACTTTCCATAAATCTTCCACAGAGGATAATAAGTTGCATTATGTAATACCTTAAGATCTACAAAGCATTTTCCTCAAAGCAGCTCTATAAATTAGGTATTGAAAGTATAATTATCTTCATTTTACAGGATTTTTTAATTTCTTTTTTTTTTTTTTTTGCTTTTTGGAGGGTAGTTGGGGTTAAGTGACTTGCCCAAGGTCACATGGCTAGTTTTTGTGTTAAGTGTCTGAAGCCAGATTTGAACTCAGATACTCCTGACTCCAGGGCTGGTGCTCTATTCACTGCGTCACCTAGCCACCCCAATTTTATTACTATTTTTAAAGGCAATCAGGGCTAAGTAACTTGCCCAAGGTCACATAGCTAATGAGTTTCTGAGTCCAGATTTGAACTCAGGCCCTCCTGATTCAAGGGCCAGTGCTCTTAAATCAGGGCATAGTGCTGCCTAGCTGCCCTTACCTACAGGTGCTCTACTCAAAGGAATATGAATTCTGATCCCTGAAACCTCTGCCTTGAAGCCAAATCACACTGGTTCTTTTTGATTGGCCAACAACAGGTCCCAGGCCAAGCCCCTCTTCGTCATTGTTTGGACACTGATTGGCTCAGAGTAAACATAAATAGTAATTTTTTCTGTTTTGGCCAGAAACCCTGAGGACCTTCCCTTCTTAGGCTGATTTTTTTTTTCACTAGGTAAAGAGGTCATTCTTTGCCTCATTTCTTACCCAGCCTTAATCACTGAATGAGTGTTGCCTCAGCCAAACTGAAACCTGCTAAAGACCTTAGCTTAAAAAGACCAAGGTCTCCCACTGCACCCAGAGCCATCTCCAGTCGTCCTGATCTATACCCTGCCACTGGACCCAGATGACTCTGGAGAAGAAAATGAGGCTGGTGGCTTTGCACAGCCCTTCCTCACTTAAATACATCACCTGTATGTCATGGTATCACCTCCCTGAAGTCATGGTCCTCTTTGAGAACAAAGGACAAATAACAACAGCAACATCTTCATTTTACAAGTGAAGAAACTCAGATGTGATGTGGGATTCAAATTCTGATCTCTTCAGACTGTAAATCTATTTTTTTTCCCTATACCATAATGCTTTATGCAATTTTCTCAAGGCCTTCCTTTAGCTAATATCTTTTATGCCATTTCTTATGCAAAAGTTGCCATTAACAGAATGCTCTCTACTTATGCTTTCTTCAACAATTTTTCAGTCATGTACACTTCTCTTGGAAGAGATACTGGAGTGGTTTGCCATTTCCTTCTCCAGTTCATTTTACAGATTAGGAAACTGAGGCAAACAGGGTTAAGTGACTTGCCCAGGGTCACACTGCTAGTAAGATGAGTCTTCCTGACTCCAGGCTTAGCACTCCATCCACTACACCACCCAGTAGCCCCCACCTATTTATATCTACCCATATTTTTCCTTTTGGGGGGAGGGGGTTAGTAGGAATTTCATTATCACTAGATAAATATGTTCCATACAACCGTAAGACAACATGAGAAGAATAATGGTAATGAAGTAATGGGTTTTTGCAACAGCTAGAAGTCTGGGACTATGGAAAGTCCTATACAAATTCCTGGATTTAATATAATCCAAATTCTTCTCAGCTCAGGACCCAGGCTTACTGTCTATTTGCTCTGCCTGTCTAGATACAGTATACATGGATTAACTTAGGGGGTCACATGAAGGCTGAGCAATACGAGTTTTCTATCCAATCTCTGGTGTGTGTGGTTAGACCAATCTCTTTCATAACGCTCTAGAATTTATTATGGTATTGAGGGCTAGATATAGTATTCATTCAGAGTCATTTGTGAATAAAAACACAGCATGCTTATTAAATGTGTAGGTGGAACAAAGCTTTGAGGGATAGCCCTGAATCAGAGTCAGAATTCAAAAAGATCTTGAAAAGCAAGTGCACGTGCATGGGGCTAAGTCTAAAAAGTTTAAATGAAGGGAGGAGAGAGTTCTGGCTAAGACGTCCGTGTGAAAGGATATAGAGGAGTCCGGCTCTCACAGATGTACCACAGCAACTTCCTGAGGAGAACCCCTAGATAGACTGGTGATCAAGAAAACTGAAGAAAGGCAGAAATCAGTTTCTCCGTTTAGTTCAAAAGTGCCCCCAGAAAGGACCAGAAGCTGGTAGAGTCTCTTCCCAGAGAAGCCAGCACAAAATGATCCTGAAAACAACAGAGGACTTGAGAAAGGAAACTCCAGGAAGAGACAACACAAGCTTCAGGAATTAGGATCTGAAACCATATGCCACACTGGTCCTATCAGAACAGAAGTAAAGGACAGGGTCAGTCCTCATAGGTCACTATGCAGAGACAAAGCAGTAGAACACTGGGAGCCACTGCTGAAGACTGGCATCCAAGAGGCATTACAAGAGGCCAGAGACCAGGATAATCTCCAGTATCCTACTAAAGGATGTCAGGGTCACATCAGGGAATGGAACCACCTCCTATTTGGGGATTGCACAGGAGAAGACAGGCTAACAGCATCACCTTCAAGGAGACTGAGAAAGAAGCCAGAAACTGAAGCAGTAGGTGGGGTCTATTACCAGCTACCCCATCCAGAACTGGGGCAGGAACAGGATCCAGAAAATGGAGGAGATAAGACCATACAAGGCCTACCCAATC
Organism: Petaurus breviceps papuanus; assembly: GCF_028583685.1. Lineage (NCBI taxonomy): Eukaryota > Metazoa > Chordata > Mammalia > Diprotodontia > Petauridae > Petaurus > Petaurus breviceps. The sequence continues at coordinate 63,676,781 of NW_027185764.1, read as the reverse complement.
CATCCAAAAGTAGTAAAGGGAATGGAAGCCAGTCCTAATCCCAATACAAGAACTGGAGCTAGAAACGTAAGTAAATAGAAGAAAATAATGAACACAATAGGAAAAAAAAATATGGAACAGGAAAGCCCAAGACATAAATACACAAGAAAGTAACTCTATATGGACAAACAGAACTTTATTTTTCTTTAATTTTTTTTTTTTGCAGGGGGAGACTGGGGGGGCAATTGAGGTTAAGTGACTTGCCTACAGTCACACGGCTAGTAAGTGTTAAGTGTCTGAGGTTGGATTTGAACTCGGGTCCTCCTGAGTCCAGGGCCAGTGCTCTATTCACTGTGCCACCTAACCACCCCAACAAGCAGAACTTTAGAGAATAAAATAGTGTAGGATTACAAAAGTGGCTGAAAGAAGTGAAGCCAGTGAAGAAAAATGGAACTAGAATTAAAATAAGAACTCTGGAGGGAAAAAAATGTAAGGAGAATAAATTGCTGTTGTTTTTGTAGCTTGTCCTTCATTCTCCGAGAACGTGACATCAGGAAAGTGGCTCCATGACTTGCAAATGGATTGGATTTAAGTGAGGGAGGGCTTTGCAAAATCACCAGATAGATGTGGCAAGATAAGGATATGAGCAAAATGCTCTCAGAAAAACCTAGAAAGACTTACATGTGTTGATACAAAGTGAAATGGAATGGGTATAAAATAACAGCAGTATTGTAGGATGACCCTCTGTGAATGATTTAGCTGTTCTCAGCAATACAACAATCCATCTGAAGGACTTAGGATGAAAAATGCTATTCATCCCCAGAGAAAGAACTGATGGTGTCTGAATACAGAATGAAGCACCTTTTTTTCACCATCTTTATTTTTTTTAGTTTTTTATTTGTTTTCTTTCACAACATGACTACATATATATATACACACACATACACACACACACACACACACATATACATATCGCCTATATGGAATTGCTTGCCTTCTCAATGAGGAGGAAAGTGAGAGGAAAGGAGAGAATTTGGAACTTAAAATTTTTTAAAACAACTTTTCAAAATTGTCATTTATGTATAACTAGGGAAAAATTAAATACTAAATAAATACCAAAAATGAAAAGATATAGATCAGGACAACTGGAGATGGCCCAAGATGCAGTGGGAGATCTTGGCCTTTTTAAGCTAAGGTCTTTCTCAGGTTTCAGTTTGACTGAGGCAATGTCCATTCAGTGATTAAGGGTAGATAAGAAATGAGGCAGAGAATGGTCTCTTCTATCTGGGAAAAAAACCAGCCTGGGAGAAAGAGAATAAATAGCTCAGAAAAGAAGGTAGAAAAATTCACCCAAATAGTAGACACCCTGAAAACCAGATTTAAACAGCTAGAATAAGATTGGTTCTATTAGCACCTAAAAGCAGAGTGAAAATAGAAAGAATCCTATAATCAACTCCTGAAAGAAACTCTAAATGGCAAGAAAACAAAATACAGGAATGTAACTGCCAAAAACTAAAGCTTCCAAGTCAAAGAAAAAATACTGCAATCATCTAGAAAGAAAGTATTCAAATGTCAAGGAATCATAGTCAAGATAATATAAGACAATGCTGCAACTATTATAAAGAAGAAAACTATTGGATTGATATTCAAAAAGGCAAAAAAGAAAGGTTTATAAACAAAACTGAGTAGAATACAAGAGGGGGAAAACAGATCTTTAATTGAATAAAGGACTTTCCACCATTACTTCTGAAAAGGCTAAGGTGAGTAGGTATTTTGCAATACAAACAAAAGAATCAAGAAAAACCTTGAAAGGTAAGTGTACTTGAGCAATGAGAAGTGGTTAAACAAAGATGAAGTGCTTAGATTAGAAGAGATGTGTCCCTTTTGAATCCTAATGTTTTCAAGAGCTACAATGAGAGTTATATAAGATGAACTCAACATCTCAGTAGAGGTTTATTCTATTTTGTTGGGGTTTCTTAAAAGGGGGACAGTTGAAAAGCAGAATTGACCAAATGGAAAAAGACATACAAAAATTCACTGAAGATGGAGTGGCTAGGTGGCACAGTGAATAGAACACTGGTCCTGGAGTCAGGAGGACCTGAGTTCAAATCCAGCCTCAGACACTTAACACAAAAACTAGCCATGTGACCTTGGGCAAGTCACTTAACCCCGATCGCCCTCCAAAAAAGCAAAAAAAAAAAAATTCACTGAAGAGAATTCCTTGAAAAGTAGAATTGGCCAAATGGAAAAAGAGGTACAAAAGCTCACTGAAGAAAAGAATACCTTAAAAATTAGAATCAGGAAAATGAAAAGTAACGACTTTATGAGAAATAAGGAAAACATAAAACAAAATCAAAAGAATGGAATCACATTGGAAAAAATGGACTTAGAAAATAAATTCAGGGTGGCTAGGTGGTGCAGTGAATAGAGCAGTGGCCCTGGAGTCCGGAGAACCTGAGTTGAAATCGGGCCTCAGACACTTAACACAAAAACCAAGACACTTGGGCAAGTCACTTAACCCCAATTGCCCTCCAAGAAGCAGAAAGAAAGAAAAGAAAGAAAGAAAAGAAAGAAAAGAAAGAAAAGAAAGAAAAGAAAGAAAGAAAAGAAAGAAAGAAAAGAAAGAAAGAAAAGAAAGAAAGAAAAGAAAGAAAGAAAAGAAAGAAAGAAAAGAAAGAAAGAAAAGAAAGAAAGAAAAGAAAGAAAGAAAGAAAAGAAAGAAAGAAAGAAAGAAAGAAAGAAAGAAAGAAAGAAAGAAAGAAAGAAAGAAAGAAAGAAAGAAAGAAAGAAAGAAAGAAAGAAAGAAAGAAAGAAAGAAAGAAAAAGAAAGAAAGGAAGGAAGGAAGGAAGGAAGGAAGGAAGGAAGGAAGGAAGGAAGGAAGGAAGGAAGAAAGGAAGGAAGGAAGGAAGGAAGAAAAGAAATCCAGGAGAGATAAAAGAATTATTGGGCTACCTGAAAGTCATGATCAAAAAATGAGCCTAGACATCATCTTTCAAGAAATGATCAAGGAAAACTACCCTAATATTCTAGAATCAGAAGGTAAAATAGAAAATGAAAGAATCCACCGATTACCTCCAAAAGAGATCCCAAAATGAAAACTCCCAGGTTATAGCCAAATTCCAGAGTTCCCAGGTCAAGGGGAAAATATTGCAAGCAATGGAAAATGGAGGAGGTAAAGAGATGGGGCTAGAGGGATGAGGGTAGAGGTGGGGAGATGGAGGAGAAAAGGAATACCCCACTGCATGTATACCCTAAGCATGTATTAAGCATTTACTATGTGTCAGGTACCATACTAAGTACTAAAGATACCAAGAAGGAAAAAAAAAGTCCCTGACTGTGAGCTTACATTCTAATATGGCAGAAAACATGTATATAAACTGATACATACAAAATACATTCAGAGTAGATAGAAGGAACCTTAGCAGAGAAATGACTTAACTGGGGAGACCAAGAAAGTGTTCCTGCAGAAGACCAGGAAAAGTCTCCTGAGTCAATCAAGCACTCTAAGAGGCAGGAGTGAGGAGACTGAGCTTTACAGATGTGAAGGACCCTTGATGCAAAGGCACAGACAGAGGGAGCACCATGACTGAGGAGCTGCAAGTAAACTAGTATGCCTGGGATGCAGAGTGGGTAAAGGGGAGTAATCTGTAAGAAGACTGGAAAGGTGGAAGGGAGACAGGTTGCAAATGACTTTAAATGCCACACACAGTTTATATTTTATCCTAGTGGTAATAGAAAGGCATTGCAATTTATTCAACAGGAGGACAGTAGCATAGACAGACAGACCTGTGCTTTACGAGAATCTCTTTGGCAGCTTTGTGGAAGATGGATAGGAGTGTGGAGAGACTTGAGGCAGGGAGACCATGCAGGAAGCTTTTGCAATAGTCCTGGTGAGAAGTTATGAGAATTTAAGTTATGGTAATGGCTGAATGAGTAGAGAGAAAGGGATGTAAATTTAAGCACTGCTTTACTTAAAGCTAGGGGGCACATGGGGCAGCTAAGTGGTTCAGTGGATAGAGTACTGGGTCTGGAGTCAGGAAGACCCAAGTTCAAATCTGGCCTCAGGCATTTACAAGTTGTATCACCCTGGGCACATCCCTTCACCCTGTTTGCCTCCATTTTCTCCTCTTTAAAATGAGCTGGGAAAGGAAATGGCAAACCTTCTAATATCTTTGCCAAGAAAAACCCAAATGGGGTCCTGAAGAGTGGGACACAGCTGCAAGCAATACAACAACTTACTCATATACATTCTCTTTGGGTGAAAAATGAGTTAGTGCTTCATTCTTTCATTTCCCAAGTAACGTAAGGTATCATGTCCTGTAAAAGGGTTCTTATATGTTTGAGTGTGTATTAAATGTCATCCACAATCTCTCCATGATGTAGTAGATAGTTTTAAATTTTTCTGTAGCTACCAACCCCTATAAAAATCATTACCCAGTGTCAGCTCTTAAATAATAATAGGCTCTTCTCTTAAACTTCAAATTTAACTAAGACAGCAGTCAATTTTTGGCTTTTTCATACTGGTAAAACCTGGCAGAACTTTCTGTCATAACCTTCTAGACCCTACTGTGTTAAGACATCAGAGTCAGACTCTAGAAGAAGACATGTACCACAATGCACACCCACTGTATCACCAGCTTTTTCTGTACTTGTGATGTTCATCTTATTTTAGAGCTACAATTGGCCTTAGAGCTCATCCAATGCAATCTTCTCATTTTGCAAATGGAAGAGGAGCAATCCTAGAAAGGTTACATGACTTGTCCAAGATAGTCCATGTGGTGAGCAGCAGAAATGTGACTAAAATCCAAATCTTTTGATTCCAAATCCTTTGATCTTCCCAATATGTGGCACTAGTTCTCATATAGTATTTATTTAATACTTTAAGGATCTATGATTTCATTGAATTGAGCAATCACTCTACCATTACCAATTAAAACCTCTTTTCATCTCAGTAAGTCATATGGCCGTACCCACAAAATTCATCATCTTATGGCCACCCTGGTGAAAAGTTTCTCTGAATTTAGGTCTCTGGTCTTCCTATAGTCCATATGATCTGCTAGAGCTTGTCATCAGCTTTTTTTTAAAAAATCAAACAGTATTGATAGCCACTATCCTGATACTGTTTTAAAAAAATAGATCTGTGATGCTAAGTGAAGTGAGCAGAACCAGGAGAACATTATACACAGTAAAAGCAACATTGGGCAATGATCAACTGTGATAGACTTAGCTTTTCTCAGCAATACAATGATTCAAGACAATTCCCAAAGACTCATTATGGAAAATGCTGTTCACATCCAGAGAAAGAACTATGGAGTCTAAATGGAGATCAAAGCATACTATTTTCATTTTTTTGTGCTTTGTTTTTCTCTTTCTCGTGGTTTTCCCTTTTGTTCTGATACTTCTTTCACAACCTGAATAATGTGGAATATGTTTAACATGATTGTACATGTATAACCTGTATCAGATCGCTTGCTGTCTTGGGGAGGGGAGAGGGAGAAAAATTTGGAACTCAAAATCTTACAAAAATGAATGTTAAAAACTCTCTTTACATGTAATTGAAAAAAATAAAATACTGTTAAATGCAAAAATAAAAATCATCAAATCTTGAAAAATAAAGTGAATCTGGCTGGAGGCATTTCTGTGCTCATCCTGGGAATTATGCCAATCTATATAGCAAGGTAGAAGTGCTGAGGAAGGTGGGACCTATCTCCCACCTTTGCTTCTTTCTGCAGAGCAGTACCAATTTGTCGTCTAGGAGATAGAGACTATTATGGCTTTATCCACTCAGAACCCTGCCTCTGACAAATCTCAATTCTTCCCTGACTTTCTATCCTTCACCAAGCTCTAGCTAGTCATGTGATACTGGCTGAAGGGGGTCATTCCCTACAGAAGCAGACAGCCATTCAGAGATACTGGATATAGTCTCTTATCAAAAGAACAATAAAAGTAGTAATAAAAGATGGCTAATAGAACATAGGATTTTAGATCTAGAGCTGGAAGAGTCCTCAGAAGCTGCCTATCCCAACCCCTTCATTTTACACAAGGAAAGTCAATGTTATTTCCACCGTACTACACTCTACCACATGACTTCAAGCCAACAGCCTCTTCTAAACCTAGGCAACACACAGACAGTATACAAGCTGGAGTGAAGCCTTCAGTTCAAGAAATGCCCAGCTCAGTTTGATTTTTTAAGAGGGAGGTCAAAGACAACATAGTAGTTCCAGGTTTTAGCATTCAACACATTCTTCCATCATGGCCAGTCTTTATATGAACTCTCAGGAAATCAAGCCTCAATTCTTTGGTTTGGGACATGGATTTACCTGAAGACAGAGAAGATAGTGCAATTAGCAGTTCTCCTTTCAGTGTCCTACTGATGTCAGGAACCTCCAACTGCTTCTTGTGGGCTAATCTATCACTTACGAGTCTAGGGGGTACAGGTAGGCCAGATGAAGGAAGAAGGAACTCTCCCCACCCTGATCATCATCTTCTTTCATCCACCTCTAATCTTTTCTTGACTTTTCAGCTTTATAGTCAGCGCTGTCCAGAAGCAAGTGCATTTATCTGTGATAAATGTCAATTCCACACCAGGATGATAAGAAATTAAAGTGAGACTTTGATGGAGGATATAGATATTTAATTATTTTATAGGATAGAAAGAGATAGAGGTGGGGAGGAGGAAGGGGAGGGGAGAGAGAGAGGGAAAGGCA
>NW_027185764.1:63610821-63670084 GCF_028583685.1 Petaurus breviceps papuanus | reverse complement strand
TAGATTCCACAGTCCTATCAAATTGTTCATTTTGCTCTTCCTCACTCATGGCATTCCATCTTCCATCTCTCAGGCTGTTCCCCATGCCTAGAACATATTCCTTCCTTATCATTACCTAATAAAATTTCTAGCATCCTTCAAAGATCTGCCCAAATTCTGTTTTGTACATGAGGACTTCCTGATCTCCCGAAATGCTAGTGTCTATCCTCCCAAAATACCACATATTTATTTTGTATATATTTATTTATGTACATGTTGTCTCCCAATCCCTAATAGAGTGTAAGTACCATGAAGGTAGGGACAGTTTCATTTTTGTATTTGTCTTCTCAGCACCTAGCAGAGTACCTGGTACTAGCACTTAATTGACTGGCATATGTATGTATATACATATAAGAGTAACTACTCTGTCCCATTGCCTAAAGGTTGGGTATATTACATTTCACCCCTCCCCCAGTACCCCAGTTCCCTTTAACCACTTAACTTTTAAATCAGCTTTTACAAACACATCTTTACTTCAAAGGCATAGCAAGAAGAAACATATACACATATCCCTCTCCCCAGCACCTCAGGAACATAATCCTCCCTAGTTTCCCTTATCTCTAGAGAAGAGGGAGGGAATTAAGTTTACAACATAGCTCAGTTCCTATATAGCATTAATACCACCAAGTTCCAACTTTAAAGTCTTCCCTGAGCTTGTGTCCTGTGACCTTGTCTTCCCAGAGCTTCCCTGCTGGGCTGGTAACATCTGGCCTGGAATCCTGGCCCCAAGGCTCAAGGTCCTGGCTCCAGGATGCCACTCCCTGCACCTAAAACTGAAAAGGACAAATGAAGAAGACCAAAATCACAAGTCTGTTTCTTGGGCCCTATGGCCCCAAGGGGAGGGGAAAATGGCCCTTCCTCCATGCAGTTTAGTTCAAGGAGAGAAGAAGAGAGACAGAGACAGAGAGAGAGAGAGAGAGAGAGAGAGAGAGAGAAGGAGAGAGGGGACAGAGACAGAGACAGAGAGAGACAGAGATTGCTATTGTCCCAGTCTGGTCGTTTTAAGGCAACGAGTTGTTCCAAGTACTCAGCCCATGAAAGACATTGCTCCCACCCATGTGGAAGGGAAACAGAATATCCTCTCCCAGAAGCAGGTGCCTTGCACCTCCCACTTGGATGTTCCATCACAGGTAATCTGAGCATGTGCCAAAGTCTTATTACATAATATAGTTTATATGATAAAGATTGACATTCAGTTGGCTCTTCCATTTAGAAATGCTACATTTAAGAGGGTTTTTTTTGAGTGTCTCATCATGACATTATCAGATTCTAGTTTCTTGAAGACTATCCCAGTGGAAAGTAAGCCCTGACAGATTCTACCAACCTAAAAAAGCATCAAGTCTGAACCTAGCAAAGGACTGTATATCCGTCATCTAAGTACCAGCCTAATTTCAGAAAGACTCATTGTCAGATTGGTAAAATCTCCAGGGCAATGATGAATTTTTCTGTCTGGATGACTTTTGAAGGCTGTGATCTTTTACCAGAAGGGCTGTGGTCTTCATTATTGGAAGAAGTACCCACATCAATGAAACCTTAAAGTCTTTAAGAGCAGACCCAGTTTGCTTCATTGATTAAGTTCAGTGTTTCAATATGACAGGGAACTGAACTACTTCTGTCAAGTATGAGTTTATTTTTTGTCTGAGACTTCTGTACAACCTGTGGCACTGAACTGCATCTCTGGGCTCTCACAGACCAGTCTCAGTCCTGAAGATTTCTCAGTAAATGGTTCATTTGCCCATGGAAACCTTGGAATTATCTGAATTTGGGTTGTTTCTAACTCTCCAGTGGGGTCTTTAGCTTTTTTTTGCAAACATCAGGTCATTAATAAGCATTTAAACACACAATGGGTTTATTACAAAAACACATGAAGAACAGAAAAGTGACTCATATATAAGCTCAGCTAGCAAAGGAATAGGAATAGATTGATTTCCAGCAAATGCCATTTCTTTCTTCCGCCCAACCCCAGAGATTTAGTCAAATTCCCTGCAAAGTTCATGGCACCACATGGCCAAGTTCTCTCTTTGTGCCCTGCAGTCTCAGGTCCACTGTCATTCGTCTCTGGGGAATGTACTCTCTCCTTTTCCAGTACTCTCACTCAGTCTTCATCCCTTTCTCTCAACACTCTGCCTTTCAGCTCCTTCTGCCTAGCACTCCCTGCCCAGCATCACTACCACGGTAAGTTCTCATCTCACCTCTGGAACAGAGCTCTGGCCTGGTAGCAGTTCCCTCCACCACTGGTTTGCATTTGTCCTGGGCACCATACCTGGAAAACTCCTCATGACCCTCTCTCTACCCCACTCCTGTCATCCCTACTCACATCTTGATCTGTTCATGCACTTTAGGGTTTTCTCCCATCTCGTATATAGGAAAGACAAAAGGCTGCCCAAATCCCCTCACAGCCACTTGGATTCTTTTGGCATGACTCTTTTCCGGGCATGCCTTCTATAGTTGCATCTGGAAATCTTTTTATTTCAAAAAAGATTATTCTTGTTTATTTTTTCAACTCGAGGTTTATGGTCTTGTGAGATTTCACTAGATTTTGTAAAGCTGAGGAGAGTCAAGTACAAGAAGACTGTTCAGCTGTGTAAGACCACAGGAAATGAAGCTATTCACCAGGAGTTTCCTATTCTCTCCTTTTCTACATCTCAAAACCCCATGACAATATTCCTCATTCTCTTCTCATTTCCAGTGTCTGAGAAAGACATGACCCTTCTCTTTGCCAGGATCAATCCCTCTATATGTACCCTAGATCTTACCCCCTCTAGTTTTTCCCAGCAGATTGCCCCTACAATCACCCCCTCCATCTGTTCCTTTCTATCTTTCCTCTTCTTCTTCTTCTCTCCTCCTCTCCATTCTTCAATCTCTATTACTTCCTTTGTTGTTGTCAATAAGCTCAAATCTCCCTCCTGAAAAAACCTTCACTAGAACCCCAAAATCCCCTCAAGCTCTTGCCCTTTCACAGTCACACTCCTAGAAAAAGCTACCTGCCCCTATTATTTCCATTTCTTCTCTCAATCAATTCTTAAATCTTTGCAATTTAGGTTTGGGTTGTTTTTTGGGCGGGGTGGGGGGGGATGTTAGGGCAATTGGGGTTAAGTGACTTGCCCAAGGTTACACAGCTAGTAAGTGTGACAGTGTCTGAGGCCATATTTGAACTCAGGTCTTGCTGACTCCAGGGCTGGTGCTCTATTCACTGTGCCACCAAGCTGCAATTTAGATTTTGATCTTACTCAGCTAAAAGCGTTCTCACAAAGTTACCAAAGATCACTTATTGGACATCTCAAACTGCATAGCCCATAGATATCTTTAACTCAACATGTCTAAAATCAAACTCATTTTTCCTCTCAAGTCCTCCCAGGTTCCAGTCTTTCCTGCTACTTTTAAGGGTACCACCATCCCTCCAGTCAACCAAGCCAACAACCAAAGTGTCATCCATGACTCCTCATTCTCTCTCATGCCCCATGTCAAATCTATTGCCAAGGCCTGTTGATTTTACCTCTGAAACATGCACACACTCCCTTCTCTACTTTATTTAACATTGCCACCAATCCTTTACAGCCTTTTATAACCTCAGGTCTGAACTATTGCAATAGACTACTAACTGGTCTCACTACCACAAGATTCTCCCCACTCCCATCCATCTTCCACTCAAGCCGTCAAAATGATCTTCCTAAAGTCCATGCCTGGCCACATCATCTTCCTACACAGCAAACTCTAATGGGTCTCTCTCTATCACCTCCAGGATCAGATGCAAAATCCTCTGTTGGGCATTCAAAGCCCTTCATAATCTGACCCCTCTCCCCTTATCTTTCCAGTCTTATACCTAACACCCTGCCCCATGTTCTCTGGGATCCAATGACACTGTTTTCCTTGCTGTTCCTTACACATTAGACTCCAACTCCTGACTCTAAACATCTTCACGGGCTGTCTCCCATGCCTAGAATGCTGTCTGTCTTCATCTCTGCTTCCTTGCTTCCCTGCCTGCCTTTAAATCCCAGCTAAAACCTCAAAACCTCACCTTCTACAGGAAGTCTTTCCTAATCCTCCTTATTTCTAGAGCCTTCCCTCTCTTGATTTTTTCCAGTTTTTCCTGTATATATCTTATGTGATTGTTTATAGGTTGTCTTTCCCATTAGACTATGAGATCCTTGAGAACAAAAACTGACTTTTGCCTGTCTTTGTTTCCCTAGCACTCAGCACAGTCCCTCGTACATAGTTAGGCATTTAATAAATGTTTCTTGTCTGATTTAAGAGCAAAATCTGATGCATTTTCTTTTAACAGCCTTCTCAAGTTCTCTGCAGCATTTCACACTCTTCCTCTCTGCCCTATCTTGACTCTCCTCCAAACCTGTCTGACAGTTTATTCCTCAGTCACCTCTGGAGGTTCATCTTCCACAGCACACCCCTAAGCTGTGGGTATACCCCTAAGGGTCTGTCCTAAGTCCTATGTGTTCTCTCTGTGCTCTCATTTGGTGACTTCATCAGCTCCCATTTAATTTTCATCTCTATGCAGATGACTCACAAATCTACAGATCCAGCCCTAGTTTCTCTCCTGAGTTCCAGGTCCATATCTCTCCAAACTATATCTGCCAATTAGATATAGTTATCCCTTCTACATTGCACCTTTCCATATTGTGGTTGATTTATCACAGGGCGGCATAAGAGATTAAATGGGAATATTTGGGGAGTTTTGTGGAAGCCACAGATGACATGGGAAGGCCAGCAGATGACATAGAGAAAGTTTAGAAACTCAGAAACACATAAAATATATGTATAGTATTGTATAATATCAATATATTTTCTCTTTTAATATCACAATAATTCAGATCTTCTCTGGTATGAAGGGAGGGCAAAAAAAAAATTTTATACAGACTTTCTAGATCATGGGGGCACTGCGCCCCTAATCCCTGCAATGTGGAAGGAGTAATTGTATTTCAAACTGGATACCCTACAGACAATCTCAAACTCAGCATCTGAAATGAAATCTGTCTTTTTTTTCCCCCAAAGCACAGATCCTTCTGTACCTGGTGTTACAGCCTTTCACAGCTAATACTCTTATTACCGACTGATTCTTGTCCTTTCTACACTTACTCTCTCTACTTAAATGGCCAATGTACCAGTTCAGACTCCCATTACTGGTTACCTGATCTACTGTAATAGCTTCTTTTTTTTTTTTTGCTTTTTTTTGAGGGGAGGGGCAATTGGGGTTAAGTGACTTGCCCAAGGTCACAGGGCTAGAAAGTGTTAAGTGTCTGAGGCCAGATTGGAACTCAGGTCCTTCTGACTCCAGGGCCGGTGCTCTATTCACTGTGCCACCTAGCCACCTCTTATAATAGCTTCTTGACTGATGACCTTGACCCAAGTGTTTCCTCTTCTAGTCCATGCTCCACATGGCTTCCACAGTGATTTTCCTGGAAGGAAGGCCTCTGATCATGCCACTCCCCTACTCAATAAGTTCCAATGCTCATTCTTGCCTCTAGGATCAAATGTAAATTCCACAGTTTAGTTTCTGAAGTCCTTCAAAACTTTCCCACCCTACCCTTTCAACCTTATATATTGTCCCCCTTGCCACACCCTGTGAACCCAGTCAAACTGGACTTTTTGGTATCCTCACACACAGGACTCTACCTCCCATCTTCATACTTTTTTACAGACTGTCTCCCATGCCTGAAACAAAACTCCTTCTCACCTCTACCTTTTGAGTCTCTTATTTCATTCAAAACTCAGTGCAAATAACACTTTCCACATGAAATTTTTTCTGATCCTCCCAGCTGCTTATACCATCTCTTCCCCTTAAAAAGATTACCTTGTATTTTTGCCTTAACATTTTATATTTACTTATTTGCTTATGTAAATATTGTCTCAGTCAGTTGAGTCAATAAACATATACTAATTGCCTACTATATTCTCAATGAGATTCCAAAGAGGCAGCTAGATGGTGTGACCCTGGGCAAGTCACTTTACTTCTGTCTGCCTGGGAGGCAGCTAGGTGGCTCAATGTATAGAATGCTGGGCCTCGAGTCAGGAAGACTTGGGTTCAAATTCAGCCTTAGATACTTACTAGCTGTGTGACCCTGGACAAGTCACTTAACCTCTGTTTGCTTTAATTCACTGGAGAAGGGAATGGTAAACCACTCCAGCCTCTTTGCTGAGAAAACTCCACGGACAGTATGACCCACAGGGTCATGGAGAATTGGACGTGACTGAACAACAATGTTCCAGACGCTGTGCTAAGGGTTCAAAATACAAAGAAATGGGATACAAAATCCCTGCTCTCAAGGAGCTCAGTTTCTCTGATAAAATGTAACCTACTTGAGGGCAAGGACCATTACCTTTTTGACTTTGCCTCCCCAAGATGCAGCATATTGCCTGGTACATTGCAGTAACTCAGTAAATATTTGTTGATGGCATGATTGGTTGACAAGTCACTCAATGCCAGGCAGTTTTTGTTTTTAGGAAAAATGTATTGTGTTTTACTTGGTCTTCTTTTTAAAATAATAATTCCCCCCATGGGAGGTGCCATAGAAGCAGCTAGGGAATGCAGTGGATAAAGTCCTGGATCTGAAGTCAAGAAAACCATTTCAAATTCTGCCTCATACACTTATTAGCCAAGTGATCCTAGATGAATCCCTCAGTTTTTCAGGATCAGTTTCCTCGTCTGTCAGGTGGGGATAACAATAGTGCTTACCTCATAGGGCTATTGTGAGAATCAAACAAGATAACTTGTAAAGTGCTTTGCAAACCTCAAAGCTCTATATAAATAGCAGTTATTATTAAATCATTAATTACAGAGAAAGTTTAGACCTGCATTGATAGAAAGTGTTTCTTCAGTAGGACTTCCCTATATCATTGAAATTACAGGTCGAATGTTTTCCATGACTTCACAGGTACAACTGTTGATATCAAATAGCTTGCTTTCTCAATAGGTGGGAGAGGAGTGAGAGGGAGGAAGCAAATTTGGAATTTAAAAAAAAATGTTTTAATGAATGCTAAAAACAAATAAGAAATCAGAGGTCTATTATCACAAAAAGAAAGAGGTCATCCTTTTTTGAAAAATAAATTATGGATTTTTTAACATTTTTTTATTTTAAGGACAGAGAGGTTATCTTAATATTTTCTATTCACATCCAACTCAGTCTTTTAGATATCCTAAAAAACTTTCCCACCAACTCTCCCTCTCCAAGACACAAGATTCTGAGCTATAGATCTTCCTACCATAGGCCATTCTCCAAATCTGATTTTAAAAATAAATAAATAGGGGTGGCCAGGTGGCGCAGTGAGTAAGAGCACCGGCCCCAGAATTGGGAGACCTGGGATCGGTTCCGGCCTCAGATACTTGGCACCCACACAAAATAAATGGCCGTGTAACCTTGAGCAAGCTACTTAACCCCAATTGCTTAAAAATAAATAAATAGGTTTTTTTTTTTAAATACCTTCACTAGAATTCAGTTTGGCAGGGAGAGAGCCTTGAGTTCTCAAATGTCACATCCACAGAGTGAAAGCTCCAATGTGTCCTACCAACCTGGAAAAGCTTTGAGTACAGCTGGTGGTAGACTGCATGTTAGTTGTTCAATGACCAGCCTAGCTCAGGGCAGCTTTATCATCCAAAGCTCTACTCCAAGATGAATTTTTCAGTCATGTTGCCTATTAAGGGGTTGTGACCTGCATCAGTGGAGAGTGTACCCACAGAGAAGAAGTCACAGATCTTTCCAAGTACCAAGGTAAAGATTCAAAAATGGAGCTATAACCCGATGGAAACAGCTTTGAAACATTGTCCCCTTCAAACAACAATTAACTGGAGATTAGGTGAAAAGCAAAAATCACCCTCCTACCCAGAGAAATCTGAGATGAAACTTTACTGCCATCATCTGGCTGAACTCTGAGTCACAACCTGGAAAAGAGTAGAACATTTTTTTTCCTTGAAACCATCCAAATTCACTGATTCAGACAAGAAAAAAAAATCAGAATTAGTAAAATGCAATTAATTTTATCAAATATTTATTAAGCAAAGGCACCTTGCTGTAGTAGATAAAGAGCTGGCCTAGAAGTCAACTTCTATCTCTGAAAACTTGCTGGCTATGCGACCCTTGGTAAGTCATATAATAACAATAACAGTAACAATAATAATACAGTTATCCCTTCCATATTATAAGGGTTAGGGGCGCGGTGCCCCCGCAATCTGGAAAATCCATGTAAAAGTTTTTGGACCTCCCTTTTTACCTAGAAAAGTCTGAATTCTTTCTCTTTCTTTTATGGGGTGTTTCTAGCACCTTATTGTAAAATCTGGGTTAAGCTCTTGTTCCTAGGCTCTGTGTCACCTGCTGGCCTTTGTGTGTTGTCTGTGATTTCTGCAAAACTCCCCCAAATTTTCCATTTAATTTCTTATGCCAACCCACGATATATGGAAATTGCAACGGGGAAAGTCAAGATGTGGAAGGAATAACTGTAAAAACAACAATGTGAATAATAACACTTACATAGCACTTACTATGTACCAGGCATTATGCTTTACAATTATTTTCTCATTTGATCCTCACAGAAATCCTAGGAGGTAGGGACTATTACTACCCCTATTTTACAGATAAGGAAAGTGAGGTAAATAGAGGTTAAGTGACTTGCTTAGGGTCACACAGCTAGTCTGAGGCCAAATTCAAACTCTGATCTTCCCTGATTCCAATCCAGCGTTCTGTCTAGCTACAACTCTGTAAGACTATAATTTGCTAAATGGTTGCAGATCTGCATAGTAGGAGTTTCCTCACAAGGAATTCACTACACCAATGACATTACTGGTCTAAACTCCCCTAGAATGTTCAGGTTTCTGTGTTACATGCTGAGGAATAAACCGAATGCAAAACAGTTTCTGTCTGAAGGAATCTGACATGTGCACATATCAGAAAATAAAAAGTAATTTCAGAAGAGAGAGAGAGCTGCGTAGTTACAAGTGAATACATACATACTTGCACACACATATATGCACATACAAACACATGCACACGCATACCAGTTCAGCACACAAAAATACACATGCATGCACAAACACACGTAACAGTTCAACCCGCACGTGCATACACACACGTATACCCCAGCTCAATGCACACACAAACACATATACACATACCAAGTCAGCACACATAAATACATATACATGTGTGTGCATACACACACACCAGTTCAGGAAGAGCTACGTACAAAAAGTAGCTTCTAGGCTGAGACTTGAAGAAAGTTAGCGTACCAGGGTTTTAGTGAGGCCCTGGGGTCTCCCCCACGAGTACCTCCATTTTAGATGGTCTGCACATGCCCCAAATCCCTGTTACACTAAGAAGTCTAAGTTTTTAAGGTCAATCACTCAACAAGCATTTTATGAAATGTCACTGTAGGCCGAGCACTTTGCTAGATGCTGATAGTGGAGAGACAAAAATGAAATATCCCCTCCCCTTAGGGAGTTTATTTTCTACAGGGGGACAACATGTACATATATAAAAATATACAAAATAAACAGAAGTTAATCTGGTGGGGGGGTGGGGGCAGTAAAGAAGGAAGGTACTAGGAGTTGGAGGACTGAGAAAGGCCTCATGCCTTGAGCTGTACTTTGAACGAAACAAGGACTTCTACAAGGTAGAGGTCAAGAGGGCCTACATTTCAGGCATGGCGAGCAGCCTGTGTCAGAGTTATAGAGACAGAAAATGAGAGGCCACGTGGAAGGAACAACGAGAATGCCAGTCTGACTAGACTGCAGAGTGATGAAGGGGAGTAAGGTGTAACAAGCCTGTAAAGGTAGACTGGAGTCAAATGTGAAGGAAGTGCACTCCAGGCACTAGGGTCGTGGTTTGTCTTTCATTCTCAAAAACGATCATGACATCAGGGAGGTGGTGACATGACTTGAAATTGACTTTGATTTAAGTGAGGCAGGGCTGTGCAGTCACCAGCCTCACTTTCTCCTCTGGAGGCATCTGGGTCCAGCGGCCAGATATTCATCAGGATGACTGGAGATGGCCCCAGATGCAGTGGGAGACCTTTGCCCTTTTAAGTTAAGGTCTTTTCAAGTTCTCCCTTTGAGTGAAGCAATACCCATTCTGTGAATAGGCATCTTTAAGAAGTGAATCAAGGGATGGCCTCTTTAACCAGAAAAAAAAAATCAAACTGGGAGGGGAAAGAGAGCCTATACAAAGGTATGGGGCAACTAGATGGCCCATGGATAGAGCACCAGGCCTGGAGTCAAAAGGACCTGAGTTCAAATCTAGCCTCAGACACTTATAAGCTGCTGATCATGGCAAGTCACTTAGCCCTGTTTGCCTCAATTTCCTAAACAAAAAAAAGAACTAAGAAGAAAGAGGGAAACCACCTTAGTAATTTTTAAAAAAAAAAAAAAAAAAACCCAAAAGAGGTCACAAAGAGTTGAACATGACCTAAAAATCACTGAATAGACAAAGGTATGAATACAAGAGATGGCATGTTGAGTTTAGAAAACAGCTGGTACTCCAATTTGGCTGAATAATTAATTATTTGAATGGGAGTAATAGGAAATATCTGCTAAGATAGTTGGGAACTAGACTGTGGGGTTCTTTAGAAGCCAGGCTAAGGATTCTGTGCATTATCCTAGAGGCAACAAATAGTTACAAAAGATTTTTGAGTAGGAGAGTGAAAAGATCAGATGTGTGTTTTAGCCACTGTAATAGGGCAGCTACCTGAAGAGGAACAGAGAGAATCAAAGCAGGAAGACCTAATGGGAAACTATTACAATACAACATGCAAGAGATGATGAGGGCTTGAACTTTGATAGTGAGGTGTGAGTTTTGCATGATACCTACCTTTCCTTACATTCTATTAGTCACTTTAAGGAGGATACAAAGGTAAAGGAGTTAGTGCATACCCTGTAGGAGCACAGAAACTAGAAGGCAGAATATGAATGGTGCATAAATATCTGAAGTTCAAGGTATATTGCTGTCAAGAAGGTTGGATTTGGAGTCACTTTGGAGTTGGGCCTGAGTTCAAATCTAGGCTCTACCATATATTCTTGTACAATTTTGGGAAAGTCTCTCAATCTTTCTGGACCTTCTTTTCATCATCTATATGATGTGGACAGGTTTTCCGGATGACCTCTAAGGTCCATTTCTATCTATGACCTTACATACTCAGAAGAATGAAAGAACTACAAAGTTCATGCAATACAACCCCACATGCAATGCATGAATCCCCTCTGGAACATCCCTGACAAGAAGAAACAAATAAGCATATAGACCATGAAAGTTTAGAATAGACAGAAAGGGAAAAGTTTAATGGGGAGAATCAGGCAAAGAAATTCTTTTTAGAAAATGGTGCAGGGGGGCGGCCAGGCAGCACAGCGAGTAAGAGCACTGGCTCCAGTATCAGGATGACCTGGGGATCAAATCCAGGCTCAGACACTTAGCCCCCACCCAGAAACACCTGGCCATGTAAACTTGAGCAAGTTACTTAACCCCAATTGCTTAGGGGTGGCCAGGTGGCTCAGTGAGTAAGAGCATCGGCCCCAGTGTCAGGATGACCTAGGGATCAAATCTGGGCTCAGATACTTAGCACCGCACCCAGAAATTACTGGCTGTGTAAACTTGAGCAAGTTACTTAACCCCAATTGCTTAAAAAAAAAAAAAGAAAAGAAAACGGTGCAGGACATGGAAAACAAAAACCTCATCACAAACAAAAGTTGAAAAGGAGGAAAAGAAAGGGAATTTTACTTGATCACTTAAGTGGCCTCCTTTGGGGACCCAACCTGCTGATGCTGGTTAGTGGCAGTTGGGAAAGTGGTCCCCAAAGTAGTGTTACACCAGGATAAAGCAAGTGAACAATATTTGGTAGGCAATTGGCAAGGCAAGGATTTGAGAATAGGAATGATGTGACCAAATACAATGATTTGAAACTCATATGGAGAGGAAAGACAGTGGCAATGGAAAGATCTGTTTGGGGATTACTGGTAGAGTTCAAGATAGTGGTCAGAATGACCTATGCTAGGGTTTATGTATGTGTACACATACAATGATAAATATATATATATATACAATTGTATGTATGTACATATGCAAGTATATGTACATACCTATGTGTGTTTGCATGTATATATACACATGTGCATACATACACACATTTATATTCATCTACTATGTATGCCAGTCACTATGCTAAGTTCAAGGAATAACAAAGATAAAAATAAAATAGTCTCTAACCTGAAGAAGCCTATATTTTATCAGAAGAAATAATTATTTGCACATATAAGTAGATACAAAATATATGTAAATATAGTAAGGGGTGTGTGTATGTGTGTGTAAATATGTAAATGTGTAAATATGTATACATAAAATGTGTGTACATATCCATGTGTATATAACTGTGGAGGTAGAATTGAAAGAATTTAAGGAAGGATTAGATATGAGAAAATACAAAAGAGTCTAAGATAATTCTAAAATTTATAGATCAGAGATGAGGCAAAAAGTGTTACCTGTAATAACAACTAGCCTGTATATATAGCACTTCAAGGTTTGTTAAAACTAAACAAACATGTGGCAAGGCGGTGCAATGAATAGAGTATTGACCCTGGAGTCAGGAGGACCTGAGTTCAAATCCATCTTCAGATTCTTAACACTTACTAGCTGTGTGACCTTGGGCAAGTCACTTAACCCCAATTGCCCTGTCCCGCCAAAAAAAAAAAGCAAACAACTTTTATATAGATTATTTTACTTGATCATCTAAGAATTTGATGAGATGGGTGATACTATTATACTGATTTTGTAGATGAGGAAAAAGAAGCTGATAGTATTTTCCTTGATTATGCAAATTGTGACTCAGCCTGGGTCACACAGCTCGTAAATGGCTGAGGCAGGATTTGAATTCAGGTTTTCTTGATTCCAGGTATAGTTCACTGACTAACAGAAGTAAATAAAGTTGGAAGGAAGAACACATTTGAGGTAAAAGATAGTAAACCACATTTTAGATGTATTGAGTTTGATGTGCCAGACAAAATATGGGTCAGGACAGTGGTCAGGAATGGGAATACAGATTTAAGGTTCAGTCACATAAAGGTCACAGTTGAAGCATAAAGATGAATGAAATTGCTGAGAGAGAGGGCAGAAAGAAAAGAGGTGGTCAAAGGTTGTTTGTGGTAAAGGAGATAGACTTTGAGACTAGACCTATCTCCAGCTAATGCCAGGACATTTTCTTGCCATAAAGAATAGGAAGCTGTGCTGGGTGTGGTAGCACATGCCTGTAATGCCTGATACCCAAGAAACTGAGGCCGGTGAATTACTTGAGCTCAGGAGTTTTAAACTGCAGTGGGCTGAAGTTGATCAGTTGTCTAAATGAGGTCCTGAACTCCTTGGGAAAGAGGATGCCTATGGAGGGGTGAACCTGCCTGGGTCAGAAACCCCAGCAGATCAAATCAGTAATAGTCAGCAAAAACAAGTCTAGCCATAGGTGCTCTCCCGATATGCTTGTTTGCTTTCTGTTTGTTTTAAAGGAGATAAACATACTAACCATGACAGAAAGGTGACAGATTTAAAATGCAGGAATATATATACAGATATATGTATGTATATATGTGCACATATGTATATATACACACATATCTATATGTGTGTGATTGATTGTTCAATCACACACAGTCATGTCTAACTCTTTGTAACCCTACATGGGGCTTTCTTGGCAAAGATACTGGAATGGTTTGCCATGTCTCCAATTCATTTTACAGATGAGGAAACTGAAATAAACAGGCTGAAGTGACTTGCCCAAGGTCGCAAAACTAGTAAGTATCAGGTTGCCTATGAGCTCAGGTCTTGCTGATTCCAGACCCGGCATTCTATCCACTGCATCACCTAGCATGTGTATATATGTATACAGCCACTAAAAAAATTGGTTTAGCTAGATCTTGCATATTTATTATAAGAAAATATTTTATTACAATGGGGTGGGAAAGAAAGAAAATAGATTTCTGGTTTGCTTTTTTTAATGAGAGAGGTAGAAGGGTGGTACAGTTGTGAAATGTTACATGTACTTTCAGATGAAGTCATTGTCTTATTAGTTTTACTTTGTTACAAAAGACCTTTCATGAAATGAGAGGAATCTGTAAATGTAATGTAGAAACAATACATATTGATAATACTTTTAAAATAATTTAAAAGGCACAGGAATGAAAAGACTTTTCCTTAATAAAAGCATCTAAAACCAAGACATGGAATTGTTACAGAAAAATAAATGGGAGTTTTTCTCAGTAAGATCAAAAGTGAAGCAAAGATGTCCACTGTTGTCATTTTTTAATTAACTCAGGAGTAGAAATATTAGCTATAGCAATAAGACAAGAAAAAATTAAGGCAAAAAATTAGTAAAGAGATGTTTTCTCTGCTTTCAAATAAGAAGATAGTTTACCCAGAAAACCTGGGAAATCAATAATTATTACCTAGGGATAATTAATTGTTTCAGTAAAGCAAGATATAAGATAAGCCCATTAAAATTGTCTTTATAGCTGTATATTTGTTTCTGTTTAGTCACTCGGTCTTGTCTGACTCTTTATGACCCCATTTGGAGTTTTGTTGGCAAAGATACTGGAATAGTTTTCCATTTCCTTTTCCAGCTCATTTTAGAGATGAGAAAACTGAAGCAAACAGGGTGAAGTGACTTACCCAGGGTCACACAGCTAGTAAGTGTCTGAAGGCAGATTTGAACCCAAGATGAGTTTACCTGACTCCAGGCCCAGCACTCTATCCACTGTGCCAACTAGCTTCCCTGTATATTACAAACAAAAATTAGAAAGAAGAGAAAAGAAAAATCTCATTTCAAATATCAACAAAATGCCTTAAGTATCTGGGAATTAACCTTTCCAGACAAACTCTGGGCTAGAATAAATAAAATTACAAAACAATTTTCAAAAAGGAATAATTGGAGACATATTCAGTCTCCATGGCTAGGCTGTCCCAGTAGGGTAAAATATCCATATTAATCTACAGAATTACTGCTAGACAAATCAAATTTCCAAGAAAATATTTTATAGAATTAGATAATATGACAAAATTTATATGGAGTAACAAAAGATCAGGTATCTCTACATTACCGGAAATGAATCAATGTTCCCTTTTCCTTGTATCTCTACCAATACTGAATTTTTCCAATACATTATCTTTGCCAGTACAATAGGTAAAATCATACCTCAGAGTTGTTTTAATTTTCATTTCTAAAATGACTAGAGATTTGAGTACTTTTTAGATAGTTAGAATAGTTTCTATTTCTTCTTTGGAAAGAATTCATATTCTTTGACCAAATATTTATCTACTGAGAAATGTTTCAAAATTTATAGTTGTCAATTATTTATAGATACTAGATTTTTGTTCAGTGAAATTTCATGCAAAGATTTTTTTCCTGGTCCATATCTTTTCTAATATTTTATTTTCTACATTTATTCCATTTGTGAAAAAAGCATCTTGTTTTTACATAATTGCAATAGTCTGTCTTGCCTTTTATGATATTGTCTACTCACAGGACCAAAGATTCTGAACAGGAAGGGATCTCAAAGGCAATATGGCATAGTGACTAGAGAGTCTGTCTCAAAAGCAGGAAAATCTGCCTCTGACACATAGTGGTTAGACAAGTCCCTTGTCCTTTCAGTGATATAGGCAATTTTCTAAGACTATAAACTGGAGAAAGCAGGGGGTAAAGGGCAGATGCCAACCTGCATTGATAAAGTTTCCTCACTTCGGAATTTTCTTTAACTAATGAAATCACAGCTATGATCTTTCTCCCCAGTATCCTCTGTGCTGTAACGGGTTACAAATTTATACCTTATCCAAAGAGGTAAACAATATTAACTTCTTGTTATCTAACTTTTTAACATGCAGCTTTTCATATTTAATTAGAATTATTGTAGCAAATGGTTTAAACACATCTGTCCTTTTAACAAAGAGAAAATTGCTAAAATGTAAGGTTCCATTGGTCACAACGACTTTTTTTAAAATGTAAGGTACCATTGGTCACAATGACTTTTTTGTGTTGCCTTATTTAACCGCGTGAGAGGACAAACTATACGTAGAGGAGATTCAACTGCGAAGACAGTATGGTACTGAATGGTATATCAAAAGAAAATGTAGCAATAAATGGTGGGGGAGACACTCTCATTTGAGTCAAGACTGTTTCTGCAAGCTAAAGCAGTATCTTCACAGTCACTTCACACACAGCCCACACCCACTCCCCCCATGTCCGCACACCCCCTTCACAGATACTGCTTCTTCCGACATTCCTTTTGCGAAGTTCTGCCTCACTTAAATCCAAGTCACCCTTGTGATGTCATTGATCTTCTTCAGGAACGAAGGAGGAACAATAGCCTGAAACTCATCTGATTTTATACAATTTTGGCTCTGAGATTATTACCCTTCCTGCTTGTCAGCTATTCAACCCCATCATGCTTTCTTCACTCAACTTCTTTGGCACAATCTGAATTCATTCAATTCAATGACCAATCTTGATTTCAGAGGACAAATGATAAAACACACTACAATCTTTTTGGTAAAAAAAAGTAGTGGGGGAGAACATGGTACACAGTTACAGCCACAGCATGCAAGGACTGATTTTGATAAATTTAGTCCTTCTCAGCAAGGCAAGGACCTGAAACAATTCCAAAAGACTCATGATGGAAAATGACATCTACATCCAGAGAAAGAACTATGGAGTCAGAATGCAGAACGAAGCATTTTCTTTTTTGTTTTCTTTCACGTGGTTTTTCCCATTTGTTATAATTCTATGCAACGTGACTAATGTGAAAATATATTTAATAGGAATATGTGTGTAGAGCCCATATCAAATTGTGAGATGTCTTGGGGTTAGGGGAGGGAGGGGGAGAAAATTGAAAACTTAAAGAAATAAATGCTGAAAATTAAAAATAAATAACTTAATAAATTGGGGGGGGAGTAGTGTGGGGACTGTGGGTACAAAATGTTGCCTATGTTGCTTTGCTTGGCTTTCCTTTAAATTTCTTATTTTTCTTTGATAGAAGGGAGGGTATGGGGAAGGGGGAAGCAGGAAATATTGAGAGTGTTCCTGTTATAAAAAAAAATACATTAATGTCATCTTTTAAAATATAAAGGACAAGTAGTGGGCACCCCATGTGTCCTGTGTAGAACATGTGTAGGGAAAATTGCCTTATAAAAGGTAAGATGGGGCTCCATTTGAAATAGATAATGTGCTCTCTGAAGTAGAGGATGTGTGGATAGAGCTCCAGTAAGCACTCCAATAGATGGATGGGCACCTCATTTGTACTTGAATGGTCCTTCCCAAGCTTGGCTGGTATATGCCTCAAGGTCCTATCTCACAGCAGCTAGGGAGTATTTGAATTATGTCTCTCTATATGCTCTCTGGTTTATGGAAACTTGCACTCGCCTAGGGGTATGAACATAGCCCATCTCTCTTAACATTCTGAAAAATCCATACAAGATAAGTGTCTCCTTCACCCTCCCCCCTCAAGCAAAGCTGAAACAGGGATTTGTCTCCTATCTCTAGGAGCCAAAATCTCTTCCTGAATCTCCCCCTTCTGCTGTCATTAATCACCAGAAAAGGATTTGGTGGCAGCCTGCTCTTTTGTTTATAATTGAACACAGGACATACATGACAATTCAAGGCAGGAGAAAAATTCCATCTAAAGGAAACAAATGAACTAGCGTAGTCTGATGCTGACTATGGACAGGGTGAGACTTCTGTCTCTCTTTCTGTCTCTTCTTCTGCTACCCAACCAGGATTTAGAGTGATGTGGCTAGCAAGCATCCCATTAATTCCAAGTCCCATCAATCTGTAAAAACAGCCTGTCACAGTCTGTCAAAGTCCTTCAGGAGGGGACAAATCCAGAGTTTGACCTTGCTGGTGTTTTTTCTAAAGGGTCACTTTTTTTATACAGATGTACAACATATACACTGACAATCAGCCCACTCACTACCATATAGATGTGGTCCAGCCCCCAAGTCCACATGAGGTACAGTGTTTGGGTTGGAAAAGAAGTAAGTCAAGTCAGTTGATAAACATTTATTAAGCTCATACTCTGTGCCAGGCACTGTGCTAAGTGGTAGGGATTCAAAGAAAGGAAAAAGACAGTCCCTGCCCTTGAGTGCTCATAGTCTAGTGGAGAAGACAACATGTGATTCCTACCTCTGCTGGGGCAATATTGACATGTTCCTGTAGCCTTGGCAAGGGGCAGATGCCCAGGTTGGGACTAGGTGCCAAGAGTGGGAAACTATAACCTATTCTCTACACTATGACCTCAGAATGGTTATGGGCTTGGGGGAAGGAACTTATACTTAATATTTAAGGTCAGAACCCTGGAGGAGCCAGCCTCAGACTTAGGGTCCTCTTACTCTTCTGGCTCTTTTAGAACAGTTCTTGAAGGGCATATGATTGACTCTAGAACATGAAGAAGTATGCAACAGAACTAATGAGCACAAGCCAAGGTCTGGCTTCACCTGCAGAATTCCTTTCAGGTCCAACTTGAATGCTACCTCCTATAGAATTAGTATCAGTAATAATCTTCCCCTGTTGGTAGCAATTTGTCCTATAGAGCTGGTTCAGATTTTGAAAGAATTCACTCAGACACAAAAGAATACAGGCCTAAGATTTAGCAAGGAATGCTTTATAAGTGAAATAAGAATGTTGAGTTAAAAAAAAAGAAAAGAAATGAGAATTATGGGAAAAAAAAGAATTGGAAAGGGAATTAACAGCTTGGTACAAGAGGTACAAAATTGTACCTAAGAAAATAACTCCCTGAGAATTAGGATGGACCAAATAGAAGTCAATGATTCTAGGATACAACAAGAACTGTTTTGTTTTGTTTTTGTTTTTAAGTCAAAGGGCTGAAAAGATAGAAGATGAAAGGTATCTCACAGCAAAAATAACTGACCTGGAAAACAGATTAAGGAGAACAATTTCAGAAGTATTAAACAACCTGAGCACCATGACCAAAAAAAAAGAGCCTAGACACCATATTTCAAGAAATTTTTAAAGAAAACTGCCTGGATTGCTGCTCTGGTATTATGGAACCAGAGAATATCTCTTGAAATAAATCACAAAAAAATAAAAATGCCTAGGAATATCATAGCCAAAATGTAGAGTTTCTAAGTCAAAAGAAAAAATACTGCAAACATCTAAAAAAAAAAAGTACCAAGGAGCCATAGTCGGGATTACCTATGACTTAGTGGCCACTATTATAAAGAAGTGGGGGGCTTGGAATATGATATTTGAGAAGGTATCCAACCAAGGATAACTTACCCAGAAAAAATTAGTATAATCCTTTCAGTCATTTTCAGTTGTGTCTGACTCTTCGTGACCCCATTTGGGATTTTCTTTTTTTTTTAAGCAATTGGGGTTAAGTAACTTGCTCAAGGTTACACAGCCAGTTATTTGGTGTGGGTGCTAAGTATCTGAGGCTGGAACCGATCCTGGGTCTCCAGACTCTGGGGCCGGGGCTCTTACTCACTGCACCACCTGGCCACCCCCCATTTGGGATTTTCTTGACAAAGATACTGGAATGGTTTACCATTTCTTTCTCCAGCTCATTTTACAGATGAGGAAACTGAGGCAAACAGGATTAACTGACTTTCCCAGGGTCACACAGCTAGTAAGTGTCTGAGGCTGGATTTGAACTCAAGAAGATGAGTTCAGACACCCAGATCTGTGCTTTATTCACTGTGCCACCTAGCTGCCCCTGTGAAAATAATCCTAAAGGAGGAAAAATGGATCTTGAATGAAATAGAGCATTTTCAAGCATTCCTGATAAAAAGACCAAGCTGTGTTGAACTTTGAAGTTCAAATACAGGGGTAAGAGAAATATAAAAAAGTAAATGAATAGACAATAATAAAGGAGTAAAAGAATAAACTACTTACATTCAAATATGAGGAGATGATACAGGTGACTCCTCTGATCTCCATTATCATCAGAGCTTATAGAGGAAGTCTAATTAGCAAAGCCTGAGACTGGTTCTGTTATGTTTTGGTGATCTTAAGAGAAAATAAAAAGAGAAAGGAAGAATACACTGGGGGTAAGGGGAGGAGGGAAAGAAAGATCAGGGACACTACCTCACATAATCAGGGTGTACAAGTAGACATCTATACAAACAAAGAGGGGACAGGGTGGGAGGGAGCAGCTGACAATTGTACCTTTACTCTCTTCTGAACAGGCCAAATGAAGGAAGAATACATACATACACACACACACACACACACACACAGTTGAATACAGAAATAATTTTCACTCAACAAGGAAATAGGAAGGAAAGGCAAAAAGGGGAAATTAAAAAGAAGGTAGATTAAGGGAAAGATGAGTCTTAAGCAAAACAAATTCACACTAAGGATGCACAAAATATTTATAGCTCTTTTTTGATGTGACCAAGAATGGAAAATCAAAGTGGTATCCATAAATTGGGGAACTGCCGAACAAGTTATAGTATATAAATGTGATGGAATACTGTAAGAAAAAATGATAAAGTGGATGGTTTCAGAGAAAACTAAGAAGACTTATATGAACTTATACAGAGTGAACTAGGAAAATAATTTATACAATGACAGAAAAACCACATACAACTGAAAAAAAAAATTAGGAACTCTGGTCAGTGTAATGACGAAACTTGGTTCCAGCGGTCTAATAAGGAAATATGACACCTGCATCCTGATAGAGGTGAAGGACTCAGAGTACAGAATATGACATATTTTTTTTTGGACATGGTCAATGTGGAAACTTGTTTTGCCTGACTATACATGTTTATAACAGGAATGTTGGGGTTTTTTTCATCCTTAATTGGAGAGGGTTGGACTAGGGGGAAGGGGAGTAATGAGGAAGAGGGCGGCCAGTATTGTGGAGATAAGAAAGATTCTTGCAGATTGAAAAAAGATATAAAATTTTTAAAAAATCAATTAAGTGGATGAGTAATTACAAAAATATAAATTTCCCAGATTAACAGAAAAAGAAAGTGACTATTTAGATAACTGTATCTTACAAAAATAAATTAAAACAATCCATATATGAACTTCCAAACATATTAATAATTGAATTCTAACAAATATTTGAAGCCCAATTTAATTCCAATACTTCATAAACTATTTTAAAAGAACAGGAAAAGAATGAGTCCTACCAAATTCCTCTATAAAAAAAAATACAGTCTTGATACCTAAACCAGACAAAGTCAAAACAGAGAAAGAAAACCATAGACCAGGCCTGCACAACCTGTGGCTGGCAGGCCATTTATGGTTTGCAGGCACCCCAAAGGATTTTAGGTAGTCTGCAAAAAATGTAGACCATGTTTTCCTCTACATTTTTCACAGGCTGCCCAAAATCCTTTGGTGGACTGCAGGTTGTGCAAGCCTGCCTTAGACTGATATATTCTAATGAATATAGATGCAAAAATTTTAAATTAGATATTAGCAAGGACACTTCAGCAGCATACCTGTGATCAGGATGGATTTACACCAGGAATGCAGAGCTGGTTCAACATTAGGAAAATTATAAATCTAATTGGACACATTAATAACAAAAACAACAAAATCATATGATTTTATCAATAGATGCAACAGAATTAATTCAAGTCAACATATAACAGATGGGATTAGAGTTCTGATAAGTCTTCCCTAAAACTTAACATTTTCTTTTTAAGCATGTCACTGAGATTTCTGGGAAGCAAATCAGTCTTTCTAGGCAGCCAGTTTGTTTCCCTCACATCAGTAGAGAGGTGTTAAACTACAAATGTGAAATAAGACTGTCACACATGTCAATATGTCACACAATATGTCACACAAATCAATATGTTGATTTGCCTTGCTGTAATAGTAATGTAATTTGATCACTTTGTATAGGCAAAGCTAACAGGTACTGAGCACCTAGTTTGAAATTAATTAGATCAAGCCTCTGTTAAGAAACAAAAGGTATGAACCCCTGTTGCTGATGTAACAGGAAGTTGCTGATGTAACAGGAAGGGACAGAACAAGGAGGAGCTAATAGGTATATAAGGAGAAGCTCTAGCTGGAATTTCAGATCTTCTTGGAGCCAGGTTCTGGAGGCTGAGGAAGAAAGTCCCAGGATGGAGAGAATGATTTTTATTTTGAGAACCTGGATGAAATGATTTTGATTCTGGGAACCAGCTGAAACTTCTGCTGAAGACTTCTGAGGGCCAGCCAGAGCTGCTGAAGTACTGCCAGAGGAAGCATGACTATAGTACTCTGTCTATTTGTGACTTTGTTAAGCCTTGACTTCCAGGTGGACTGGACACTGCATGGAGAGCTGGACAAGGAACTTGGAGTTGTCTGCCTTTGAACCCAGCTGGGACCATGGAAGGGGATCCAGGGAAGCTGAAAGCCTGCCTCAAATCAAGATAAAAAGACCTCTCCGTGGATACTAAGTAGTGTTGTCTGAGTAGTGACTGACCCTGATGTGAGGTTTTGCTTTGAGACTCACTTGGGGAAGAATTGTGTGATGTGGCCAGATGAGACTCTGGGCAGCCGTTGAGCCCTCTGGCTTTGAAAACCCAGATGTTGCTGCTTCCCTCTCTGGTAACTAACTAGGTATGGATGTAATGGTCAGACAGCTGGAAGCTCTGTCTTCCGAATTGTGTTATTTTCTGTTGAGTAGTAACTGATGAAATTGTAATTTATTTGTGATTGTACTTTGTGATTGAATTAATTAATTAAATGTGATTATTGACTGAATGAATGTACTACCAAGGGGTGGACTATTTTGACTTTTGTATTTTGTGTCCCTTAAGGAGGCAACCTCCTTGAGGATGATTGAATGATTGAGTTACTAAATGATTTATACTTTGGTGAAAACTATGTGGCCATTTTAGTGATAAGTCATTGTGAATGCTGTATTTTGTTTTTCTATGATAAGTTGTAACATTATGAATACTGGACCTTGATTTTCTGTGAATATTTTGCTCTGATTTGTTATTGAATACAGTGTTCACTATACTATGTAATCAGAACCTTGAAAACTGTTCACAGCAGCATTCTTTTGGAAAGCTTCTCGTGCATGGCTTTACATTATAGCGTACTCAGTAGGATTGCAAAGCATAGAGCCTCCATTTGTTCCAGGACCCGTGGCCATTTGGATTGAGATTGTAAGGCCAAGGATCCTGGAGGGGTGGAATATAAAAGTAATGGAATTTGATCCCTTTGTATTGGCAAAGCTAACAGGTACTTAGCACCTCGTTTGAAATTAATTAGATCACTAATACACTTAATTGTATTTTGTTTTTTATAAGAGGGAGTTCTATGGGGAGGGGTAATCGATAATCATTGGTAAATGACAGCAAATTTTTTAAACATTAAGAAAATATTTATCTTTTAAAAAAATAAAGATGCTTTAAAGAGTAGTATGAAACATGGCTGGGGAAGCACATTAAGAGGATTAGTATAAAATAAGTTTGGAGCCAGATTCTGAAGGGTCTTAAAGGCTAGTCAAAGGAGTATATATCTTATCCTGTAAGTAAGGGGAAATCATTGAAGGTTTTTAAGGAGAGGGGTAACTTAATTTTAGCAAGTATGCAGAAAGATCAGAGAGAAGAGACACTGGAAACAGAAAATTATTCTGGTATTCCAGGCAAAAGGTGATGGGGAAATGAGGATAGTAAATTTGAGAGTAGCAAGAAGGGACAGATGCAAAAGATCTTGTGGAGAGAGAACCGACAAGATCATCAAGGTTAAGAGTGCACAATATGATGCCGATCCAGGAAAGACCAAGAAGTGGTCAGACAAGTAGGAGGAGAATCAGGAGTAGTGTTACTGAAGCCAAGGGAGGGGAGAACATCCAGGAGCATGGAATGGTCAAGAGAGTAAAATCTGTAGCTTTTTATTCAAGGAGGCCAAGGAGGATGAGTACTGCAATTAGACCCTTGGATTTAGCAAATATGAGATTATTATAACCTTGAAGAGAACAGATTCAGTCAAACAGTCTAGTAGGAAGTCAGATTTCAAGAAAATGATAAATGACTGTGTGGTGAGACAGCGTAGACAGCAACCATAAATCTTTCTAAAAGTCTGATGGATAAAAGAGAAGAAAGATATAGGATGATAATACTTTGAGATGACCCTTTAAATATCCTATATTCTAAATAAACTGGACTATATAGCTGTCCTCTGAACTCAGCACTGCAAGTCCTTGGACATACATGTAAGTCATCCCTGGGCCTGGAACACACTCCTTTCTCACCTCTGGCCTCTTAGAATCTTTCTCTTCCTTCAAAGTTCAAATCAGATTCCTCCTTCACAAAGCCTTCTCTGATCTTCTCCATTTGTTAGTGCTCTCACTTACCTAAATTATCTCTTATTTATCTGTATACATGCCATATACAACACACACACACACACACACACACACAGGGAATATAGGCTTCTTAAGGGCATGGCCTGTTTTGTCTTTTTTGTTTTTTTAATGTCCCTACCACCAAGAAAAGTATCTTGCATTTTACAATAAACATTTGTTCAATTTAACTAAATGTGGACAAAAGAGAACAAGAATTAAAGGAAAAGGGTAAGCAGTTTTCAGTGAGGACAGAGAACCAGACAGATCTTCAAGATGGGGTGGAGACACCAAGACTGAAACCTACACGAGGTAGTCTTGGGAACAGATTAAGCAAAACCCAGTTCTCATTGGGAATTTGAGGGTCAAGATTGACTTTCCCAGGTCTTGGACAATACTATGAAAGTGAAAACCAGAAGATTGAGTAGGAAGCTATATAGTGAAAAGAGCACTAGTTTTTTGAAGTCAGAAGATGATGATTCAAAATCCTGGTTCTACCATTTACTACTTATGACTTTGTAACCATTTACTACTTATGAGACTGTAGCACCCTAGCATACCCAGGATTGCTGGCAGCACAGGTTCTTTGATCTGCTTTTCTAAAGGAAAGCAACTTTAAAGGGGTCAACAATCTTACTTTAATTACATATATCATCCACTTTATTCAGGGGACAAAGCACCCCGAACTTCAGAGAAAATACAAACAGAAATTACAAGCAGAAAAAATACAGACAGAGAAAATAACACAAATCAATAGGGCTTCTAGTTGTCTGACCAAAGCTATATATACATAGTTACCTGAGAAAGAAGCACCAACATCTGGGTTTTCAAAGTCAGGGGGCTCCTTAACAGCTACCCAGAGTCTCCTCTGACCAAATCACACCAACACTCTTCCAATGAATGAGCTCCAAAGCAAAACCTCACTTCAGAGAATATATACCCTTCTTCAGAGCCAGAGGGATATCACAACCTTCGTGACCCACTGCCTAATTACAAAGTAACAAAAAGTTGTGGGCCTTCCTGCAAGCTTCCCCTAATCAAGCTTCTCTTGTTTGGCTCCAAGTGAGGTCTATTAATGGACAGGGAAGATCTTCAACTCCCATTAACGTTACATTTGGCCCCAAGAGCTTTCATATCCATTACATAATCAACTTGTATCTGAATAGGCATTGACATTTTTTAAGTACAACAAAATTCCCACAAAATAAACACATCACATTTGCAAAATACGTAACATAACTCATTACCATAGTGGTCACACAGTCTTAAACAAACACAGTACATAACATTATGATCCTCTCAATTCAAAACAAAAATGTTCAAATAAAGTCCTCTTAGGGGTAAGTCCTCCCCAAACTGCTATTGTAGACTTTCTCCTGGAACTCTCAGGTGCTGATTCTAACAAACCAAGTCCCAGTCTTAACACTCCTCCAGCCCCCTCTTCCAAGTCCTGAGGGGCAGGTGGGCAAGAAAGTCAGTAGGGTGGGGTCCTTCGGGGGTCCACAGCACTTCTCCCCTACCCACAATAGACAACTACACCCTCCCCCTGGGTCCCAAACCATTGGGATGTAACAGAAAAGCACCCTCAGTGTTCCTACATTGCCACAAAGTTTTTATCTTGCCCTGGGGCTGAATTCTGAGCTCTGGGGTTCCTCCTTTTACAGGGGCCAACCACTCCTGGCTCTTGCCTGAGCCTGTATGTAGGCAGCTCTCCATTCCTGCTCTCACCTCACCAAAGTCAGCACTTAGTTCTTGGTTCCTGCTTCATAGCTCCACAGTATCACAGCTACCACAACTGGAAAACAATTGTCCCAGCCCTCATGCTTCCCTTTTAGTTTTTATATCCTGCCAATTACACCATTTGTAACAACAAGCACCTTAGCATACCCAGGATGGCTGCTAGCACAGGTTCTTTGATCTGCTTTTCTAAAGGAAAGCAACTTTAGAGTTCAACAATCTTGCACCCTGAACTTAAGAGAAAATACAAATAGAAGTTATAAGCAGAAAAAATACAGAGAAAATGACACAAATCAACAGACAGGGCTTGTAGCTGTCTGACCAAAGCTACATATACATAGTTACCTGAGAAAGAAGCACCAACGTCTGGGTTTTCAAAGTCAGGGGGCTCCTTAACAGTTACCCAGAGTCTCCTCTGGCCAAATCACACCAACACTCTTCCAATGAATGAGCTCCAAAGCAAAACCTCACTTCAGATAATATATACCCTTCTTCAGAGCCAGAGGGCATCACAACCTTCATGACCCACTGCCTAATTACAAAATAACAAAAGGTTGTGGGCCTTCCTGAAAAACAAGCCTCCCCTAATCAAGCTTCTCTTGTTGGGCTCCAAGTGAGGCCTATTGATGGACAGGGAAGATCTTCAACTCCCATTAACATTACAGACTCCAAGTCACTTCTTCTCCCTGGGCTTCAGTTTTCTCATCTGTAAAGTGAAGGAGCTTGACAATTGATTTCTAAGTTTGCTCTAACTCTAAAACCTATGCTGATATCTCTGCTTAGGCTCAAACTCCTATGGGCCACAAAGAGAGAGATTCCAAAAGAATTCAAAGGGCAGCTCTGGCCAGTCAGTTCCATGGAAGTAAAATTAAGTTAAAATTGAGACAAACTAAGAAGAATTTAATGACAGATGGGAGCTGGGAAGAGAGGCATGTGGGACAGGATAAAGCTATGGACCTGTATATGTGAATACTCCAACAAAGCTGTGATGTCCGCCACCAATGTGTCTGTTACCCAGGGGTGTTGTGAGACTACAAGAAGATAATGGATGTAAAGCATTTTGTAAAATACATTATGTAATTCATTACCAGAGTGGCCACATGGTTTAAACAAGCACAGTGCATAACATTATAATCCCCTCAATACAAAACAAAAATGTGCAAATAAAGTCCTGGTAGGGTGAGTCTGCCCCCCCCCCCAACACTTCTATTTCAGGCTTCCTCCTGGCATTCTTAATGTGCCTTATTATTTATTAGTCGACACTTACCATGCCTCCTCTCTGCTGATGACTTCATTCCCAGAGCCTTATACTGCATGCCTGCTAAACCCAAGTAATGTTTCTAAAGCAATATGGGGAAGGGGGGCAAGGGAGGCTGGTAAGTGTATAAGAACCAGGCTGGGGTGGGGGGGATGTATACTCACACACTTTTAAATTTAATCTGCATTACTCATTTTCTTAAGCCTAGATAATTAACAGAGCAGCAAATTAAGCTCTGATTTGTAGCAATTTTTAATTTCTGAGTTGATTGTTTGAAAATTTAACAATCTCTTGCAAGTCCTGGAGTTGGCTACAGCACAACCCTGATATGCTTTAAGCAATGCAAATCACAACCCAACTACACCTACCTATTCTATGTGACTTGTTGATATGCTCTCAGAAGTTTGCCAAAGAATCTACCCAACATGTTAGGGACCTTCTTTTTGTTTTCTTGGCACTGTAAGGATATTAATGGAGTGGGCAGACTGTCTATTACTCATCACCAGTCCATTTTCTTTCCAGTTATTCTGTGCTTTCCCCTCCTACAAGGGACATAAAAATTGAGGACCCCAGTTAGCAAGGAGAAATTGTTGTTGTTCTATCTTCAGTTTGGAAGAGGACCAGTGACATTATGGGTGATGTCTTGACTTGCATGTGAATTGGATTTAAGTGAAGCAGAGTTGTACAAAGTCAGCAGCTTCACTCTCTCTTCCAGAGTCATTGAAGTTCAATAGCAGAAAAAAAGTCAAGATGACTGGCCTCGAATGCTGTGTCTTCCTTGGGGTCTTCAATGTCTGACCAAACTCTAAACCCTCCATAGCACCTGCTTCAGCTGCCTTCATGGCCATTGGAACAAAGTGTTCTCATCTGCCCATTCCACTAGGGAAAGTTTTCACATGCTTAAGAGCAAGGAGAAATAGTAGTAGCTGTACCCACCCTCCTCACCCTATGCACTGATCTCTGACTTTGGGGGTTTTTTCTTCATTTGTATTGATATATTTTGTTTTTATATCAAATTCATTTCAGAATATATTCCTATCTCTTCCCAATTCAATAAGCCATCTTTAATGACAAAGAATTAAAAGGAGAGAGGGAATGGGGGAGAACAGTGCAGCAAAACCAACCAACATGTCAACTAAGTCTAACCATATTCAGAGAAATGTTCAGTTCAGTTCCAGATCACTACAATAAAGCAAATATTGGGGCGGCCAGGTAGCACAATGAGTAAGAGCACCGGCTCCAGTGTCGGGATGACCTGGAGATAGAATCCTGGGCTCAAACACTTAGCACCCACCCAGAAACACCTGGCCATGTAACCTTGAGCAAGTTACTTAACCCTGATTGCTTAAAAAAAAAAACCCAGCAAATATTGCAATAAAGCAAGTCACACGCATTTTTTAGTTTCCCAATGCTTATAAAAGTTATGTTTATATTATACCATAGTCTACTGGATATGCAATAATAATATTATGTCTTAAAAAACAACATACATGCTTTAATTTTAAAAAAATACTTCATTGCTAAAAAATTCTAACCATCATCTTAGCCTTTGACAAGTAATACTTTTTGCCAGTGGAGGGTCTGCCTCAATGCTGATGGCTGCTGACTGATCAAGTGGCTGAAGGTTGGAGTGCCATGGAAATTTTTTAAAATAACACAACAATGGGGCGGAGCCAATATGGCAGAGTAGAAACAGGACATCCTCATGGCTCCCGCTTCCACCTCCTCCAATACATGTAAAAAATGACTCTAAACTTTAGAGCTACAGAACCCACAAAGTGACAGAGAGAAACTAACCTCCCACTGAAGACAGCCCGGCAAGAGGGCAGGAAGGGTCCAGCAAAACACACTGGGAGCCGAGCCCAGCCCTGCATGAGTCCAAAGTTTTAGCCTCATGGTAGCCTGACCAGCCGTTGCTAGAGGAACATCGGGAGAGTGGACCACTAGCAGCTGTGGCAGCTTCCAAAATTATCAACCCATAAATACCAAAGACAAAGTGAGAGGTCAGTGGACTTTGGGAACAGGGAGTCCAGGAGTGCAGTCCAGCCTCTGCCCCCTGGAGGGAGAAGCAGCTGAGGGATGGCAGCCGTCCAGCTACTGCCACATGGCTGCTTCAGAGCTCCTGGCCTGCAGATTGTAGGGGGACCAAGCGACCAGTAGGAGGGGTAATTGCTCTTGCTTTAACTTGCTTGGATCTGGATCCCTGTCCCGGGTGGAGGTCCTGGGGTGTGTGACCAGAGTGCCAGAACCAGTGGAGGTTTCTGAGAGGGCACCCAACTAATAGCTCTGGCAATTGAAAAAACCCCAGCTATTTGGGATAAAGCTCTCCTCTCTAAAAGAAGAGTTCTACTGTGGCAAAAAGCTCAAGAGTCAAGTGGTTGAAAGGTAATATGAGCAAGCAAAGCAAGCACTGCAATCCGACTTTGGATTCCTTTTTTGAGGACAAAAAGGATTGAGGCATGGAGCAGGAGGAAGACAACGAAGTCAGAACTCCTGCACCAAAAGCTTCCAAGAAAAATATGAATTGCTTACAGGTCATAGAGGAGCTTAAGAAGGATTTTGAAAACCAAATAAGAGAAGTGGAGGAAAAATTGGGAAGAGAAATGAGAACGATGCAAGAAAATAATGAAATGAGAGTCAACAACCTGACAGAAGAAAATAACACCTTAAAAAATAGACTAACTCAAATGGCAAAAGAGGCTCAAAAAGCCAGTGAGGAGAAGAATGCCTTAAAGAGTCAAATTTGCCAGATGGAAAAAGAATCTCAAAAGCTCACTGAAGAGAATCATTCCTTCAGAATTAGATTGGAGCAAATGGAAGCTAGTGACTTTATGAGAAATCAAGATACTATTAAATACATCCAAACAAATGAAAAATTAGAAGGCAATGTGAAATATCTCATTGGAAAAACCACTGACCTGGAAAATAGATCCAGGAGAGATAATTTTAAAATTATTGGACTACCTAAAAGCCATGATCAAAAAAAGGACCTAGAAATCATCTTTCAAGAAATTCTCAAGGGAAATTGCCCTGATGTTTTAGAACCAGAGGGCAAAATAGAGGTTGAAAGAATCCGCCAATCACCTCCTGAAAAAGATCCCAAAAAGAAAACTCCTAGGAATATTATAGCCATGTTCTGGACTTCCCAGATCAAGGGGAAAATATTACAAGCAGCCAGGAAGAAACAATTCGAATATTGTGGAAACACAATCAGGATAACACAGGATCTGGCAGCTTCTACACTGAGGGATTGAAGGGCTTGGAATATGATATTCTGGAGGTCAAAGGAGCTGGGATTAAAACCAAGAATCACCTACCCAGCAAAACTGAGTATCATATTTCAGGGAAAAATATGCTCATTCAATGGATTAGAGGACTTTCAAGCATTCTTGATGAAAAAACCAGAGTTGAATAGAAAATTTGACATTCAGATACAAGAAGCAAGAGAAGCATGAGAAAGTAAACAGGGAAAAGAAATCATAAGGAACTTATCAAAGTTGAACTATTTACATTCCTACATGAAAAACAATAATTTCAACTTATGAAACTTTTCTCAGTATGAGAATAGTTGAAGGGAATATAAATGTGTGTATATATATGTATACATACATATATATGTCTATATAGGAGGGTATATGGGCATCTGTGATAGTAATGGCAATTAAGGATTCCCCTGTATTGGCTTGGTTTTCAAATTGATTGTGTTAAAACCCAGAGTTTGTTAATCCCACCTGTGGGATGGGCTTGTTGATGTGAAAAGAAAGTCCTGAACTGGGAGGAGCTGGTGATGTAGATTTGGAGAGACACTAGAGAGAGGCGGAAGATCTTTTTGGAGGCAGCACCTTGTGGAGAGAGAGAGAGGCTAAGAGAATTGCTGGTGGCCGCTTTGAATTGCCCTGGACTTTTGAGACCTGCCCCCCTGAGCTGCCAAGGACTGAGGAGACATGGCTGTTTTGCTGGTACTTTGTCTGTCTGTTTTGATGTTGTTTTGCCAGATTTGTCCACTGGTGAAAGACAGTCTTTTTGTTGAAGAAGTCCTGGAACCTGGCTGTTCGCTAAGAAGCCCTGAGACTGTCCTGCAGACAGAGAGTGAATACTGTCCACTGGTGAGGGACAGTACTGTTGTTGCAGGGGTCTGGAGACTGTCCTGCAGACAGAGTGAATACTCTCCACTGGTGAAGAACAGTGCTGTTGTTGCAGGGGTCTGGGAGCCTTTCTGTTGGTTCAGAAGCCCTGAAGAAGGATTTTCTTGTTGTATGTTTACAGAAATCCTGGGAGAGGGCTTTGCTAATGTGTTCAGGGGTTCTAGGACTGTTCTACAGACAGAGGATGAATTCATGAAGGGACTGGCAATGTATCTTATGGCCTTGCTAAGCCTTGTCTCCCCAGGAACTCAGATTGCTGAGAACTTGCCTCCTGTCAAGATGAAGAAAAGAGCTCCATTTGGGTATTAAGTGCTGTGTTTAAACTTGATGTAACTCTGGGGTAGATTCAATTGTGATCCAGGGGTGGGGAACTTTTGACCTTATTGTGCTCTGTGATTGACAAATGAAGGTACTTTACCTATGTTTGGAAACTAATCTCCATTTGAGAAGAGGGGTTTTGTGGTGGACCAAATGAAGGTATAGCCTAGGGGTGGAGAAGTATTTAGAACAGGGACTTTGTAATTGATTGAATGATTGGAAGATCCTGGGGTGGGGTAGTACTTGGAGATTATTTAATCACACTTAGTAAATGCTGTATTTTGAATGATGTCATGTTTTGATCTTCTCTGTTCTTGGTTTGTCACTGAATAAAATAGAGAGCACCTATGCTGGTATTTTGAACCTGAGAAGTTGCCTTTCCTTGGCATTACATTACATTACAGCATCTGAATACATATGTGAGTGTGTATATATATGTTTACAGGTATACATAGACAGAGGGCACAGGACCAGTTAAATAGGAAGGAATGATACTTAAAAGGTGAAATTGAGAGGTGAGAGAGGAATATAATGAGAGGAGATGGGGAGAGACAGAATGGGGTAAATTATCTCATATAGAAGAGGCAAGGCAAAACTGTTACAATGGAGGGGAAGAACAGGAAGGCAAAAGGGAATGAGTCAACCTTACTCTCATTGAGTTTGGCTTAGAGAGGGAATGACATACACACTAAATAGAGTATTTACCCTACAGGGGAGTAGGGGGGAAGGGGATGAGAGGGTAATGGAAGGGAGGGCAGGTTTGGGGGAGAGGAAAGTTGGAAGCACACACTTTTGAAAAAGGACCGGGTCAAAGTAGAGAATAGAACAAGTGGGGGTGGGATAGGATGGAGGGAAATATAGTCCATCTTTTACAATATATCCACTATGGAAATGTTTTGCATAGCTACACATGTATAACCTATACTGAATTGCTTATCTTCCCAGTAAGAGTGGGTGAGGAGGGAGGAAGGGAAAGAATCTGGAATTCAAAGTTTTAAAATCAAATGTTTAAATATATATGTATATATATTCATGCAACTAGGAAATAAGATACACAGTCACTTGGGCATAGAGTTCCATCTTGCCCTACTGGAAAGTCAGAGCGGGGAGAGGGAAGGATATAGAAGAGAGCAGATTGAGGGAAGGGGTATTCAGTGGGATTGCTGTTTTGGGGTGGTGGATAAGGAAAAGATGGGGAGAAAATTTGTAACTCAAAATCTTGTGGAAATGAATGGTATAAACTAAAAATAAACATAAATTTAATTTAAAAAATAACACAACTATGAAGTCTGGTGCATCAATTGACTCTTCCTTTCACTTGCACACTTAGTGAGGCCATTGTAAGGTTATTAACTGGCCTAATTTCAATATTTTTATATCTCAGGGGATAGGGAGTCCCAAGGAAGGGGAGAGAGCCTGGGAACCACCAGCAGAGCACTCAGAACATACACAACATTGATCAGTTAAGTTCACTATCTTATATGGGTGTGGTTCATGGTGCCCACAAACAATTACAATAGTAACAACAAAGATCATAAATCACAGATCACCATTACAAATATAATAATGAAAAATTTTGCAATACTTCAAGAATTACCAAAATGTGGCACAAAGATAAGATGTGAGCACATGCTGTTGGAAAAATGGTGCTGACAGACTTGCTCGATGCACTGTTGCCACAAACCTTTAATTTGCAAAAAACACAATATATGTAAGGTGCAATGACATGAGGAATGCCTGTATGCTATATTATATAATCATAGTCCACTACCTCTGCAAAGAAGCAAGTGACATGCTTTTTCAATTAAAGCACTTATTTTCTTAGTTCTGCCTACCTATCAGCTTTAACCCAGTGTGAGATTTCTGTCCCCTAAAATAACTCACTCTGTTCTCATGTTCAATTCCCCAGACTCCACTAACCATCAGGTTCTTCCTGATCTACCATTCTCCTTCTTTCCCTAGTCTAGCCTATCCTGCTACAGCTGAAGCCCCAGTTATGGCTTATGTTCTCATAAAAGGTCAATTCTTAGGCCACAGAATTAAAAGAGAAAGCCTTTTGTTTCCCAATAAACACTAGGAGGCCTTTTTTCTACAACCACAATCTCCTAGACTGATTATTCTACATCCTTCCCTGGGGGTGTACTTCTCACTCTTCTTTAATTAATTCATTTAATTACACTCAAACAGACTCAAGTTCAAATCTGTCTTCATATATGTACTGGTTGTGTGGCCCTGGGCAAGTCATTTAACCTCTGCCTCAGTTTCTTCAACTGTAAATGGGGGATAATAATAGCACTTACCTCAGGGTCATTGTGAAGATTAGATGAGATATTTGTAGGGCAGTGTGTCTTAATAAATATGTACTCTCTTCCCCATAATCATTATTTCCCTCAATCAATAATCTAGTTAACCAGTTGTCATGGCCAAAGTAGGACTTTCCATATGATCCACCTTCCTTGTTCTGTGGTGCCCTCACCCCTACTAGATGCCTCAAAGATACATACCTAGATCCTTGTGCCTCTCTCAACTGGGGGGTGAGGTTATAAATACAGGCTATAGAGCTGCCAAAAAGGATAGGAAGTACTTTATATAAATTTTAAAATCTTGTAATTCATCATTTGTATTATCACTAACAAATAATATTTATTGAATGGCAAAAGAACTTATTGCACATAAGTAAGAGCTAGAAGAACTGGACATGTCAGCTATAGGGATTTCAAGCATAAAAAGGATCTGGCTTGACTCCAAAAATGACTACTTTATTCATGACCTGGTATTTTCTCATTCCATTGTCTTTGTTATGCCTAGATTGAACATTTAATTTAAATCCATTAGCTCCTTTTTCAGGTTTTACCACAGAAGAATAATTGCTCCATTCTAGTCTGAAATTAATTATTGATATTTAAGACTACTGCTAGTTGCTTGACTAATTCACTTATTTTTTGAATAATAGGACTGAACAGAAAAGGGCACAAGATAGGCCAAATATAATTTTCCGGTAAATTCATCTTTCCCACCACTCTCAAATTAATCTTTCTAAAACAACATGTCATTGTGTCATTCGCCTCCCAACAAATCTTCTCTCCCAATTTAATTTTTCCCTTGGTGTCCATAAGATAGGAGTGAGTGGCATGGTATAATCAATGAAGTCACACTCAAATAGAAATCTGGGGCAACTAATCAGTATATAAGGATCCCTGCTGGTCACACATTGGTTTAGTTTGTAAATGTAACATTATCTACCTTTAAACTTTTAATTTATATTATTATTTATTTTATATCTGGTATGTTTCTCACCTATGATGTAATGGGAAAAGCACTAGCTTAGGAATCAGGAGAACTGAGTCCCACTCCTAAATTGTTATAATTAGCTAGTTGAGTAGGTAGCCTGGTGGCAGAGTGGTTAGAGTACCAGGCTTGGAGTCAGGAAGACTCATCTTCCTAAGTTCAACTCTGGCCTCAGACACTTACTGGCTATGTGACCCTGGGCAAGTCACTTACCCCTGTTTGCCTAAGTTTTTCATCTGTAAAATGGGCTGGAGAAGGAAATGGCAAACCACTCCAGTATCTTTGCCAAAAAAACAAAAAACCAAAACACATGAGGTCATGAAAAGTCAGACATGATTGAACAAACATCTGAACAAATTTAAAAAAACAACTAGTTGAGTAATTAATCTTGGTCAGGTCACTTTACATTTCTGGACCTCATTTTCCCTATCTGTAAAAAGGAGGGACTTGCCCTAAGTGATCTTGGAGCAAAAATCTTACATCCCACCATTCCAGTTGGGCTAACAGACTTGATCTATTTATCATATGGTGGCTGCTCGGATATAGGAAACCAGTGTTCACCCTGTATTTGTGGAGGACTCATCACTAGACAGAGCTAAATTGATCTCAAAACTTCTCAGCCATTCTCCACTCAAGTCAAACACCAGTCTCAGCACTCCCTAGTGCAGCCTGAACCAGATTAAGTGGTCGTTCCTTCCTATCATGGAGACACCTTGCTAAAACTAATCACTTGCACCCTTGATCCTATCCATTCTTATCTTCTACAGGAGCTTTCTATGATCATCATTCTCTCTTTCTCTCATGCATCTTTAATCTATCCCTCTCTACAGGCCCCTTTCTCTTATCTCTACTAGTACTCCTAGATTTCCCTAATATTATAAAAAGCACTCTCACAACCCTTCTACTCTACCCAGCTACTATCCCATTTTGCTCCTTCCTGACTAAAGTTCTTGAAATGATGCTATACAGTTATCCCTTTCATGTTGAGGGGGGACAGAGGTGTTGGCAGCCATGAGATCTGGAAAATCTCTGTAAAAATTTTTTGGCCCTCCTTTCATACCAAAGAAGCCTGAATTTTTCTCTTTTTCATTTATGGGGTAGTTACTGTATCTTATTATAAAATTTGGATTAAGTATTTGGTCCTGGGCTACATTATACAATACTATACATATATTTTAGGCATTTCTGAGTTTCTAAACTTTTTCCGTTGGCCTTTATGTGTCATCTTCAGGTTTCACAAAACTCCCCCCAAATTCCCATTTAATTTCTTAAAAATGCTGACCTGAGATACATCAAAATCATGATGGGGAAAAGTGCAATGTGAAAGGGATAAATGTACACATGATTAGACCACCTTCTCTCCCAGTTAGCTCTTTGGAGTTTGGCTTACCACTTTAGTGAATTATTCCAATTTGACTATTAATAGTAATAATAATGGTTGATATTTGTATGGCAGTTGGTAGTTTACATGTTTTCCTCATGTAATGGCTGGGGCCTTTCTCACCCATGTGTAGAAGCAAACACCTCAGCATCCCCAGGGTGGCTGCCAACACAGGTTCTTAGATCTGCTTTTCTAAAGGAAAGCAACTCAAAATGGGTTAACAATCTTGCTTTAATCAATCAAACATATATCATTTACCTAGTTCAGGGGAAAAGGTCAGCACCTCGAACTTCAGAGTATACAGACAGAAGTTACAAGACAGAAAAACAGATCAAGCAGACAGGCTTCCAAACTGTCCAACCATTACATCCATACCAAATTACAGTTACCAAAGAGGGAAGCATCCACATCTGGGTTTTCAAAGCCGGGGGGCTCTCAATGGCTGCCCAGAGTCCCATCTGGTCAAATCACACAACACTTCTCAAAGTGAGCCCCAAAGCAAAGTCTCACATCAGGGATTATATAGCCTTCTCCTGGGTTCAGAGAATGTAGCAACCCTCTTGATCCACTGCCCAATCACAAAGCACCAAGGTGTGGGCGTCCGGAAAAACAAGCCTCTCACTGCAGGCTCCAAGTGCACTTAACCTAGGGGCAGGGAGATCTTAAGAATTTACATTCCTACTTAGCTACTGCCCTGGTGGCGCAGAGTTCAGAGTTAGAATCCTCTCCAAACACAGCTCATGAGCC
Organism: Petaurus breviceps papuanus; assembly: GCF_028583685.1. NCBI lineage: Eukaryota > Metazoa > Chordata > Mammalia > Diprotodontia > Petauridae > Petaurus > Petaurus breviceps. The sequence goes on along the minus strand of NW_027185764.1, from coordinate 63,632,897 downwards.
CCACCAGTGGGTTTACTTTTACCTGTCAACCAGAGAAAAGGTTCACAACAAAACTTTTAAAATTTATTTTTAGTGACCCGTGTTGTTCTGTACCTTCATTTCAGATATATACTTCCTCCCTTCCCTACTCCATGAGCCAGCTCTTATAACAAAAAGAGAAAAAATGTTTAAAAAGGAAAAAAATGCAGTTCAGCGAAATCAACTGATTGACTGAGTCTGACAGTACATACTCTACCTATTAATGCAATGAAAAGAGCAATGTGTATTTTATCAACTTTTTTTCTTTGGCTGACCTTGGCCATTATAATTTCACAGCTTTCAGCTTTGGTTTTTGTCATTCTTTCCATTTATATTACTGTAGTTATCATGCAAAGGCAGCTAGGTGGCCCAGTGAATAGATTGTGGGGCCTGGAGTAAGGAAAACCTAAGTTCAAATCTGTCCTCAGGATGTGAAAAAATTGGAACACTAATGCATTGCCGGTGGAGTTGTGAACTGATCCAACCATTCTGGAGAGCAATCTAGAATTATGCCCAAAGGGCTATAAGTAATTTCATATTCTTTGACCCAGCAATACCACTTCTAGGGTTGTATCCCAAAGACAGCATAGAAGCAGGAGGAAGACCCATATGTACAAAAATATTTATAGCAGCTCTTTTTGTGGCAGCAAAGAATTGGAAATTAAGGGGACGCCCATCAATTGGGGAATGGCTAAACAAATTATAGTATATTAATGTAATGGAATACTATTGTGCCATAAGAAACAAAGAGCAGATGTACTTCATATCTACCTGGAGAAGCTTATACAAACTGATGCTGAATGAGAAGAGCAGAACCAGGAAAAATGTGTACACAATTACAGATACAACGTATGTGTGATGATCAACTCTGATAGACCGGTCTCTTCTCAGAAATGCAGGGCTACAAGTAAACTCCCAAAGTCTCATGATGGAGAGAGATGTCTACCTTCAGAGAAAGAACTAAAAAGAACAGAGTTTGAATGTAGATTGAAGCAAATTACCTGCTCTCTTGCTTTTTCTTGTTTGGTTTCGTTTCCTCTTTCCCATTGTTCATTCCATCTGATACAATTCTTCTTTATAACCTAATGTGAAAGTATCTGCTGATCCTATACTTGATTGTAAGCCACTATGGGAGACTGGGGTGAAGGGGAGGGAGGGGGAGAAAATTTGAAACTCAAAGAACTGTGGAGCTGAATCTTGTAAACTCAAAGTAAACGAACAAATTAATAAAGACCAAAAAAAATCTGTCCTCAGACACTAGCTATGTGACCCTGGGCAAGACACTTAACCCTATTTGCCTTAATCCATGGGAGAAGGAAAGGGCAAACCACTCCAGTACCTTTGACAAGAAAACCTCATGGATAGTATGGTCCACAGGGTCATGAAGAGTTGGATGCAACTTTACAACAGCCATTGTGCAGACTATTTTCCTGGGCCTACTTACTTCACTTTGTATCATTTCATATAAGTTCTTCCCCAGCTTCTCTGAATTCTTTATATTTATCATATCCTATGCCATATCTATTTACCACAATTTTACCACATGTTGTTTCTAGCTCTTTTCTACTACAAAGGGCACTACTATAAATAATTTAGTGTTATATGGAGCATGGCTTTGATCTCATTGTTTCTACCTAGTGGTGGGATCTCTGAGTAAAAGGGTATGTACCAGCAACTGATGTTGTAGGACGGACGGTGAACAAAAGGTTTGGGCTAGGTGAGCATAGTTAGGCAACGATGCTGGTTTAATGGAGTAGTATCATTGATTATATATCTTTCTTGTTTATGCATGGAAAGTTTTACAGTGAACTTCAGGATCACCAGTTTCTCACGGATGCACTCAGCTAAACACAGATATCAGCAAAAGACCTTGACTACCAGTCTATTTCCTGCATGCCCAGAATACTTGTGGGAGACACAGCAATATTTCTTGATATTGATTGCCAAATATTCTTCTTAGGGAAAGATATGGCACACCTGTCCAGAGGGGACTTTGTACCCTACTGGATTCGAACAAATCAACAAGTCCAGACTTGGACATAGCTCAATGAGTCCTTGAACTTAGAGCAAGTCACAAGTCTCTGGATTTAGACACAAGCTCAAGAATCCATTAGACTTGGACCCCCACAGGTATAGAAATTTTTGGATCTTTTTAGCATAATTCCAATTCCATAGCAAATGAAAAATTGGATCAACTTGCATATGGACCAGCAGTGTATTTGTGTGTCTGTTTTCCCTCCAACATTGACTGTTTTCATCATTTGTTATCTTTGCCAATTTTCTGAGTATGTAGCAAAACCTCAAAAAATGTTTTGATTTCTCTTATTAGTGATATGGAGCAATCTTTCCTATAGTTAACAGTTGGCAGTTAATTTGAGAACTTTTTTTGTCATTGGGAGATAGATCTTAGCCATATTTTTAAGTTAATCCTCTATATATCTTGGATATCACAGCCTTATCAGAGATATTTTTTCAATTAACACTTTCCCTTTTACATACATAAACTAAGATATTTAATGAGATGGCATCAGAACTAAACATTTCTCCATAAAGCTTGAGTTTACTCTCCCATAAATATACACAGACACACACATACAAGTAGAAACAGCAGATTCCATTAAGAAGCATTATAAGGGTACATTTTAGCCCTGGCAAACTTCCTGCTGCCCCACCTCATAGATCTAAGACATCCCAACATACGAATCACTGAACAAAAAACCCCCAGTGAATGTTAAACTATTCACTACACCGACAGCATGTTTTGGAGACTGGAGACTGGAACAAGAGAGTTATTTAGATATGAACAGACTTTGATACCTTTATTTTTTGTATGAGTTCATGCCCACCAGTTCTGGGGAGAATTCCTCAGAAGTCCAGCCAAGGTTGTGCAGGTTCCTATCTCTATGAGACCAGGCCTATATCTGTGAGGAGAGAATAAATCTGTGACCCTAGGATGAATCATATTCTTTTCCCACTTCCCTTTCACCCTTCTTTGCCACCTCAATCCATCACATTTCACAAAAGGCACCAAGGCATATATCTGGAAGTTGAGTTAACAGATAACACCTTGCCTTCCCAACATTCACCATTTTGAAACAACTAAAAAATGAAGGAATATTACCTAACACGTCAGAAGTGAAATTTTTCCTATACAATAGGGGTAAGTTTAGAAACCATTTTTGGAGCTGATTCCGCCATCTCCAAAAAGAACCAAAGAGAATATGTTTTAATAAATGTCATTTGGACAATTAAGTTTTTCACATAGGTTTTCTCCTTTTCCCTTCTCCAATGAAGGTCCTGAATTACCATATATCCAGTTTTTTGGAGTGCTACCAAATGAAGGAATAAAAATCAATTAGAGAAATTAATCAAATCTCCTCATTTATAATATAGAGAACTCACACAAATAGCCATCATTCAAAGTGCTGTAATGAGTCGCCCCCATTCAATCATACACAAGACATCCACATACAGGGAACATGTGTGCACAGGGTATGTTTGGAAGGAAAATTCATACCCTTGATGGTGAAAAACTGCCCAAATCTGGTAATGTAACTGTGTTGCTTGCTCTCTTATCTCTCAGCCACTTGTCATTGGTCATCCCCACGGTTTCCCAGCAGGTTTCAAATCTCTGTTTCAGCTATTCTTTTGCTACCCTGTTATCTTCAGGGTCATGTATTATCTTGTGCAACATCCACTGGGATAGCTGTGATTCACTTTCCCCCTTTATGGAGGGCTACATCTCGATTCACCAATTTTTTCAGCCTCTATTATGCCTTAATTATAGTACTTAACAGAAGTGTTAAATTCAAAACCTTCTGGTTTTCAACATCTGACACTGTATACCAAAATAAAGTCCAATTGGGTACATAATTTAGATATAAAGGCTGATACTATAAACAAATTAGGGGAGCAAGGAATAGTTTATCTGTCAGATTTATGGAGAATGGAGGAATTTATGGCCAAACAAGAGATAAAGAACATTATGAAATGCAAAATGGATCATTTTGATGACATTAAATTGAAAGATTTTTGCACAAACAAAGCCAATGCGACCAAGATTAGGAGAGAAGCAGAACAGTGGGAAAGAATTTTTTTACAACTAGTGTCTCTGATAAAGTTCTCATTTCTAAAATATATAGAGAACTGAGTCAAATGTACAAGAATACAAGTCATGTCCCAGTTGACAAATAGTCAAAGGATATGAACAGCCAGTTTCCAGAGGATGGAATTAAAGCCATGTCTTATGAAAAAATGCTCTAAATCACTATTGATTAGAGAGATGCAAATCAAAACAACTATGAAATACCACATTATACCTATGAGATTGGCTAACATGACAAAACAGGAAAATGATCAATGTTGGGAAAGATGAGGAAAAGTTGGAACATTTATTGTTGTTGGAGCTGTGAGCTGATCCAACCATTCTGACGAGCAATTTTGAACTATGCCCAAAGGGCTATAAAAATGTGCATACCTTTTGACCTAGCAATACAACTTCTAGGGCTGTATCTCAAAAAAGATCATAAAAATGGTAAAAGGACCCACACGTACAAAAATATTTATAGCAGCTCTTTCAGCGGTGGCCAAGAACTGGAAATTGAGGGGATGCCCATCAATTGGGGAATGGTTGAACAAATCATGGTATATGAATGTAATGGAAAACTATTGTGCTCAAATAAATGATGAGCAGGCAGACTTCAGAAAAACCTGGAAAGAGTTATGTGAACTGATGCTGAGTGAAGTGAGCAGAACCAGAAAACATTGCACATAGTAACAGCCACTGTGTGCAATGACTGATTTTGATAGACTTAGCCCTTTTCAGCAATTCGAGGACCTAAAACAATTCCAAAGGACTCATGATGGAAAATGCCACCCGCATCCAGAGAAAGAACTATGGAGTCTGAATGCAGAGTGAAACAGAATATTTTCTTTTTTTGTTTTGTTTTTTTTTTCTTTCTCATGGTTTCTCTCATTTGTTATAATTCTTCTATACAACATGATTATATAGACTATATAGTATATGTAGAGCTATATTAGATTGCATGCTGTCTTGGGGAGGGAGGCAGGGAAAAAAGGGGAGGGAGAAAATTTTAAACTTATGGAAGTGAATGTTGAAAACTAAAAATAAATAAACTAAAAAAAAAATCTGGTTTTGGATAAAAAACTATTTAGTTACTCTGGTCCCAACTACTAGAGGTGCTGTAATTTGTAAGCTTCTCCCCTTCAGAGAAGGCCTATCAGCCCTCTGAGAAGAGGAATGTAGCTCTCTCTAGTTAGTTCTCATAGTTAATCCTATGAAAGTCTCTTCTATCACTCCTCACAAACATAGCCAATGGTCATGAAACTCTTTTCTTACTATCAAATTGTAGAAGATAAGAGATCAGGCTAAAATCAGGTCTGTTCCATGAGCTCTTCTTAGGACTCTTCTGTTTTATTTTTCTCTGAACTATTCTACTGACATATATTACTAGTCTCTCCTCCACTATCTCACCTGAGCCTCTCTGTTCAACTGTCATCTAATATATTGTCAAAAACCTACTTTATTTTTTTTAAGGGGGGAGGGAAGGGCAATTGGGGTTAAGTGACTTGCCCAAGGTCACATAGCTAGCAAGTGTTAAGTTTCTGAGGCCAGATTTGAATTCAGGTCCTCCTGACTCCAGGGCCAGTGCTCTATTCACTGCACCACCTAGCCACCCCACCCTATTTTAGTTTTTAGTATTATAGACCCTAGGTAGGTAAATATCTTTAGAACTCTGCTTCCTCAAAATGAAAAGGACCTGAATGATACTATGATGATAAAACTATTCTAGGCTTCCCCCAACATGTCCTTCTGTTCTGTACAAAAACCAATGACTGTGCTGGCTAAAAAAGTCTGACAAGGCTGGTCACCTTGGTCCCAATTCCCCCTACCATCAATGCGCCTGGTCTCCTATATATCATAGCTTGCTGTCTCCTAGACCTCTTTACATTCACAAGAGCCCAGTGGGGGTGCTACTGCAAATATTATCTCTTTTTTATAGATGAGGATTCTGAGACTTAGAGGTTAAATAACTTTTACTAGGTTACACAACTATTAAAGATAAAGAGCTGGGACTCAACTCAGTAATGCCTTCCAAATTAAGTTAACATTTACTTTACTACTCAGTGATATAAATGCAAAAATGGATATAGGGGAAAGTAATGAAAAATATGCTGGGAAATATGATTTAGGTTTAAAAGGAAAGAAGTGAAAGACTTGTAGACTATAAAGAAACTTCATACCTATATACCACTAAGTATTTCTTTAAAAAAGTGAATTTGGAAGTGAATCTGGATATCATGTCAACTGGATATAGAAACATCAAATAAGATCATTTAAAATGAAAATGATTATGAAATAGGAAATGAAAGATTAACAATGTAGGAGTCAGTTCTGAATCATCTGTGTGCAATCAGACTGCTGATTCATTAGAGCAAAGCTCAGTCATTTTCAAATTAAAAGTCAGAAAAACAAAGAGAAAATACATTATACAATTAAAACAACTTCAGCTTGACCTGTTGAAGGTATTGATATTAAACAATGGGAAACAGACCTCTACTATTTCCTATAGAAGTTTAAATGATGTAAACCAATCACCACAAGTAGACCAAAAAAGGCCAGAAAACTGTACTAGTCAACAAACACCTGAAATCCTTGCAAAGCAGAAGAATATGACAAAGGGAATGTAACAGCCTAAAAAATAAACTCACTCAAATGTAACAAATCAGAAAAAAAGCCCAATTTGCCCCCAGAGAAAGTGCATACTCAGTTCCAATTCATCAGTCATTTAAAAAAGCACACAGGAAGCAATCACAGAATACCTGTATATGCTCTAAAATGAAGAATAGTGTCCTTTATTACACATGCCAAGAAACAGGCTCATCAAATATTCATGTACTCCACACATACTCATAGGATTGGACTCAACTATTATACTAGTAATGGCAAAATGTGAAAATATGTCATAGATTGCTGAATTAAACAGTGGATCCCAAGTAATTATAATATTTTACCCTTTTATAAGGGTAAAAGACAAATTTAAGACAAATAACTTCACAGACTATGGAAAGATTAGTACTTGATGTCCTAAGTGATAAAGATCATCCATATTTGGGTTATAACAAAGTGTCTTTAAAGTTTCCTTAAAAATGGTATTAATCCAGAGAAAGAATCACAGAGTCTGAATACAGATTGAAACAAACGATTTGCACTCTCTTTTTGGTTTTGTTTTGTTCCTTCTTTCTCATGGTTCATTCCATTGGTTATAATTCTCCTTTAGAACTTGACTGATGTTTAATGTGAAGGTAGAATTTGTATCAGATTATGTGCCACCTTGAAGTGGGGGGGAAGGAACTCCAAAACTTGTGGAACTGAATGTTGTAAACTAAAAATAAATAAATTTAAGAGGAAAAAATAAGAAATGATGAACAGGTAGATTTCAGAAAAACCTGGAAAGACTTACAGGAACTGAGGCTGAATGAAGTGAGAAGAAGCAGGAGAACACTGTTCACAGTAATAGTCACATTGTGCAATGACTAACTTTGAAAGACTTGGCTCTTCTCATCAATACAATGATCCAAGACTATTCGAAAACACTAGTGATGTAAAATTCTATCCACATCCAGAGAAATAACCATGGAGTCTGAACACAGATCAAAGCATACTATTTTTACTTTTTTGTTTTTTTCTTTCTTGTCATTTTCCCTTTTCTGATTCTTCTTTCACAACATGACCAATGTGCAAATATGCTTAACATGATTGTATATGTATGAGATATGTTAGATTGCTCGTATCTTGGGGAGAGGGAAGGGAAATGAGGGAGGGAGAAAAATTTGGAACTCAAAATTTTACAAAAATGAATCTTTAAAACTATCTTTACATGTAAATGGAAAAAATAAAATACTACTAAGAAAAAAATGTTATTAATGTCAATAGGAAATGTGGCTATGCACAGATCCACCAACTATTGTTGGAGTGTCAGCATTAATTAGGACAAATTCCAGCTTCTTAAAGATGGAATATTGTGTGCAAAAAGCTAGGACCCAATATCTATACACTGTAATTGTATAGTCTAATCTAAACAGAGGCTTACAGGAAAACAGAACCAAATTATAGCAGTCAATATCATGTGAGTACAAGCATTTCAAACTCAAAAGAAGATTTTAAGAAGTTTTATTTTAGTGATTCTCTACCCCAAAATGGAAGAATATATTGAGAGAATATAAGAGAATAGACATACCATTATTATGTGACTGGGATTGGGGCACACCCAAGTAGATGGACCACAGAATGCAATTTACTGACTCTTAACCATAGAGAATTCTCTTGAAAAAATTCCTTTTTCTGTTATGGATAGGGACAAGGACTGGCCTTGTGATTTCAGTATAATAATGAACTCCTTTGTGAGAAAATTCCTTTTACCAATTTGGGTTATTGAACCTTTTCTATAATTTATGGCATTTTAGATGCCTATAGAGCACTAAGAGATTAAGGGACTTGTTGAAGGTCAGGAATCTAGTTTGTGTTAGGGGTGGGATGTGAGCCTAGGCTACACTGGCTCTGAGTCCAGATCTCTCCACTAGGCCATATTGCTTCTCTGTTTCTTTCTTTCTTTTTTTTTTAAATGCTTTATTAACTTCTGATTTACATCATTCGTTTCTGCCAGATTTTGAGTTACAAATTTTCTTCCCATTTTTCTCCTACCCACCCCCCAAAATAGCAGTCCCACAGGATATCCCCTCCTCCAATCTGCTCTCTCCCATATTTTCTCCCATACCCCTTTAGACTTTTCCAGTGGATCTCTATGCCTCAGTGCCTGTATATCTTATTTCCCAATTACATGTAAGATGGTATTAATAATAGTATATATATATATATATATATATATATATACACACACATACACATATATACATATATATATATTTGAATATTTGATTTTAAAATTTACAATTCCAGATTCATTCCCTTCCTTCCTTGTCACCCACCCTTACTGGGAAGATAAGCAGTTCAGTATAGGTTGTGCATGTGTGGCTAATGCAAAACAATAACATAGTAGATATGACTATATTTCTGACTATATTTCCCTCCCTCCTATCCCACCTCCCACCCGTTCTATTCTCTACTTTGATCCCGTCCCTTTTCAAAAGTGGGTGCTTCCAACTTCCCTCCCCCGCAGCCTGCCCTTCCTTCCATCATCCCTCCTCTCATCCCCTTCCCCCCCTACTCTCCTGGAGGGTGAGATACCCTATTTAGTATGTATTTCATTCCCTCCTCAAGCCAGATTCAATGGGAATAAGGTTGACCCATTCCCTTTTGCCTTCCTATTCTTCCCCTCCATTGTAGCCATTTTTCCTTGCCTCTTCTGTATGAGATAGTTTACCCCAATCTGTCTCTCCCCATCTCCTCTCATTATATTCCTCTCACCTCTTAATTTCACCTTTTAAGTATCATCCCTTCCTGTTAAATTGGTCCTGTGCCCTCTATCTATGTATACCTGTAAGCCTCTCTGTTTCTTTCAGTGATAGAGCTCAGATATCTTCTTAAGAAACTGGTGGAGTCTAACCCCTTGTGTGCATTACCCCTAGTGGTGGTACAGAAGAAAAGTGGGAAGATCCAAACATGTGTGGACCTTAGGACTCTGAACAAAAGAACTAGAGTAGACTAGTATACAATGCTATGAATTTGAGACACTCTGGACTGTGTCTTAGGGCAGCTGGTGGTTTTCAGCATTGTATTTGCAAAGTAGTTATTATCAGTCTCCAATGGCAGGAAATGACAAGGAGAAGATAGCTTTTATCTGCCCAGCTGAATTTTTACCAGTGTGAACATATTCCTCAAGGTATCTTGAGGGCACCTGCTACTTTCCAATGGTTGACAGATAAAGTAGTTGGGGATATGAATTATTTAGAAGTGTTGATGTACTTCCTTAACCTTAGCATTGTTGTTGTTCTTAAGAAGCCCTGGAAGAACATGAAGAGAGACTAATAAAAGTCTTATGTAGACTGGACAAGGCTGATCTGAAACTGTCAACTGATAATGCCCATTCTGCAGAGCTTCTGTTTAGGATGAGGGTGTATCATCTCATTGAGGAGTGAGCAATGGCCTTATGGAGGAAAAGAAAGCACTACTTAAGGCCATGATTTAAGAACTTTTCTAGGAGTTGGAGATTATACTCATACATTTACAGAGCATTACCATTTCATTTCTAAAACACTGATGATCTTACTGATAAATATATAATTGAAGAGAACAGAAATAGAAGATCAGGAAAGGGCAATATTCTCTAAACCCTTTGAAGTCAGTTAGGGACCGTTGAACAGACGAATGTGAATAATCTTTTAAAGATTTTATCAGTTGCATCACATGCACATCAGTTATGACCTTTGCAGAATCTAAACAAGTTTCTGTTCTAGTACAGATGCTAACTTGGAAGGTTTAGAATCATTATTATACCTACAGAGTAATGGTAATCAGAAACCAAATGCCTTTTCAAACTGAACATTTCCTAACAGTGAGACTTGCCATGTTGTTGCATAAGCAAGCACCCTAGCACACAGGGTAGACTACTAGCACAGGTTTTTTTATCTGCTTTTCTAAAGGAAAAACAGCTTCAGAGGGGTCAACAATCTTACTTTAATTACAGATAAGTAGATAATAAAAGAAAGAGAAATGAGCACAGAGATTAAACAGACAGGGCTCAACTGTCTGAACAAAGTAATACAATCACCTACATACTCCCTCAGACTGGGAAAGTATCAACATCTGAGTAGTCTGAGGAACTCTTAACAAATAGCTACTGAGAGTCCAGTCCAGGGAATCAAAGGTCCTTCTCATAAGCAAACCCCCAAAGCAAAATTTCATCTCAGAACACACACACACACACACACACACTTTTGGCTAATAGGCTTGGAGCCAGAAGGGATCACAACCCTCATGACTCAGTGCCTAATTACCTTACTACCAAAAGGTGTGAAAGCCTTCCTACAAACAAGCCTCCCCTAAGCAAGCTCCTCTTTAGGCAAGTTCCTCCCCCAATGGGCTCTTTGTGACTCAGGATGTATCACAGTTGGGCCAGAGTGCAAAGCAGCAAGACATCCGTGATTGAACATGTGGTCACATAGGTCTATTAATGGATGGGGAAGATCTTCATATTCCATTAACATTACAATTGTACACATAAACTGGAGTTTATGGCTTTGATGTGAGCTATTGCTGAAAAATTTACACTACGTACATGGAACGAAATTTTGAATGCACAGACTGACAATATTCCATTCAAATATTTGACTTGTGGGATAGATTTCAATTACTCACAATCAATACATTTTGCATCTGAGAGTGAGGTTGAAGAAAACTTACCATCTAGCTGTAACCTCAACTTAGAAAAATTCTAATCTTACTTCTTTTTGTTTCTCTTCTTCTAGACCAGGGATGAGGAACCTGCTGCCTGGAGGCCACATGTGACCCTCTAGGTCCTCAAGTGTGACCCTTTGATTAATCCAAACTTAATAGAACAAGTTCTAAGACTGTCCACTTCTGTGAATTTGCATTCCCAAACATTTCACTCTGCATCGATTCGTACATCTTCCTAGGTTTCCCATTTCTTAGAGTGCAAAATTTCATTAAATCGATACACAATAACTTGTTCAGTCATTCCCCAGTTGCTGAGCACTTACTTTGTTTCCAGTTCTTTGGTACAACAAAGCTGTCGCTAAAATATTTTTTTGCATGTGTGTCCTTTCCCTCTTTTTTAAAATTTATAAATCTTTTTTAGTTATAATCCAATTAATGGAGTAACTGGGTGAAAGAGTATGTACAGTTCAGAGAGTTTTGGGGTATGGTTCCAAATTGTTTTCCAAAACAGTTAACAGCTCCAACTGTGTGCCTGTTCTCCCATAGCCCCTCCTAATTGTCAACTTCCATTTTTGCTTATGTGAAGAGTTACGATAGAAACTCAGAGTTGTTTTAACTTGCATTTCTTATTACTAGTAATTTGGAACATTTTTTATGTGGCTATCAATGGCTTCCTTTCTTCTTTTGAGAATTGTCTCTTTGTACCCTTTTACCATTTATTCAGTGGAAATGGTTCTTGTTCTAATATATTGGTACCAAGTTCCTATGCATCTTAGACATGAGACCTTTATCTCAGAACTTTGCTGGAGAGTTTTATCAGTTAACTATTACCCTTTTAATTATAACTTCATTGATTTTGTTTGTGCAAAAGCTTTTCAATTTTATGTAATCAATGTTTTCCATTGTTTGGTGATGAACTCTTCCTCTATTCATAGTCGTGAATAGTTATCTAGTCCTACTCCTCTAACATGAACTCTCAAATTTAGGTATCTGAAATGATCATTGGTTCTGTATCATTCTTTTTATTGATTCTATTTATAGTTAATTGATTTTGTCCTATAATTGCCCAAGTCTTTGAATTTAGTTCAGAATTGAGCTGACCTGTAATGGGTTAAGTTTAGCAACCCAGTTCTCTTGATAATCAATTTAATTCTTGCCTCAAGGAATTCTACTGGTCTGGGGGATGTGGGTAGACATTAGGGAATCTGATCTAACATATACATACCCCAATAAGCTATCCTTCAAGGATATTCCACAGAAGTCTGGCCTACTATCTTGCAGATAGATTAAAATAATGAATGCTCCATAGTCACAGAGGGTAAGGATCAGGTCACTGATAGCCTTTCCTTACCAAATTTCTAATCAATCATACTGTTCTCCACACTTCAGTTATATAACCAATTACATTATCCTCGACCCCATGTCACGTATCCTGTTCTGTTCTTTGTGCTTCACTCCCCAAAAACTTCATTTGGGGGTCTTATCTTTCTTGAGGAAGCTGAGATCCTATTTATCCTATTAGTAATGCAAATTCATGTATTACTAATAAATTGATGATGCTCAGAAACTTGTGCTTCAGTTTACCTTATTTTTACTGTTACATATCTATTTGGTCATCTCCAATCATCCTGATCTATGTCTTGCCACAGGACCCTGAAGAAGAAACCTTGTACATTCCTCCCTCACTTAAATCCAATTTCCTTGCAAGTCATAGTATCATCTTTCTGATATCATGGTGTAATGTAATTGCCAAGGAAAGGCAACTTCCCAAGGTTCAAAATACCAGCATAGGTGCTCTCCGTTTTATTCAGTGACAAACCAAGAACAGAGAAGGTCAAAACATGACATCATTCAAAATACAGCATTTACTAAGGGTGATTAAATAATCGCCAAGTACTACCCCACTTCAGGACCTTCCAATCATTCAATCAATTACAAAGTCCCTGTTCTAAATACTACTCTACCCCTAGGCTGTACCTTCATTTGTCAATCACAGAGCACAAAAAGGTCAAAAGTTCCCCACCCCTGGATCTCAATTGAATCTACCCCAGAGTTACATCAAGTTTAAACACAGCACTTAATACCCAAATGGAGGTCTTTTCTTCATCTTGACACGAGGCAAGTTCTCAGCAATCTTAGTTCCTGGGGAGACAAGGCTTAGCAAGGCCACAAGATACATTGCCAGTCCCTTCATTAATTCACCCTCTGTCTGTAGAACAGTCCTAGAACCCCTGAAAACATTAGCAAAACCCTCTCCCAGGATTTCTGTAAACATACAACAAGAAAATCCTTCTTCAGGGCTTCTGAACCAACAGAAAGGTTCCCAGACCCCTGCAACAACAGCACTGTCCTTCACCAGTGGAGAGTATTCACTCTCTGTCTGCAGGACAGTCTCAGGGCTTCTTAACCAAAAGCCAGGTTCCAGGACTTCTTCAACAACAGGACTGTCTTTCACCAGTGGACAAATCTGGCAAAACAACATCAAAACAGACAGACAAAGTACCAGCAAAACAACCATGTCTCCTCAGTCCTTGGCAGCTCAGGGGGCAGGTCTCAAAAGTCCAGGGCAATTCAAAGCGGCCACTAGCAATTCTCTTAGTCTCTCTCCCTGCCTCCACGTGGGTGCTGCTTCCAAAAAAGGTCTTCCGCCTCTCTCTTGTCTCTCCAAATCTATGTCACCAGCTCCTCCCAGTTCAAGACTTTCTTTTCACATCAACAAGTCCATCCCACAGGTGGGATTAACAAGCTCTGGGTTTTAACACAATCAATTTGAAAACCAAGCCCAATACAGGGGAATCTCCACATTCCATTACTATCACACATGGTCCTCTTCAAAAAGGAAGGACAAACAACAATATTCATTTAGAGCTTATTATGTGGTACTGTGTAAGCTGTGGGTCTAAATCTAATTTCTGCTATTGTTTTCCAATTTTCCCGGGTGTTTTTGTCAAATTGTAAGTCTTTATCCCAGCAGTTAGGGTTCTTGCATTTATCTGGATTACTTCTGGATCTTGTGTACCTAATCTGTCCTAACAACTTTTTTATTTTTTTAACCACTACCAAATAGTTTTGATGATTACTGCTTGGTAGTAGAGTTTGAGATCTGGTACCACTAGACTCCTTTTCCATGATCTCCCTTAATATATTTTTGGAGAAGGAAATGGCAAACCACTCTAGTATTTCTGATAAAAAACCCATGGACAGTATGGTCCATAGGGTCATGAAGAGTCAGATATGACTGAACAATAACCTTTAATATTTTCCAGAATGCCTTTGAATAAAACCCACAGGCTGTGAGTTAGGTGGAAATCTCTCTAGGTAAAAAGTAACCTGAGAGGTCAAAGAAATAGAATGACCAGGTTGTATAAATAGAGACAGACCCTCAGGCAGGCACCAACTGGATGAGTGTGATTGAATTCTATCTTGAAGATTTCCACTATCTTAGATGTGTCCTACACCACCAGAATATTATAAGATTAACTTCTTAGAAATGCATTATCCTACTGGAACAAACCTGATCTTTGGCAACTCTTGAGACCTCTAGATGATGATACAATATGATAAACATTTATTAAGCACCTACTATGTGCCAGGAACTGTGCTCAATGCTGGGGATATAGATGAAAGAAAGACAGTCCCTGCTCTCATGGAGTCCATACAAAAAGAAAATGAGAAAAGTGTGGGGAATGGAGGAGTGTCAGAGGACAGGGGCATTATGCAGATGATAATGGAGTAGAAACCAAGCAGAGCACTTGGTGGCAAATGAAGAGACAGCTGACATTTTGAGCCCCCTATAAAGGGAGGCTGTGGGAGGAATTTTTTCGGTTCCCCTCCAAGCTTTCGGAGAGGCAGAGGCAGCTGAGGTACTGGTGACACGGGAATAGCAAAGCTAAAGCGATCTGCATTGGATGTTTCCGGGTGACATTATCCTAGAGGTGCGGGAGTGGCACGATAAAGATGATGGTGGGGTTGAAATCCCTCTAGTCGGACGTCTTTGCCTTAATACTTAACCTCTAAGGAAAATGGCAGAGTAACCTCCCAGGCGGCTCCCTCCGGCCCCAGGGCTGCCTAAAACCGTAGACACCTTAGCTCTGGGCCTGGCCGTTAGC
Organism: Petaurus breviceps papuanus; assembly: GCF_028583685.1. Lineage (NCBI taxonomy): Eukaryota > Metazoa > Chordata > Mammalia > Diprotodontia > Petauridae > Petaurus > Petaurus breviceps. The sequence continues at coordinate 63,617,393 of NW_027185764.1, read as the reverse complement.
GGATGCTAATTTAACTCTTTATCTTCTAGTAGCTCTCGGACTCTCTGACCTCCAGCCTAATGAGCCAAGGTGACTGGAACTACTCTTCCAGCTCCACGTGGAAGAATTTGCCCAGCAGTATATATGTTCGGCTCTTAGCCTAGTCCAGAACTGGGGAAGCCTCTGTCTCGGGGCCACGTGTGGCCTTCTAGGTCCTCGGGTGCGGCCTTCTGAGTCCAAGTTTTAGAGAACAAATCCTTTGTATTAAGGAGATTTATTCTGTTAAACAAATCCCCTTAATAAAAGGATCTGTTCTGTAAAACTTGGACTCAGAAGGCCGCACCCGAGGACCTAGAAGGTCACACGTGGCCCCGAGGCAGAGGGTTCCCACACTTCGTTAAGACCTTTTCCTAATGAACCTGGGGTGCGGGGTGTCGGTAGGTTTCGTCTGGAGGCACCGCGGCTGCCGCCAGCTTTAACTGGCACCGAAATCCCCTGGTGCATACACACCAGATTTATAAAGGAATTCCTAGAAGGCGCAGAAGGCACATGTGCCAATTTAACATTCAACCCCAAGAAAGAGCCCTGCCTAAGCCTTGTCTGCTCCCGAGAAGCCTGGGTTGGCGGGGGTGGGGGGGAGAAGGGAGAGACAGACAATGACGAAGAGAGAGAAAGGGGGAAGCCCCTGAACGGCAGGTGGTTCTACACATCCCAGACACTGTCCAGCGCAGCCAGCGCGAGGTGGGGATGGGGGTGGGGGAAGAAGAGCGGCACCCTCCCCGTATCACGTGACTTCCTCTGAGCCCGGTCTGGAAGCCGGGCCGGCCCTCGCGGTGTCACGTGGCTCCTCCGGTTGGGTGGAGGGTGAGGCAGGCTGGCCAAGAGGCTCTTTTTCTTAGCTCTGCGCCTGCGCGCTGCCTCGCCTGCTGCTCCCTCACTTCGGTGGCGGCTGGCCTGATAGCCCTCCTGCGGGGGGGAGGGGGGGAGCCTAGGCCCCGAAGTCCGCTGCGATGGGGGTTAGCCATCCGGTGAGTCCCAGGGCCTGGCCAGGGGACTGCTGGAGGGGACGGTCCGTCACACCTCGGGGGGTGGGGGTGGACAGGAGGCTGGGGAGTACGGCCGGCTACCCTTCCAGATGCCCGGCGCGCGGAATAGCAAACCCGGGGAGGTGAGGGGGGGGGCCTCTCCTCCTTTATCCCCTATGGCAGCCGGCCGGGCGGGGCCAAGGGCCGCGGGAAATCCCCGCAAACCGCTGCGCGGGGGCTGGGGCGCGGGCCCGACCCCACCCCGAGACGCGCCCTCCCGGCGGCTGGGTGGTGGCAGGGAGGCCGCTCACGCCGGGGTGGGAGCGGGGTCGTGTTGCGGGTCTGGGCACGCTCCCGGGGCCGAGCGCTTTGCGGGCGGTGGCTCCTGCGACCGAGATGCGGGCCCGGCCTGGTGCCCACTGTCGCTCGCGTCACCACGCCTCCGGCCGTCGCTGTTGTTATCATCATTATTGCTGTTACCCATGCCCTTCACTTGGCGGCCTGGGAAGCGAAGCTCGCCGCCGGAGGCCGGTGCCTGGCCCGAGGTCGCGATTATTAGGGCTCCTTTCTTCCTTAGGGTGACAGGCTGCCTCTTGACACACGTGCGTATGTGTGTGTGTGTTGGGGGGGGGGATATAATCCTTTTTGAGCAGAATTTCGATTGCCCCCATTTGGTGGGACATCCCTCTCCCCTGCAAGAATCCCAGGAAAATAAGGTGTCAGGGCCTCTCCTGTGACACGTGCCGCCCTGCTGTGGGACTTACTGTGCCCAAGCGCTCCAGGCGAGCCTCCACTCCGGGAGGCTAAGGCTACAAATTGCTGAGAAGGCACCCTTCAGCATTGCCAGAGTTCCCCATTGGAGCTCTCCTGTACCGGGGAAATCACGGGTCTAGACCCACTGCCTAGGGAAAACACTGGATTCCCAGAAAGATTCCAAATAGTTTTTTTTAGCAAATTTTTGTGGTATCCAAAAAAGGATTGTGTCGTCATTTTGAGTTGGTTTTCCCTCACTTTGCAGCCCACTCCTTAGTAACATTTGTGGGGAATTGAACAAAGGGAATAAGGAAATGATAGGATTTTAGGTCTTCTTTGAAGACAGATAACTTCCATCAATTCTTATTTTAAATATAGAAAATGGACTCCAGGGGCGGCTAGGTGGCGCAGTGAATAGAGCACCTGCCCTGGAGTCAGGAGGACCCGAGTTAAGATTTAGCCTCAGACACTTAACACTTACTAGTCATGACCTTGGGCTTAACCCCAATTGCCCTGCCCTCCCCCCTCCAAAAAACAAACAAAAAAAAGAAAATGGACTCCTTTTAGAACCTAAGAAATCATCTAGTCTAATTGATGCATAATGGTGCCTATAGATTAAAGAATTTCCTCGACATCACAAAGGTTGTAAGTGGCTGGGGGTAGGCTTTTGAATTCAGTTCCTCTACAAGGCCCCATGGCTAGTTAGTATTAGAACTAGAACTTGTATCTGCTGACCATTTTTAGCGCACTACACTGAGGAATTGGAGGAGTTGGTATTTTCCTGAATGCCCCCTTGGACTAAAGATGTATTTGAAGTCACTGTGATTGAACTCACTCACCACACCCAAAGAAAACACTGAAAAATCGCCTACACTGTTGGTTTTCTTCTTCTTAAACAGCCACAACCTACTAGGGATGAATCTATTTACTTGTTATCTCTCCTATTATCATATAAGTTCCTTGAGGGCAGGGGCTGTTTTTGTACTTTTATCCTCCTTTGAATCTCCCTCACTTTGAATGCTTGACCTTTAGTATCTAGTCAGTAAACATTAAGAAACCATTAAGGTGTAGGAAACCTGCAGACTCAAAGCCACATTCTTGAGAGTCCTTGGGTGTGACTTTTTGACCGAATCCAAGTTTTACAGGATAAATCCTTTTCTGTTCTGTGGAGTTTGGGTTCCCCCCAAGGGTGCCACCTGAGGATCTAGAGGACCACAGGTTCCCCACCCCTGTTTGTAGGCACTGTGGTAAGTGTTGGGGATACGAAAAGAGGCAAAAGACAGTCTCTCCTCAAGGAACTCTTAATGTAAAAGGGAAGAGAACAAGCAAACACATGTATATACACAAATTAAGCTATATATGGGAAATAAGAGCGTGAAGGCACTAGAATTAAATAGAAAATGGGATTTTAACTGGGACTTAAAGGAAGCCAGGGAAGGCAGTGGGTGGAGGTGGGGAGAAAGCATTCCAGGCATGGAGGACAGCTGGAAAAGATGGCCAGAATGCAGAGATGCAGAGTGCCTTGTTTGTGAAACATCCAGGTGGCTAGTATCACTAGATCAAAAAGTATGTATGTGTTGGAGAGTAAAGTGTAAGAAGACTGGAAAGGTAGGAGGCTAGATTATGAAGGGTTCTGAACACCAAGAGCATTTTGTGTTTGATCCTGGAGGTGATTGGGGACCACTGGAGTTTATTGAGTAGGGGGTGACATGGTTGGACCTTCAGTTTAGGAAAATCAGTTTGGTAGCTGAATGAAGAATGGATGGGAATGGAGAGAACCTTGAGGCAGGCAGGCTCATCAGTAGGCTGTTGCAGTAGGCCAGCTGTGAGGTGATGAGGGCCTGCACTAGAATGGTGACAGTGTCAGGAGGGAAGGGGCATATTTGAGAGATATTACAAAGGTTAAATCATTAGTTACTGGCCACAGCTTGGATATGGTGGAGGGGGTAGGGCTGGGGTTGAGACATAGTAAAGAACTGAGGATTATCCCTAGACTGCAAACCTGAAGGACAGAGAGGATAAACAGAGAAAGATAATTAGTTCATTTTTGGACATGTTAAGTTTAGAATGTCTACTGGACATTCCATTTCAAGATGTCTGAAAAGCAATTGGAGATGCAAGATTAGAGATTGGTAGATTTGGTAATCATCTGCTTAGAAATGGTAATTAAACATTGGGAGCTGAATCACCCAGTGTAGTATTGAGTTAGTAGAGAAGGGGGCCCTACACAGAAGCCCGTGGGACATCTATAATTAGAGTAAGTGAGAATGAGGATTCAGTGAAGAAAAGTGAGGAGGAGGAGGAGGAAGATCAGAAGAGAGTGGTGCTTCAAAGCCTAGGGAAAAGAACAGGGTGATCAACAGTGACAAAGGCTGTAGAGAGAACAGGGAAAAAGGCCATTGGATTTGGCAACTAAGAGATCACTGGTAACTTTAAAGGGAACATTTTCAAGTGCAATTGATAAGGTTGGAAGAGTGTAAGGAGTTAAAAAGAAAGAAGAGAAGGTTAATAAGTGCTTGTTGCTTGATTGCTTTAAGTGATTCACCGCCTAATGGATTATTCAATATTTGGTTTATTAACTACTTTTTTTCTATAGTTGCACAGAACCATTGGTCACCCCCAAAGACTTCAGGACCCTTTTGGTTGTTGAAAAATCGGTTTTATAGTATCATAAGCTTAGAGTATCTGATGCCCCTTTTTAATTTTCCTGAAGAAATTTTTTTATCTACTTATGTTCATAGATTGTGAATGTTACAAGTCATACAAGGGTAAATTCATTGGAAGTAAGGAAGGAAATACCCACTTTATTAAGTATCTACTCTGTGGCACGCCCTGCAATAAGTGCTTTACAAATATCCCATTTGATCCTCACAACAGCTGGGAGGTAGATGTTTTTATTATTCCCATTTTACAGTTAAGGTTATGTGACTTGCTCAACGTCTAATAGCTATTGTCTGCCCCTAGATTTAAACCCAGGTCTTCCTGACTCTGGGCATAGTCTTTGTACTCACTAAATGCCCCTAGGCAAATACCACCATAATACTGTATTTACCTTTGGATTAGATTTTTAATTGGGAAGATTTATTATCCATGCTGCATGTTTCAAAGAGAGTTTCATGAACCTGGGGATGATGACCACGTTGATAATGAATCTGAAGAAAGAAGACAGACTCTTGAGCAATTCACATCCAGTACTGTACATCCTGTTCCTAAATGTCTTCAGAGATCAAACCTGATAGGAAACTTTAAATCTATGTAGGCTGTTTGAGGGTTTCACAGAATTCTAATTCTCTGGTTCTAGAGTTTTGTTGTTTTTTAAAAATTATTTTCCATATCTGTGGTGAGAAGCAGCATTGAGTAAAGTATAGAACCTGCTTCCTTTTCTTGATGTCTTGGGTTAAAGTCTCTCCTCTTACACGTACTGTGCATGCAACTTTGGACAAGTTTTCTCTCTTTAAAAAAATTATTGTTAATGTCTTTTGTTCTCATATAGCCTAAATTTCCTCTTGCATCCCCACTGCTGCTCCACTGCTACCCTCACTTCTCCCCTCCCACACCTCCTCAGGGAGCCATGTCATATAAAAAAGAATTTTTTTAAAGAACAATAAGAAAACCCCCCAGCAAAATCAGTCAATTTACTGAAAAAAAAAATCTGTCAGTGTATGTAATGTTCTACACCTGTGGTCTCCCTATCTCCGGAAAACAGTGGGGAGAAATGACTTTTCAGAAGTGACTTTTCACATTTCTTTTTAAAGTCCTAGCTTCTTCTTTATAATTTTGTAGTATTCATCTTAGATTGTTATATTATAGTGGTTGTTATTTCTATCTACAGTATTATAATCATTATATATTGTTTTCCTGCTTACTTCACTTTGCATAAATTCACTTGAGTCTTTTCATGCTTCCCTATTAATCATATTCAGTGTTGTTTCTTACAGTTCAGTAATATTCCATTACAGTTATGTACCACTGTTTGTTTAGTCATTCCCCAGTTGATGGGCATCTAACATACTTTGTTTCTGGTTCTCTGTTACCACAAAGAAGTGCTGCTATAAATATTTTGTTGTATTTGTGGAGTATATGCCTAGCAGTGGAATCTCTGGATCAAAAGATATTTTAAGCACTTTATTCACATAATTCCAAATTGCTTTCCAAAACATTTGTACCAATGCACAGCTTCGTGAACAATATATTAGTGTACTTACCTTTCCACAATCCCTCCAAGAACAAATGTTTCTTTTGTCATCCATGCCATTTTACAGAATATAAATTGGAACTTCAGCATTTCCGTTACTCTCATTAATGATTTGGACCTGGCTGGTCTGACTTAACCTCTTAGTGTCTTCAGGCAACTCTTCAAGACTATAAGTGGGTGAGGGTAGAAGAAAAAATACCCATATAACCATTTACATAGAGCCTACTCTAACATTAATCTTAACCCTAACTTGTGCCAGGTACTGTGCTGAAAGTATTTCTTTACAAATCTGTGGGGTAGGTGCTGTTATTATCCCCATTTTACATTTGAGGAAACTGAGGCAAGCAGAAGTTAACAGATGTGCCTGGCCAGGGTCATATTCTTAAGTGTCTGATGCTGGATTTGAACTTAGCTCTTAATGATTCTGAGTTCAGCACTCCACTGTGCTACCAGCTCTACTATAAATTGTAGAGACTATTTGTGAGGTTCTTTCCTACATCTATGAAATCACAAGAGATCCATCCTCTCCCTCCCCCCAAACTATGACAAGTGAAATGGTAAGCTTAAACTTAATTTTTCCCAGTTATAAATTGTCAGTTAATGAAGAAAAATACTAATCA
>NW_027185764.1:63539810-63610811 GCF_028583685.1 Petaurus breviceps papuanus | reverse complement strand
TGTCAGTTAATGAAGAAAAATACTAATCAGTATACAATATTTTCAAGTAGCACCTTTTAGCCAGTGTTGGTATGACAGAGGGCTTTATGGAGGAGGTGTTATTAAACTGGTCTTGAAGGAAAAAGTATTCAATAAAGGTTTGGGGGAGAATATAAGCAGTGAAATACTGAAGGCAGTGGCCACTGAGAATGGAAAAGAGGGAATGGAATTCTGCCCATGTCACCCTACCACCCAAACTACAGTGGTTCCCTATTTGCCCTAGGGTCAAATAGAAATTCCTTTGGCATATAAAGTTTTTCACTGTCTGATTGATACCTTTCTATCCCTTCAGTCTTCTTAGTCCCATTATACTTGCCATTCCTCACACACAACAGACACTCTTTCTATTGGCTGCCCTCCCTTCTCACCTTTTGAAATGCCTGGTTCTGTGAAAATTCAGTTTAAGTGCCATCTCATATGTGAAACTCTTCTTTATTCTTCCACTCCTAGCTGCTAATGCTTTTCCTCCCCAAAATACTTTATGTTCATTTTGTATAGTTTGTTGTCTCCTGTTAGCTCCTTAAGGTTAGGGGCTATTTATTTCACTTTTTTCTTTACATTCTTAGCCTAATGCCTAGCACATAGGAGGTACTTATAATAGGTACCTGGATGCGAGAGATCTTATAGAAAACAAGCAGCCAAACTGAGGAGGTTTGAAGGAAGAGGAAGGGTGAAGAGACAGGTCAATCGAAAGAGAGGAATTGAGGGGATCAAGTTTGAGTGGTGGGAAGGGGCAAGGCAACCAACTGAGGTCATTTTGTGTGTGTTGTTTGAGTGAGAATTCAGGTGATGTCTAGCAGACAGTTGGTGGTGTGGGACTGGAGCTTAGAAGAGGTGGTACAGGATTGGAGAGAGAGGAATCATCTGCACAAGAGGTGACAAAGCTGTGGAAGTAAATGACATTACTGAGAGAATAGAGCAAAAAGTAAGAAGTCAGTGACAGAATATTGAGGGGACTGCCCACATCTGGTAGGCAGATGTGAGCACATGCAGCTTATTAGGGGCAGCAAAGATCTTCAAATTCCTATTGCCATTACACCACTATGGCACATCACCATTTTGGGGTATATTCACTTGGCTTAATAAGTGTCTGCTGGTCAAATATGATGATCTTAAGAATTTTAAAACTATACTTTTTGGTTAGTGGCACCAAGATGAACCCCAGCACCCCCAACTACCCTATGGTCTCAATCTATGTGGGGGATCTACACCATAAGGGGACCAAGGCAGTGCTCTTAGGATCAGCCCGGCCAGGCCCATCCTCTTCATCTGGGTCTGCAGGGACATGATCATCCACCACTCCTTAAGCAGTGTCAACTTTCAGCAGCTGATAGATACTGAATGCTCATTAGACACAATGAACTTTAATGTCCTTATGGGAATGCTGGTGCATATCATGTGGTCTCAGTGTGATAGGTCACTATGTAAAAGTTGTATAGGCAATATAGTCATAACAATTTTTGATCCATTGATACTAAAGAATCATGGTAATCTGCTTTTTGGAAATGTTCTCTCTCAAGGTGATATGGGATGAAAATGGGTCAAAGGACTATGGATTTATATATTTTTGAGACACAAGAAGCTGCTAAAAGAACTACTGAGAAAATGAATGAAATGCTTCTTAATGGTTGCAGAGTCTCTGTCAGTTTAAATCCATAAAGAAAGATAAGCAGAAATTGAAGCTAGAACTAAAGAGTCCACCAGTGTTTACAGCAAAAATTTTGTCAAGGACATGCATGATAAAAGATTTAAGGAGCTCTTTGGCAAGTTTGGACCTGCATTAAATGTAAAAGTAATGATTACTGGAAGTGGAAAATCCAGACATTTTGGCTTCATGAGCTTTGAAAGACATGAAGATGCACAAAAAGCTGTAGATGAAACGAATGAAAAAGAACTGAATGGAAAACAAATTTATGTTGGCTGAGTTTGAAAAAAAAGTAGAACACAGATGGAACTCAAGCAGAAATTTGAACAAATGAAACAGAATAGGATCACCAGATACCAGGGTGTTAACCTGTATGTGAAAAATCTGGATGGTATTGATGATAGTGGCTTTGAAAATAGTTCTCACCATGTGGTATATGGACTAATGCAAAGGTGGTGGTGAAAGGTTTAGGGGTTTATATGTTTCTTTTCACCAAAGGAAACCACAGTCACAGAAATGAATGGCAGGACTGTTGCCACTAAGCCACCGTATGTAGTTTTAGCCAGAGCAAAGAGGAACAAATGATGAGTGTCTGAGCTGTGCCCAATCCTGTAATCAGCCCTTGTTAGCCTCCTTCATGTTCCTTCATGGCAGCTCTTCCTCAGACTCCCGACCTTGCTTCCTGCTCTCTTGCTTGCCAGATTGCTCTGCTCAGGCTGCCAGACCTCATCCATGCCAGAGCATGCCTTACCCACTCAGCAGCACCCAAGCCACCATTTAGTACAACGAGACCAGCTTCTTCACAGCTTCCATAAGTGTTGCAAACACATCCCCTGGGATGATGGGTCCCCATCCCCCCAGCTGGTGCTGCTGCAGCTGCTCATGTGCTCTGCATAGTCCACAGAGCTGCATATGCTGCAGATGTTCACAGTTCTCAGTAGCATCTTGCTGCACAGCCTGCTATCCATGTGCAAAGTCAGGAACCTTTAACTGCTTCCATGTTGGCATCCATCCCTCTTCAAGAGCAAAAGAAGATGTGGGGTGAATGGCTGTTTCTACTTATTCAGGCCAGGCCCCTACTCTGGACAATAAAATCCTGGCACGGTACTGCCAACTCTTGAGCCTTTTCATATGCTTGAGTCACCTCAAGTCTCTCCATTCTAAGACTGATGAAGCCATAGCTATATTGCAAGCACACCAAACTAAAAAAGTAGCCCAGAAAACAGTTAATAGTGCCACTAACATTCCAATTATTTAAAAGAAAAGAACAGGGACCATAAAATGGAACCTCTGCTTCACTGAAGAAAAACACCAAAACATTGAAAAACTTAAATATTTATTATGAAAATTTGCAAGATAAAAAAGGAAACTGTAGAAAAAAATCCTAGCACTATTTTCAATCTTTTTTGATGTGTTGATGGTTTTTGCTGATTTCCCCCCCCCCCTTTTTTTTTTTGCTTTTTGGAGGGGGAAGGCAGGGCAAGGCAGTTGGGGTTCAGTGACTTGCCCAAGGTCACATGGCTAGTAAGTGTTAAGTGTCTGAGGCCAGATTTGAACTCACATCCTCCTGCCTCCAGGACAGGTGCTCTATTTACTGCAACACCAAACTAAAGATTTTTTTTTTTGTTGTTATATGGAATGATATCTTCAAGAGGGAAAGCCAGATAGATACTGGGAGAAATTTTTGCAATGTAAAAAACTATCAATAAAAACTTTTTTGTGGTAATTTGTAGTAATCTTCTATTTAGAAGTAGACTTTCAGCTGTTCAAATATTTTAATCAAATTTTTACCAAATCATACCAAAAATATTTTAAGGAAAAATGAAAAATATTATCCAGTAAAACAATTACCCAGTAAAATTACCCTTAAAAACAATACCTGGTAGAGGAAATTTCCATTCCTATATTAAGGTCATACAAGATTCCTAAATAGGTGCAATCACTTAGCTTTTTTTAGGTTTCCTTTGATTGTATCAAGTGAGGCATAAAATAAGATGACTTATAGTTGCAGAAGACATTTGCTATTGAAAATGTTTAACATGAAGTCCAAATTGGAGGGATTCTGTATATATGGTGAGGTTTTCTAGATGCTTTTGAATCCCAGAATAATTTTAGGACTTTTTCAATGAAATCTGAAGTCACGCAAAATCATTGACCTTTTGTGTTTTGACTTTGTTGCTCTGACTGGTTCATGGTTTAATTATACAAAAATGATTATGAAATAATTCCTAAGTTAGCAACCTGTATATTAAGATGGTCAATTTTATATGTGATATTTGATGTTTTCAGTGTCTAGCACCTTCACACCCTCTCTCTCAAGGAAAATATGCAGGAACAGTTAGGTGCCTCAGTGGACAGAGCACTGACCCTGGAGTTAGGAGGACCTGAGCTCAAATCCGGCCTAGGATACTTGGTAGCTGTGTGACCCTGGACAAATCACTTAACCCTAATTGCCTCAGAAAAAGAAGTATGTACAATCATACAAGATTGAAACTAACGAGTTGTCTACATAACACTGCCTTCCCTCTCCCGCCTTCCTCATGCCCATCTTCACATTAGAGTGTCCAATTTTGGAAGATCTGATCAGGTTCTTAATAGGATTCTTCTACCTCTTCATTTTCCAGAATAGATGCATTTGGAAGCAAGTAGTTTATTTTTCTCTCTTAGGGGAACCTGTGAGCCATCCTTCCATCTAGCTATGGTTTCCCTATGTCTAATGGTATATTGAGAATATTGATGGGGCTCTTTCCTGTAGATCTCACCTTGAGACACACGGTTAATATTTTTAAGTGGTCTCTAAAATTTGCTTCTTTCCTCTGTCCCCTTTTTTTTCACTTCCAGAAAGCCATCCTTTATCCTAACACAATGTAACTCAACTTTTACTATGAAGAACCTCTCTACTTACATATTTGATATATTATTTTGCTGTATACTCTTTCAGAATGTTTTGTAAGTATTCCCAATGACTTTCATGTGAATATTATATTGCTCTAGTTACTGTAATTTCTTGGAAGACAGGAATCTTTCCTTTCCTTTGATCTTAGCATCTGGGACCTTGGTTAACATTTAGTCGAATCCCTTCCTTTTATAGATGAGAAAACAGATTAAACTTGGAATGTTCTCCCTCCTCAGCTCCCGATCACCAACCTCTCTGGCTTCCTTGAAGTCCCAGCTAAAATTCTACTTGTTACAGGAAGCCTTCCCCAACCCATTTTAATTTTAGTGCCTTTCTTGTTAATTATTTACTGTTTATCCTGTAGCAACTAAGTGATGCAGTGGAGAGATCCCAGGGCTGGGAATCAGGAAGCCTCATTTTCATGAATTTGGCTTCAGATTCGTACTAGCTGTGTGACCCTGGGCAAGTCACTTAACTCTATTTGTCTTAGTTTCTCATCTGTAAAATGAGTTGGAGAAGGAAATGGCAAGCCATTCCAGTATCTTTGCCAAGAAAACAGCAAATGAGGTCATGAAGTTGCACACAACTGAAAAATGACACATTTATACTGTACATAGTTTACTTTGTATATATTTATTTGCATGTTGTCTTCCCCATTCGGTTGTAAGTTCCTTGAGGGCAGGACATTTCTGCCTCTTTTTGTATCCCCAGCACTTAGCACAATACCTGATACAGAGTAGGCTTTTGATAAATGTTGATTGACTTATTGTCCAAGATTACAGAGCTGGGATAGTGATTTCCCAAATATTCATTTTACTGCCCTTCCTGCATATTCAGTCTTTATTCTTTAGCATGTTTTGGTTACATCTTTGCCCTGACTGCTTACTAAAAAGAATAACTGGAATGTGAAATTGAAAGAAAATTTTGATGAGCTTGATTTTGTTCCAAAAATTTTTCATATTTCTTTAGACTGTGATCTCTTAGATCAGCTTTTCTGAGGTATCTTTTCAGGTTTTAATCTAGTTTTTAATCGTCTAATCTAAGGTTTTTCTCCCATTGAGATCTGTAATTTAGAATTCTACAATTGGAAGAATGATTTTTAAAGTGTTTAAGTATTCTTTTTTTTTTTTTTAGAGCAATTGGGGTTAAGTAACTTGCCCAAGGTTACACAGCCAGTTATTTTGTGTGGGTGTTAAGTATCTGAGGCCAGAACCGATCCTGGGTCCTCCTGACTCTGGGGCTGGCACTCTTACTCACTGCACCACCTGGCTGCCCCATTAAGTATTCTTTAATGAATATTATATAAGTCCCCAAATGAAAGTGATTCACAGAGCCATCCTTAATAGATGCTAGTTGGAACAGATCTCACTATATTCTATATTGCTGGATCATCCTTCTAGTGAAAATTTTTACTCTTTGAAAGCAGATTAGAATAAACAAAAGAAAGAAAAAGGACCCACAAAGAATAATTATGTTGGGGGTGGGATGTAGGAATGAAAAAAACATATTTTGAAGTGTACTTTTTAAAAAGCAGCAGCTAGTAAAGCCACCACTTCCCCCTCCCCTAAGCTACTTCTCTGGTCATCTCTTTGTGTTGAATGCTATTAAGATAAATTATTAGGATATTTATGAAATGAAAAGCAAATTTCATGAGTTTGATTTAGTTCCCAGAATTATATCTCATATTCTTATCTTTAGATTAAGATAGAGCTATCTTTTGAGATTTTAATCTAAATTTGTAAAACTTCTCTGTGGGGCAAGGGAGGCTGATGTGATATACTCTAGTTGTAGGCACTGTGTTTTTCACTATAATAATTTATTTCATATATTAGAACATGGTGATAGACTAAGGGAGCAAATTGACTATAGTTACAAATTTAGGAAATATTTTGAATTCTGGGAAAAGATTTGTGGATCAGAACATATTTACAAGCTTACTTACGTGCCATATCCTTTTGTAGGTAATAAAAATCCCCATATGAAGAAGAAAGACTTTCTTCAATATGATGGATTCAGAAGCTCATGAAAAGAGGCGAAAAATCCTGTGCCCTCCACAGCAGGATATATCACCTAACACTGTTAATGATTTTAAGCATTACCTTTGTGGCTGCTGTGCAGCCTTTAACAACGTCGCAATCACATATCCCATTCAGAAGATCCTTTTTCGGCAACAGCTGTATGGACTCAAAACTCGAGGTGCAATACTTCAGCTACAGAAGGAGGGATTGCGAAATTTGTACAGAGGAATTCTGCCCCCATTAATGCAGAAGACGACAACATTAGCACTTATGTTTGGTCTCTATGAAGATTTCTCTTCCATTCTCCACCAGCATATCAGTTCTCCTGAAATTGTGACTCGGAGTGCAGCAGCTGTTCTGGCTGGTGCAACAGAGGCCCTTCTTACACCTTTGGAACGTGTACAGACATTGCTGCAAGACAACAAGCATCAAGATAAATTTACAAACACTTACCATGCCCTCAAGGCTTTGAGGGCCTATGGAATTGGAGAATATTATCGAGGTTTGATACCCATTCTTTTCCGAAATGGACTCAGCAATGTACTGTTTTTTGGCCTTCGAGGACCCATCAAGGAATATTTGCCTGAAGCAAACTCTTGTAGCGCTCATTTGATTGATGATTTTATCAGTGGAGGTCTATTAGGTGCCATGTTGGGATTCTTGTTTTTCCCAGTGAATGTTGTCAAAACTCGAATGCAGTCTCAGATTGGTGGGGAATTTCAGTCTTTCCCCAAGGTTTTTGGAAAAATCTGGCTAGAGCGTAATGGGAAATTGACACATCTTTTCAGAGGCGCCCATCTGAATTACCATCGATCCCTCATATCCTGGGGCATAATCAATGCAACTTATGAGTTCATGTTAAAGCTTTTATGAAAAATGTCATCAATAAGTCCCAAATATAAGCTCAGTAGAACTTCCAAAAAGACTTCAGTTATACCCAGGTTGTTATTAGTAGGCTGAATATTAGACAGTGTCATAAATCAAACTAAGCAAGATGAAATATGAGCAAAATAATTTTTCTTTGGGATAAAAATGAGAATAAAGGTTTGTAGGTAGGAAAGTTAAAATTATTTTTATCAGTACTTGCTAGGTCTAGACTTTTGTTATCATTAGTTACCATCAGTGTTGATGGAAAGGTTCAAAGTCCAAAAAATGATTTTTTTAAAAAAATACTTTGAACCATCTATATTAAAACTTAAGCTGTCATGAACAGCTGGAGAAGAGAGCCCTAGTGTCCTGAGATTTCTCAGGCTTTTTGTGCTTTACTCTCATTTGCTCTCTGAAGTTGTAGAAAAGGGTCTTTAGTTTTGTGAGGTTTCAGAATTTAAGTCAGAGAGGAAAGCAAAATAGAGAAGAGAAGCAGCTCTATTAGGTATGGGCTTTTCATGAAAAACTGCCTATACCTTCACTGTAAAGCCAAATGTGCACAGCTACCAAAACTGTGTTGCTCTTATGCTCTTAAGTCACATAGGATTTTATTTGTGGTGATGGAACTGAGCAACTTTTATTCACAAAATAACTTTCTGTTCTGAAAAACTCAGAACTTTAACAATTATGAGCTCCAGTTTTCCTAGATGTAATTCTCTTATTTAGTTGGTCCAAGATTTATGTTGAACCCTTCTTGAATAACTTTAGATGTTGATTATTCCTGTTTAAAGTTAAATCACATCACAAAAATGAGGTAACTTGAATCTGTTATTTTGTCCTTTGAAACAAATTTTCATTCCATTTTTCATCAACAAAGGCGTTTTGTTCCCTTGCATTGTCAGGTAACTTGAAATTCCCCCTCCTCCCTTAAAAATCAGCTTTAGTGAGTTGTCACTTCATCTCCACCTCTGCTATGTGTCCTGGCTTGGCAAAAAGTTCTGGTTTCTAAACATAAGGAAAAAACCTCAACTCTTGCTTTTTTTTAGATTAGCTGATTTTTGCATTCACTTATTAAATGTGTTGGGACCCAAATTTCAGATTATCTTCATAAACTATAAAATTCAACAAAGTCTTAAGCTCCTGGGTAAGACTTTGGAATTTTAGTGGTTGACAATAACTAGATATCTCGACAGCTAGTAGCTAAACAAGTTGGAAATATCATTTACTAAAGAAATAGAATTTAAACTTGTCTTTTTCAGATAAATAATGTGATTGAAATGACTGACAAATTAGAATTTTATGAACAGAAATATCTTGAAAAAATTATTTTACTTATAAAAGCTGCTATTTAACAAAAATAGGTTGGTTTCAGATATCTTACATGCCAACATCAGTGACTTTTCAACAATCTGTGAGAATCTGTGCTTAAAATCAAGGCTTTGACAAGTGGCGTTTATTAAGCGTTGCATGGGATTAATTAGTCAAAAGTCCAGAAAGAATACATACTTATAAATGCAGTCTATGACTGACTGAGCTAGTGAATTTGACATCTTCAACTATACGAGATGAGAATCTAGCAAACACCGTTTTTAAAAATTGCTTTATATAACAGCATTAACAGCCTTAAACCAGCCCCATTTTGTTATGCTGGAAATGAAAAGGTATCTTAAAAACTGGTGTTGAGGATATTGATTAACACTACTCAGGGTTAAATGTTAGCATTTCAAATCACCAAATGTGTGTGTGGCAGCCTAAAGTTTAATAAATGGAAGATTATTTGAGCAAATGGAGTGGAACTTCTCAGAGTTTAAATTTTTAAAAAATATATTATGAGGTAGGAGCCTTGACTTTGGTCATGTTTTCAGACAAAACTGTTGGAAATATTCCCAAATACTCACTTATGTATGCATGCAGTGTAAATTATTTCTTCCTCCATTGTACATTGGTCTACTGAATTGACTATTATCTTTATTCCATCTTGGCCTACTCCTATCTTTACACTCCAGTTGGTAGAAGTTGTGTTCTTATGCACTTTTGTAGAGTAGAAATGAAATTAGAAGTTGGGGATAATGCCTAGTTTTCCCTACTAAAAATGTGTTTAGTTTTGTTTTGTTTTTTAAATAAACAAGTTGGCTCAAGAAGCACTATTTTTTAATGCTCCTAACTCTGATGCTGTTTTGGATTTCCTTGTTACTTTTCTAACAGCATGTGAAAGCCAGAATGCACATATATAAATGAAGATGATTTTGTATCACACTAGACATCTTAAATTTAACAAAAGATTAAATGATACCTGTATGGATCATTTTTGTTCTGGACTTTAAAAGAGTAATAGTAGGCTAGGCAAGAAGTGTTAGTCACTGAATTTTCAGCTTCAGTATAACTGGTTTGCTGTAAGACTTTTGAGAAGGTAAATGTTGATTGAATAACTTCATCTGAAAAGCTTTGAAAGTGGTCTTTGTGTCACCCCATTGTCTACTTGTGAACACGGGGGTTTTGCCTTTAATTGTGCTACTTAGTTTCTAATGCTTCCAGGAAGACATTATGGTTTTGTATATGTCCTAAGAGTTTCTGTGTGCCCTCAATATAGTAAAACACAGCCTTTGTATGTTAACAACTTCTGTTGAATCTCTACTCATTTTATTTACAGGTAGCAAGAAAAATGGGCTTTTCTTGTTACTCAGCATTCATCTTAGCTAAGGCTTGTACAGACCATGTAACATATATATTGTGAACAGTGCTGTAAAATGGGATCTTGTGGTTGGAGAACTGAAATTCCTAAGTTTAGATTACTATAGTAATACTTACATTAGAGTACAGCATAGTAGAAAGGTGTGTAAGAAAAAGAAAGGGTATATTAATAAAACTGGGCTTCGTGGTAAACCAATCATGTTTAAAAAGGAGATCCAGTAGAGGTGAAATTATGTACTGTGATCCTCAGCCATGAAGTAAAACAGAATGGAGAAAGCACTTGGATCCAGTTTTGCGTTTTAACTTTAATAAAAGGTATCTCCATTTGTTTTCTGATGAAGAGAGAAGTGTTATATATATATTTTAGGAACTTGGAATTTTTCTCTAATCTTAAAAGATTAAATTATCTTGTTTTAAAATTCTGCCCTTTGCTTATTTAAAGTACTCCAAATTGAATACTTGGCAAATAGGACTCCCTATTTTCTTATGCATTGCATTAAAACTTTTCATTTGATCTATTGAATTTAGTGATTTTATGAATTTAGAATTGAAGCCTTTTAAAATGTCTAATTTTTCTTTGTTAACATTTGGTATAATATATTTAAATCAGTCTTTGGTCTCCTGTATTTTGGTGCATTATTCTTTGACCCATTTTTTTTTTCTGGGTCAACTGACAATTATATAAAACTTTTAGATTATTTTCAGTTACATGGAGGTTGCAGATCTTTTGCATTTCATTTGGGCGTCTTAATCTAAATCAACTTTTATCATCACGTATTTATTCATTGCTTTAGCTGAAATACTCTCCATTCCATTCCCTATTTCCATGCTATTCCTTAGTTGGTCATGTTGCTTCCTTTTACATTTTTTTGGTACACTATGTCAAAATGAAGACCTTTAAACATAGTAATAATTCCTCTATCAAGCATCAGAGAATCGTTCCTTAAGTTTATTTCCACATACCTGAAGCTTACTGCTGTAAGCACTAAAATGTTCTAAATTATTGGAATGTATTACGTGGTTATCTACAGATACTAGATGGAATTAATCTTTTTTTGAGGGCTGAGTCATCATTATTTTAATCTGTGCTGTGATAAAGGTCTTGTTGTTGATTTAGGTGTATACCGTTATTCAAGCCTACATCATAGCCTTCAACCATTACGCTTTTTTGAGTTGTCTCTCTTTTTGATCCTTTTTGACTGCTCCATTGTTTAACCGTCACTTCAGCATTCTACAGTTTGTACATCTGGGAAACCATATAACCAGGTTTATTTTAATCATGGATAAATTAGATGTCAGCTGTAAGGAAGCACCCAAGGAGCTCTCAGATGAGTAAAGTTAACAAGTTTTTAATGTTGTAATAAGCCTGACCAGCTAATAGCAGATGTCAACCAAGTTCTGTTTTGCTATGTTCTGTATAGACTACTTACTGGCTTCTTTATAGGAATGATGTAATGGATGTAGAGTGCTAAATGTCCTGTCCTTACCATTTGAATGTTTTAATACTGTGTGTGAATATAGGCATAAAATCCAATATGAATATAAATTAGATAAATATATCTAATTTTGCAGTGGGAAGTCAGTATAAAAGGATTTCTTTTAATCAGTCTGATCAGTAAACAGTTTTCCACACATGCCCAAGAAAATTACTTGTAATATTATCATTTCATATTTGTAGATGATAGTTTACTAAATGTAGTGTACTGGTTGAACCAGAGAATATGAAATCCTTGCATAAAGGATGAAAATCTAGCAAACATTTCTTTAAAAATTGCTTTATAACAGTTAATATCATCAGTGCAGCTCAGTCTTATGCTACAAATGAAAAGGTATCTCATAAACTAGCAGTCTTTTGTGAGTATTGTTCAGAGTTAAATGCTAACATTTGAAGTTACCACATAAATTATTTCTACATAGTGGAATACTTTTAAAAACAAATTATTCCTTGTTTTAAGGAATTCTTTGTTTTAACTAATAATTTAGAGAATAAAGGAAATTATTTTATGTAATGAAAAACCTTAAATTTTGCCTTTTTTTCAGGATGGGAAGGTATCACCTGTTAGACAGTGGCATCTATTGATAAAATGCTATTCTAGCCCTTAGCAGTCATAAAGACTAATCAAAGAAATAGGGCAGCCAAAGACTGGTGTGCAGTTATTTTCCCAGGCATGAAGGAGAATCCTCTGATCATGGATGGGATATGAAAGATATCCCAGTTGAAAAAGTGCTTCCATACATTCCCAGCAGGCCACAGTGCATTTGGTCCAACAAAAGTTTTAGAATCAATAAAAAAATTTTCAGATAAATCTGATTAGTAAACAGTTTTCTATACATGCCCAAGAAAATTATTTATTTGTAATATTATCATTTCATATTTGACCCTTATTGGCAGATTGTAACCAAAGTTCCTTAGGAAATCTGGCTAACCTAGTGCTCACAATGGGATCTTATCTAGTCTCTGTAAAAAAAAAAATGAACTGACCTTTATGCTGTAAAATGTAAGCTGACTTACTTAATTTTAGAAGTATTCTGAAGCCAGAAGGAGAATTTACAGGTATTTTATTTTTCTTAGGTTCTTTTATACCTACCTCCTGTGCCAATCCCTCAGACTCGTATCTGACCAAAGGTAGGCAGAAAAGTGGACAAGATGGAGTGGACTGTACCACCCAGCTGCCTGAAGGCACTCTTATCAGATTTACACAAAAAATTAGAGTGCTTTTAATGACACACTAAGGATTTAAAAGGTGACCACATGGGATGTGAAAGTAATGTGAAACTTAAATAGGGACAAACAAATTGGAAATGACAAAGAAGAAAACAAGGAGAGTGATCAGCTAGACTAAATTTACAGTGAGGTCTGTGCTTAAAGCAAATTTGAAGGTGTTGTCAAGCCTCAAGATTCATGAAAATGTCTTGGAAAAAATATTTGTCCTGACCAAAGGCATCTAGGTGTTGGAATATTCTGGGCCCGGCATCGGGAAGACCTCAGTTCAAATTTAGCCTTAGATACAAGACCTTTGGCAAACCACTTGTCTGCCTCAGTTTCCTCATCTGTAAAATGGGAGTCATTAGGAGGATCAAATGACATTATTAAAGCTTTTTACGAACCTCAAAAGTTTAAACCTATAAATGCTAGGATGTTAAAGGTGATTAAAAAAACAATGTCAGTAATTACCCACATACCCATTTTCCATCTCTACAAAAATTATATGAGGATAATCTGCACACATATTGACAGCATTCTTAAGATTTGAGAAAGGAACAGGAAGACTGTGGGAAATTATTTTATCTAATGTCCCATCTTTATAGGCACAAGATTCAAAGGTGCAAAGAATACAATGAGCTCATTGTGCTTACTGTTTATTGATTATAAAAAGCATTTGATTCAGTACAAGAAAATGCCACTTTTTTAAAGGCAAGGAAAAACCAACTATCAAGAATGATTATACAGATGAATGGATAGGACAGAGAACTGGTCAGTTCTTGGACAGACACTACAAATAGAACGTGAGCTCGGTCTGTAGTTAAACAAGAAGAGCAAATAAAGTTAGACTGTATTTGAGAAATGCAAGATGCTTTTTTCAATGACCCCAGGCTAATTGCTGAAACAAAGGCCCATTCTTAAAAACAGTATTCTCCCGGTGATATTGTGTGAACTGATTTCTGAAGAATTAGAAGTTGGGGATCCCTGAAAGGGTAAAGAGGGACACAGTGAGCATAAGCAAACAGAAACATATTAACAAATGAATTGTGGGTAGGGATGTAAGAGATGTCACTGGACAAATATACAGCTAGAAAAAAATAGGCCTGTCATGTAGCAAGAACAAAGACAACAGATGACATTGTCAAGCTGAAGATCCGTGGGGAAAAAATAGGCCAGTCCCCTAGAATATGCAGGCATGGATAAGTTTGGGGTTTGCATTGTTGTAAGGGAGTACCCACACTGATGAGATCATAGATCTACCCAAGTAACTGTGAAGTGCTACACTCGATTTTTTATCATCTGCATAACTTGGGGAATGTGAGGCTAGATAACCAGTTTGTGTGAAAAAAGTAGAGACTTTACTGCAAGCCTGGTTTGAAAAAGTAGTATGATGCGGAAGCCTAAACAAAAACCTAGTACAATCAAATTGAGTTAATAAGAATAAGGTACCCAGAGTAAGGGAGATGATCATCCTGTCTTCATGCTCTGGCAAGTCCATACCTTCAGTGTTTAGGTCTATACACCAAATTTTAGGACACTGACAATCTGGCGTATCCAAAGGAGAGAAATCAGGATAGTGAGAGAACTGTCAATGATACTCACGGGAGATTGTTACTGGAAATGTTTTTTAATATGGGAAAGAGAAGCCGGGGGAAGAGGGTCAGAGCCAATAGTTTCAAATATATGAAAGGAATGCCATGTGGAAAAGGGAATAAATTTGTTTGGTCCCAGAAGGCAGTCTTATGTAGAGGAGCAACCAGGAAGAGTTTGAAGAATTCAAGCCAAATTCTACTAAGCCAGTCTACTTTAGGAAAGTGTTTTCCATCACTGGAAGCCTGCAGTCAGGCCAATGCCTACTCAACTGGGATATTTTAAAAAGATTCCTTCTTGGGTTGTTGCAATGTCTCTTCTGATTCAAACGAGGGGAGAGTATTCTTAAAAAGTAAGCATTCTTATTTTAAGTCATTCAGCCTCTAAGCAATGCTATAGAGATATTAATTTTTAAATCTTAGTTTGAAGAATAGCATCTCTCTAGGTTCTTTCCAGTGATGAAAGGCTCTTCAGATGTTCTGTTTCACTACTTGGCATTTCTTGTGAGAAAGATGATCCTGTATCTTCCCTGTGCTATAGAATGCAGAAAATAATTAAGCTAATATATTAAATGAACTAATAAACTTAGTTTGACATATAAGTTGATGAACTCATTTGTTATGAGATTTGAGAACTAGCACAGATATTTAATGCAAGGAACCAGCGCAGTGGATATGCTCAGGTTTTCAAGCACTGATTTCCCAGGGAAGGAGGTTGTGTTCCCTGGATCCAATTTAATGTAGCTAACTGGTTAATTATATCTTGCTAATTTCACAGATCTTGTCAAATAATACTATTCATCCCAAAACTGCAGATTCCTATTTCAGGGAAGCTGACTACAAACTTCCCTCAGATCTGAGAAGAAAAGAGATTCGCCAAAGTTTGGGGGTAGGTCACAATGTTGAAAGGTCTGCCTAACTTTTTCCCTTTGTTCAGAGGGTTTTTGGATGTGATCAGGAAGCTTATTTATGACTTTGAAGCTGCCTAGGAAGAGACATCTCAGCCCATCAGGCTAGCAATGTCTACGAAAAGCTATGCTAATGAAATCCAGATTAATTGGATCCTTCTGAAAATTAAATTTCAGCTTTTAAAAAATGTAGTGAAATCCTTGTCTTCAAATTGCTTAGGAACAAATACAATGAACTGAGAATAAATCTGATGCTCCCCCCCCCCACTGTTCTATGTAATCTGCAGAACCATTTTTTTTTTTTTAGCATATCTATGATTATCTTGTCTACCTCCTCCCCAGTAAAAACTGATTTAGTAGAGAATAATTTTGGTGAGCTAACTGCATTTTATGAAGGAATGTTCTAAGGCTTTTTTTTCTTTATTGCTCTGATGTAATTTTAATTTTTTCCATTTTTCTTTAAAATGAAAAGTATGATTCAAACTACTTTAAGATTAGTCAGTTTTGGGGCGGCCAGGTGGCGCAGTGAGTAAGAGCACAGGCCCGAGTCGGGATGACCTGGGATTGAATCCGGGCTCTGATACTTAGCACCACACCCAGAAATAACTGGCCATGTAACCTTGGGCAAGTTACTTAATCCCAATTGCTTTAAAAAAAAAATTAGTCAGTTTCAAAATCATTTTTTGTGGTAGCAGTACTTTAGGATTTTAAGTGACAGCCATAACAACTTGGTTAAACTATTCAATAACTTAATGGTACTCATGTTAAAATTAATACCAGAAATGCTATCCCAGTTCTTTGTATCAGAGTAGCAACAAGAAACAGAGAGATCATTTTCCTCTAAAAGTTAGATATGCCCAAACCAGTACCAATTTCTCAAATCATTTGTAGAGATGTCATTTTCAGCCTTGCTCACCTAATTTTTATGGCCACTTCAGTGAATTAATATTTTAATTGATGGTGTCAATTCCCTTTATTGTTGAAATGTGTCAAGTTATTCTTGGCATAGATACAGAGAGAGACTTAAAACTAGACAGATATTCGACTCCTCTTTCTTTTGAAGTCAAATAAATAATAGTGTTATAAGCACATGAACTTGCACTCCATTAACCATTTTTTAATCCTCAGAATTGACACCACACCCCCCAGAAAAATCTGGTGAAAAATAAGGTCTTAGAGCAAACAACTTTGCTTAACTTTTCCTTAACCACACCTTACAATGAAGTTCCAAACTTTTTTTGTAATGTGGTGACAAAACCCTAGTCAAATCAATTGTTAGCTGAAAATAAAAAGATTACTTCACATTAGAGCATAAACAAACATAGCCACAACTTTTTTTAATGAGTTAGAAAACTGTACTTGTCTGTGACACTAGTGTGAACCTAAGCAAATTCCTTATCCTTTTTGGACCTGTCTCTTTCTCTCTAATATGGAAATAATTCTTAGACCACCCAGCTCACAAGTTTCTGAGAAGGTTTTTTGTAAGCCTTCAAGTGCTAGGGAAATGTGAATTACTGGAAAAAGGAAGGAATGATTTATGGCAAATAAACTTGTAAGTAGTCAGAAAATCAGAATACAATTCATCTTAATATAAAACATCTCCTAGAACACATCACACATTTATACACCACGAAACAAAATAAACCATTGCCTGTGTTACTCTCAATAGCCTACTGGTTTCTTCTGGGCTAAAAATGTACACCTGATTATTTAAAGTGAAAAGCCATGCTTCATAATAATACTCTTTCAATTAAGAATGAGGTAGAGCACAATGTTATGAGGTAGAATTTAACCAAATATTCAGTTGCCTTTTTCTTCCATGCTGAGAATATGAACATATCAGAATCCACTGAAGAATAAGGTGTTGATTTACCAAGCTCAGAACATGCCATCCCAAGTCAAAATATATACCAGTAAAGTATACCAGGCAAGAAGGGTCCTAGGCCTTACCTTCCAGCTGCTTCCTGACTTCTACTATAAATGCCATGTTTTCCATACTTGTAATAAAGATTAATTCCATATAAAAATCTGTTAATTAAAACCTTAAGTGCAATTTTTTAAAATGACCAAAATAGATTTTTCTAATAAAATTCTTACAAACTACAAGTTTCAGTAGAGGTTTACTAGTATGTGCTATGCTTTGTATTGTTAGTTTACAGGACCTGACATCAGATTAAGGGTTGGGGGGGGGGGTTTAAATCGTAAAGCACTGGGAATCATAACAAACTGAATAAGAAAATTATCAGTAAGCATAATCTGTAGGAGTAAATTAGACTAAACTATGATCCATACTAAGTCTGGCTCCCTGGAGTAAGGGGGCCACAGGCTGCCTAAGGAGGGTTGAACCTGTCCGGGACAAACAAATAAATAAATAAATAAATAAATAGGTGGATAAATACTTATATAAACACACAAAGGAATTAAATTTTGTAACTTCAATGCAATTTCTGTCTTCAAAATTAAAGTCAATTATAGAATCTTTAGAAATAGCATTTTTTTCTGCCTGCCTTTTTGACTACACACACACACCCTTACTTATGGATGAAATTTTCAAATTACAGTTCGTTTGTATCTGCGCTGTACAAACAGGTAAAATGAAATTGACTTTTCCAACTGTCTTCATTTATGTAGTTCTTGAGCAGTGGGGTGGCCTTATACCATTCAAGTTCATAACATTTTTATATCTGAGGAAAACCACATTATGTCACAAATTTGCACGATGCACTACAATGGCATTTAAATGCATAGCTTCCACTAATGCTCATGCTGCAAAGATTTACATAGCAGGATCTGAACAGTCTACAAATACAGGTGGCAAGATAATGGCTTAAAATTTTCTGTCTTAATGATGCAATTATATATGGTAAGTTTTCAAGATTATTCTACTCAGACATATAATTCCTAGTTGTATTTTCTGAATTTTCTTCCATATTAAAAAAATCATGAAATATGTCTATAGAACTACTGAGCCAGTTTATCATAGATTTAAGACTTGGAAGGGACTGTCTTGTCCAGCACCTTTATCTTCTCATAAAGATATGGAGAACCTGGGGACCAGAGATTGACTTGCCCAGGGTGATGGGTAGTAAGCAACAAGAGCCGAGATTCAAGCCCAGCTTGTCTGGCTCCACATCCAGGACCTGGTGATTCTTGTTTTATAATTTTTATTTTGGAACGTGTTTAGTCTTGATTCTTGAATGTGTGGAATTTTAGGTGGATGCTAGAGAAAATGAGTCAGATCTGGACCTTTCCCAAAACCTCAGCTATTCATTACTAAGAACCATGAAAAATTGGGAGCAAATGTCTTCTGATCAAAATAGAGACTATCTAGTTTAGTGCATGTGTTGAAGGTGAAGATCATGTATAGAGCCCATCTGTAATTCTGTAGCTGCTTTTACAATGTGAGCTTAGATGTCTTTTGGCTCATGCTGGTTTAAAGGCAGGACACAGGGTTTTAGTGCTAAAAGGAAACAGTGACAGTTAGAAAAGACAACTAAAAAAACCATGGTCTGAATCTATGGCCATTTATTGTAGTGGCTAACTAATGGCCCTACACATCTGGGAACATCACTGTACCTTAACTGACATTCATAATGATCCTTTAAGTGTAAGTTTTGGAAATTTTCAATCAAAAGTGATTTTAAAAAAGGCATAAACTTTACATGGATAATTCATTTATATGTAATAATTCAGTCTTGGAATGATATACCAAATGATGGGTTAATGTACATTTTACACATCATTTATTGTTAGTTCACAAATATTTGATTGTCATCAACTATTAGAATGTTTCTGTACCTTCTTCATTATCTGTTCTAGAGGACAAAACCAAGTGCCAAAAAAAAGATGTTTTCCAGAATAAAGTCTGCCAATGAATGATGAGTTTAACAGCCGTTTTCTGCTTATCCCCCTAATAGTGTAATAATGTTATCAAGTAATATTTGTAACAGGGATATGTACAAATCAAAGAAGTCCTTTAGCACCTTAGGTTAAAGGTTAAATATA
Source organism: Petaurus breviceps papuanus (assembly GCF_028583685.1). NCBI lineage: Eukaryota > Metazoa > Chordata > Mammalia > Diprotodontia > Petauridae > Petaurus > Petaurus breviceps. The sequence goes on along the minus strand of NW_027185764.1, from coordinate 63,591,449 downwards.
TTTAAACAAGCACTAAAACTGAATTTGCAATCCACTCCTCTACCCCTGAATATAGTAATATATATATATATATATATTTTATGCTCAGGACCCCAACAAAGATCTAAAGTTCTGTTCTCTTAATAGACTGTACAATATGCCATGACTAAGTAAGCTGATGGAGACTAGGAACTCTTTAAAGTAGGATACTGCTCAATATGCCTTCAAGTTTTACAACCTATTATGAATAAAAATGACTAGATTTAACATAAAATAACAGATTGAATTTTTATTACTATAAGATGTAACTAATTTGAAAAAAACTTGAAATAGAAATTATAGAAATAAAAAAGGTTCAATGCTTCAGGTAAAGTACAACACTCCTTATGCTATTTTCTTTTTCTACTTAATACATGCTGGTTACTGTGCAGTCATTACAGAACATTATTAACAAAATTTAGGATCTACAGAGTCTAAGCAGTTCTTAAAATTTTAATTTTTCATTTGGGATTTATCTCCACGCCATTTTTCATTATATAACATCTACTTATTCCTTGAGGCATTTTTGTTAGGAAATTGTGTTCCAATTAAAGAAGATTTAATCTGCTACATATGCAATTCACACTCAAGGAAATAAAACAGAAGTGCCTTTAATGGGGTACCTGATACCCCACTAGTGCAGAAAGTTATTTTCCATAACAAACTTCTAACGATTACTAAATTTGACAGTCACTAATGGCCACTATCCATCCACCCTAAGACAAAAACAACCTTTCCTGTCTCAAAAACCTTCAGTTCTTAAAAACCAGTAATTACCTTTACCAAAGGAGCCAATGAATGAATTGTAAAAAGCCAAGGAACATGACTTGACAGCTTTCTCTTAGATGAGTCTGTCTCCAAGAGAACAGTTTGTGGTATGGTATTTAAAATTTCCATATAATAAATTGCATTTTGCGGTTTCTTTCATTTATTTTGACTAGTCGCATTGAGGGCCTTTGCCCCAGAAAATTATTTTTCTCTAAATATATTACATAAAGAGGTTCTCTGCATGCACAAGAGTAGTTTTTATTATGTTTCGTGGCAACATTTTTTCTACAGAAAAGCATCTCCCAATTGTATAATACAAATCAGTGAGAAAATGATTGAGTGGACAGAAATTTCCCCAACATGTGAGGAATGTATCTACTGGCTAAAATGAGGCACATTTGTACATTTGAATGATTGGATATGAGGGCTGATTAAGAAATGTCACATATGCTGATTACTAAAACACTAATATACAAAAAAAAATACCCTTTTCTCCTTATGAATGAAATTCTTAGAATGCAATTGGCTCAACAAGTTTTGAAACTGGCTTCACTTGGTATATCAATATTTCTGTAGTTCTTAAAGTTTACTGCCTAAGCTGGGATATGTGATCTGTGGTCCAAGAGCTAGGCCTGAGCTACTACTTAATTTATAATCTAACTCCTCACAAGTATTCTACAAATATAGATCTACGAAAGCAATATTTTAATACATGCAAGTACCAATGATAGTTACTTAGCAATAACAGAGGGTGGAAGGATGTTTGCGTTGGCATGGCAACCTGTGAATAATTGTCATTTCTTGAGTATGGCCCTTGATTGTTGCTTTTGTAGGCCAATGATTTTCAGGCCCATGATAAAAAAAAGAAAAAGGAAAAGGGAGGGAAAAGGATTTCCAGCCCTGGTTTAAATATGAAACCTATTCAGTATGTGCTCTTATGTTACATTTCATTCAATACAGTCACAATATCAATAATATAATAACTAGACAATTAGCTTAGAAATAGTGCTGGAGTTCTCAACTAACAAATATAACACTAATGGAACAAATTAAGAGTTCTCAAAGAACTCAGTATTCTTACACACAATTTTTCCCAATGGGAATAAGGGAAGAAAGCAGAGTAAGAGAGGGCATCTTTACTCACTGATTTGCCCCAGGTAGTATAACAATTTGTACTACACTATATAGATTGCAGCAAAGAAGATGACAGAAGTGTCTAAATGATGCTTCTCCCATCACTCAATAATAAATGCATTCTGCTACACCAGCAGAACCTTTTTTGCACCACAAGAAAAAGAAAAATCCCTTTCTTCACTTCTCAGAGCTGTCAATAAAAACAAGTATACACAGTAAGGAAACTAGCAATTTAACTTCACACAAAGGAAACAAATTACAGAGACATGACAACATTTTTCTACTATTTTACAATAAACAAAAATCCCTCATATTGTGAAAACTAGTATAGCAATTTTAATAAACTTCAAAGGTCTTTATGACAAAATCTAGTCTAATACATATGAGAACACTTTCATTATCTAGTCCTTGTAGTGAAATAATGGCAATTTAAAAGGGCCAAATGAATGGACAAGATCTAATTTTGCTTGTAACAACCCATATGCCAACATCAGACTTCTAGGTTTTATTCAGTACTAGGACCAGTTTCCTTCTACCCCAACCAAAAATCCTGCCCAGTGTCTACAAAGAGTCACACCCAAAGAAAAACCCTGACAAGAGCTACTGTGCAACACAACCAGAGGAACAATGGCACAGGATCAGCAGGAGCAGAGGAATGCTGAAGAGGAAAGACAATGCATAGAGTCGGATTTAGAGATGCAGTATATCAAACATCCAGTGCTAGACTGAGTACTCCTATGTCATTGTTAGGATGTTCGTGGACCCCTAGGAATGAGGATCTTGAACCACGCTCACAAGATCTATAAAGAAAGTACTTCACCTAAACTGAAGTAATTTAAAAGTCAAACACCAGAAGAGTTCCTTTTTTTGATGTCAGTTGTGCCTAAAACTTTGGCTGATACAAAGAAACCCGTCCACTAAGGCACCCTGAGGCAATCTGACAATGTGTGGGAGAGAACTTGGTTGTCAGAACCACATCATTGTGAGAGTAGAGAGAACGAATCTCCTGCAAGGGACTAGCTTCTTGGGGTAAGCAGTCAACAAGTTCATTGCACTGGGTGTCAAATCCCAACAAGCGGATCCCATAGCCATGTGGGGAAGAAATCATTCGACCATCAGGGCTGAAACAAAGTTCTTTGATGTAACCCCTGCCTACATTAGCTTCCTCAATATAATGAGTCAATCTTAGAGAACAACGAGGTGAGACAGGTCGTACTGGAGCCCCTTCTTGAAATTCATAGACACAGGTCCACTAAAGAAAAGAAGAAAGGGAACGAAAATTAGTGATTCTCAGATGTTTCTTATGTAACAAACTCACTTAACAAATTCAACATCATGATATAGTGGAAAGAACATAGGATCTGTAATCAGAGGATCTGGCTTCCAGCTCCAATGGGACAAGATGATCTCTATGTCTCTTTCAACTCTAAAGCCTATGATCCTATAAAATAAATGAAAAACTTTTAACCAGTGGAATTCATAAAATCACTGTAGAAAATGGATATGCATAATGGTAGTTTCCCAAAGTATGCTTCAGATCCCCTCTTCTGCCTTCATCTGAAGAGCAGTAGCTGATGTGACTACACTCTCTGCTTTGAAGTTTTTTCTAGTTTCTTCTACTGTGATACATTTCATTTTGTGCAGTATTTTAAAGCCCTGAAAACAGTGGCTGCAGAAGCCTCTGAAATTTCAAAAAGTACCAAGACAGAGCAGTTCCTTCAAGTACTATTTCTCTATGTCTTCTGAGGGAATTGGAATAGCAAGTGGTAGTGGGAACACAGTAACTACACTGACTCCATTCTGGAGGTGGCTCAGTTCCAGAGGTTCTCAAAGTGAGCAATATCACCACCAGGGAGCACTGGAACGATGGGGGGAACCCTCAAAATAGCCTCAGGTGCAGTTGGGGGATGTTGAATAAAAATGAGGGGGCAGTAGAAACATAAGGAAAGAGAAGAAAATTTTGAAAAACCATTTGTACATGTTTCACCTGTTGTGTAACAGAGTTAAAGTCATAGTGATTACATTATTTTCCAAATAAACACACAAAATGCAAGTTATAATCTGTCAGTGGTCAAGTCCACCAATAGGTGGCAACAAGCAAGTGTTGGCAGGCAAGCTTGTTGCACATTGTCAGGAAGTCCAGCATGCATTGGCAGGAATATGTGAGTGTGATGACTTGTTTACAGTACTACACAGTTACATGATACAATACTAACTGCATCATCAAAATTTCAATGCAGGAACCCCTCCCACAAATTTACATTAAATTATTAAATTCAGGGGCAGTTAGGTGGTACAGTGAATACAACATCCACCCTGGAGTCAGAAGGACCCGAGTTCAAATACGGCCTCAAGACACTCTACTTAATAGCCGTGTGACCTTGGGCAAGTCACTTAAACCCAATTGCCCTGCCTAACCCCTCCGAAAAAAAATTTATTAAATTCAAGATGTGTCATTTTAAAAATTTTATATATTTTTTGAAATGACGCAAATTTTTTAAAAAGCCATTAAAGGGTCTAAAAGGGTAGATTTCCAGGTGGGTGCTGACTAAATTTTTTCTTTTTTAGAAAATGGGGTGGTAGGCTGAATAAGTTTGGGAACCTCTGTCTGGCCCTGTACAATTTCCATCTTGTGAGAAAACTTGAATGGAATTTCAGGAAAACCTTATTGTATTGTTTGAACCTATCCCTGTGTGGCTGCAAAGCTGAAACCAGCCTACCTGTTGCTTAGAGACTCTTAACTAAGGATCTACATTAGGCTGATCAGAAACCCAGTCAGACCCAAAGACTGATACATGAAGGCTTCTTCTCACAATAATACATCTCAAGCAATCCATATGTCTTCTCTGAAAACTGGCTCTGTATGGTCAATCAGTTATTGTTTCCATGTTCCTTTGACTGGATACAAACACTTGGAGAGAGTGGGACACCTCTTTTTCTGATTTCAGTAAATTGCACCCATTTGCTCTATCCTTCCTAATTTGAAAAGTCCCTAATCTTTTTTCCAATGAGAAATTAAATTACCTAATATTTTAGATTCTGGTTAATTGCTTTCTTTTAATTAATTGGTCTTATTTGACTGTTTTAAATAAATAAAACTCTGTCTACTCCCTACCTGGGATCCAGCCCTAAGCTGAGGAGGTCTGGTCCTAATCTTTTAGTCAATTCACACACACTGCTTAATAAACTTAATATGCTCGGAAGCTTGAACTTTTCCTCAGTCATTTTATCTTCCACCCACCACACTTCCAAACTTCCATATACTAGAAACTTAAAAAATTAACAGAAATTAATGGAAAAATATAAAATGCTTTGCTAAATTTCACATTATAACCAACTATACCAGAACATTTCTATTCGTAAAGTCAAGTGAAACTACCAGATGACTTTTTACCTTAACCAAAAACTTTTTACAGTTGCTACACCAGGCAAAGATAGTAATGAGATTGTCTGAAATGGTCTGTCAAATGTTGGTACATCAAGGACAAAGAATGGTATTTTTAAAAGTTTCTGATTGTAGCCCTTACCCAAACAGAATGTGGAATGTAATGGTGTTAGAATTTGGGGAGCCCAGAATAATGAGAGGGAGTAAGGGGAAACCAGTAGGATTATTGATGAAAAATTCTTTAAGAAAAGGGATTTTAAGCCCTGGCCCTGGAGTCAGGAGGATCCAAGTTCGGTTCCAGCCTCAGACACTTAACACCCACACACACAAAAAAAACTAGCCGTGTAACCTCGGGCAATTTACTCAACCCCCCCTCCACAAAAAAAAAAAAAAAAAAAAAAAGGGGATTTTATGTTACACTATAGATTCCCTATATCACCTAACAATGGCTTACACTCAGTAGATCTCTGTTAAGCTAAAAGCATTGTGCCCAGTCTTGTACATAATCTCTGACCTGTATAAGGGTTGCCACCCAGTATTACTTAAAAGGATAGATCTAAAACATTCACTGAAAATGAAGGATCTACATTCAAAACAATTATTAATCCAAGTAAGACTGTTTCTGAAAGCTAATGTTTTCAAGAACATTAAAAAAACGGAAACCTTTGGTTTCTTACCTCCTGGTCATCTGTATTACTAGAACACCGCAGAAGGGTAGCCCAACCTTTAGGATGTAGCTGCAAAGATGTAATGCAGTTACCACGGTCCCTCTCACCAGGAACTTCTGGTGTTAAAACTTCAAGACTATTGCGAGGTGACACCCCTAATGTGACAAAAAAGTTTAAGAATGGTAAATACAAGAAATACAACAGTATTCCATAAATACAACTGCATTGGAAGCTGAACTTTGGTGGGAATCAAAATAGATGTGTTTGTAGCTGTTCAACTGCTCTTATAAATCTTTATAGGTTCTGTTCTCAATGGGCTCAACTTTAAAAATGACAGCAAAATATTAAAAATCAATGAGCAATAATTCCTTCTACTTGTTGACCATTTTCTAGAGATTTTCTTTTAAATACATACACACACGTCACCTCTCATCCAGTTGGAAATCCATCTGAGACTACAATTGGCATTCCATTACAGTCTGGTGGGTTTTTTTGTTTTTTGCTTTTTGGAGGGCAATTGGGGTTAAGTGACTTGCCCAAAGTTACATGATTAGTTTTCTGTGTTAAGTGGCTGAGGCCGCATTTGAACTCAGGTCCTCCTGACTCCAGGGCCAGTGCTCTATTTGCTGCGCCACCTAGCCTCCCTACAGTGTGTTCTTTAATATTCTTGATTTTTGCCCACAGAAATTTCATTATTATTTTTTATTACTTAAAGAAGCTCCTTAAAATTCTGATTGGCATTACATTAAATATAAAAATTAATTTAGAAGTATTGCCATTTTTACTATATTGATCCAATACATCTATCAACATACACTAGCATGCAAGTTGTTTTGGTCCTTCTTTACTTTGGTCATAGTTCTACAGTTCTTTTCTCAAACAAATTCTGTTCACTCTTAGGTAAGTTAGTCCTCATTACTAATAAATAAGAGTATATAAAATTATCCTTCAAATTTGCTGATCCAATTTATTGTCTTCAATAAGTTTCTGGGTTGAAGTGGTTGGAACTTCTGGATACATAAATATGGATGACATTTTGTGTTCATTTCTAATGTCAATCACTCAAATTTTTTCCCTATTCCTTTTGTTTTTAATCTTGAATGAACTGAATTCTATCAAGTGAAAATGCTAAATAGGATAATGGAGAATGGAAAAAGATGGACACTTATTCATGACTGGTGGCACTGTAAACTTGTAAAAATCTTTCTGGAAAAGAATGTGGCAATAGGAAATAAAGGCAACAAAAATTATCATGTCCTTGGACCCAATAATTCTATTCTCAGGAATGTAATTTGTTAAGAGTTGACGAAAATTGTAAAACTTGTCTGTTGAAAAATTTTTCATAGTATTGTTACATGTAAATGTAATGTGAAATCAACATAAGTAATCCTACAATAGGGAATGGTTAAAGAAATTGTGGTACTTTAGTGTAATGAAATGCTATAAAACAATTAGATGAACAAATAAGATGAATGCAAATAAATCTGGAAAGACTTTTTTGAGAACAATGCAGCATTAAAAAAAAAAAGCAGAACCAGAAGACTACAAACATGTGAAAAAGTAAAAATAAGAACGGACAAAGAATCCTAATGTGAACTTAGAGGGGGGAAAATAACTATAGTTCTTTTATTGACAATTAATAGTTTTTCTAATAAAATACTGCATTTTTAAGTAAATGTACATATAAAGGGCTTATTAATAATAAATGCCAAACTAATAACTGGCATATGGATAGCAGTTTAAAATCTGCAAAGCACTATACATATATTAACTGAATCTCACAACAACCTTAAATGATCCAAAGTGTTAGAGATGTTCAGAAGATACTGCTGTGGGTTGGGAAGTTTTATATGAGGGGTAGAATTTAAAACTAAACAGGACCTAAATTACAAGGAGGTGATTTCAGATGGGAGAAGTGGCACAGCAAGCAAAGGTACTATGTGTTCATTTTGAGAAGCAGGTGGAGAGAAAGGATAGGATTATATTTCATTTTACTTATATATAAATCTCATAAGACAACTAAATATAAGCTAGATTCTACAGATAAGGAAACAGTCATCTCTTGGCTTCTAGGTCAACATTCTTTTCCAGACTAGAGGTCACAATCTCCTCCCCAACAACAATACAAACTCCAAGAGAGAACTATGGCTAAAGAATTCAACAATATTAATGTAAACATTTTTTTAAAGTTTACGGAGGAGTTTAATAATTTTTATAAATTAAAACTAAAGAGAAAACTCCCAGTTTATTAAATGCAATGTTTTTCCAAGACATTAAAATGCTACTGTTTTACCTACCTTCTCGCTGAGAGGATCGTGACACGTTTTTCTCAGATAATGAACTAGAATCACTATGATGACAAGGTGAACCAGAAGCTCTAGGAGCAGATGAACTTGGAGAAGTAGCTGCATCTTAAAAATGCAAAATAACACCAACATAAATGTAACAAATTGATGTTGCCTATTAAATTTTTTATACTTCTGAACCATTCTTTAAAATGTCCTCCAAAGTATATTGTAATAAATACACACATCACAATGCAACTAAGATTAAACATAGCAAACATACCCCAAACACTGGCCTCCTTTCCATAAATCTTTTAAAAATTTAAATGAAAATTTTAAAAAACCCACAAAATTTTAGTACAGAATCTTGTTTTAAATTTCAGTTAAATCTGTGAGTTTAATAATGTCAACTTAAACTTATTTTATGTAGCACTTTCATATATCTGAACATCACAACAACCTGTGAGTTAGGTACTTACGGTATTATTACCTCCATTTACAAATGAGGAAACAGAAACTTGAAGAGGTTAAGTGGCTTGTTCATAGTAATGATGGAAGTAAGTACAGGAGGGAGAATCTGAACTCAGATCTTCCTGATTCCAAGTCCAGAACATTTTCCACCATATCTAATACTCAATGTCTCAATGAAAATATTTGTTGTATTACGCATACTGTTTTCTAATGCTAGAAAAGGAATAGATTCATTACTTGAATTTCTTTGTTGGGACCAATTCATTGAAATTTGACTTCAAAAGCACATCAAAAAAAATCAAATTATTAATCATCGTAAAACCAGGAACACTGTACCATTTTAAAAACACTATAAAGGATTATAGATAGGATCATGGATTTAGAACTAGAAAGGACTTCAGATGACATCTAGTTCAATCTGCTCCATTTACTGCTGAGGAAACTGAGAGAAGAAATGACTTCTCCAAGATCAACAAGGTAGTAAGTGAAAAAGGTGTAATGTGAACCGAGGCCTTCTTCACTACAAGGTCAGCACTCCAGCCACTTTATCATATCATACTGCCTTTCAACCTCACTATTAAACTGCAACTTCTCTCTCCAAAGTTACCAGAAACCTTACATAAAAAAATCTAAAGGTCTTTTCTCAGTCTTCATCCTTCTTAAACCTCTCTGCAGCATCTGACACCATCTGAATATTCTTTCCTCCTGCTCTTCTGTGACACAGCTCTCTTGGTTCTCTTCTAACCTATGAGACTGCTCCTTTCTTTTGCTAAACAATCATCCATATCCTGTCTGCTAACTGTAGATACTCTAAGGTTCTATCCTGGGTCTTTCAGTAGCAGTTCCTCAGCAGGAGCTCCTTGCATCAAGAAAATCACGGTTCTGATCCAAGTAAGCGTTTGTGTATTACATTATATATTTGTGTGTGCATATGCATGTGTACCTATGTGTGTATCTATAATGTATACATATAAAACAGACCTAAATATGTACCTGCTGACTCTCTGAGGTCAAGAAATGGTCAACTTTTTGCCTTTGTATTCATAGCACCTATGAGAGTACCTGGCACACAGTAGGTACTTAATAAATGCTTGTAGATTAGCTGATGCTTTAGAGAGAAACTGTTTCAGGATGAACTCCGAGGTTTCCTCCAACTCTGGGATTCTATAAAATATTCCACTCCCACACCCAGCCCCCCAAATACAGAACCTGTTGTGAGGTACCATAACACAGTGAATAGACAGCTGGCCTCCCAGTCAAGAAAACCTGGCCTCCGAACTGTAATGGCTGATACCCTAGGCAAGTCACCTCTTTTCCAGCAACTCTAAGACAATAATATTGCAAAACAGGTGGAGATCTACACTGGTAGGAGTTCCCTCACAGGAAACCAGTTTCCAACATTCACCTAAACGAATCAAAATCACAATTCCTGGCACCAAAAAAAAAAAAAAAAGGCCTAATCTTCTCCATCTCTCTCATTATTTTCCAGCCTACTTATTAACCTGCATTAATCCTTGCCAGTCTTTTTCCAGGCCTATCACTTAATATCAGACCCATCCTTACAACCCTCAACTCTGAGTAGGCAATATGTCCTTTCCAGCCCCACACACTAGGTCCTGCCACCAAGTGTCATGTTAGGATGCTTGTATCAATCAGTAATTGTAAAAAAAATTCTTAAGGCCCCTCATATAGATGTCTAATCATGTGATCCATTCTATCCAGAATCTACCCCTCAATATACCAGAATCTACCCCTCAATAAATTGTAAATCAAAACACAAGTCAGGTCTTTCAAATAATCACTTCCCTTTAACCTACAGCTGATTATAAGTCTGGCATTTACAAATGAGAGAGAGAGAGAGAGAGAGAGTGTGTGTGTGTGTGTAAATTATTCAGAAGCCTTACACCTATATATTATTTTTTCTTCCCAGAAAAGAGCTGGAAGGTGCTGGATATGGCAAGAACCAAATTTTACTTTCCCTCCTGCCAAAAAAAGGAAAAATGATTAACCTTGCCAAAAAACCCTTTAGAATCATATGTTGGTGTGTAGTCAAATAATCAACTAGCTTAAGCAAATATCAAAAATCTACATCGAATTAAAGGAAAGGATAAATATGAGAAGACACCATATACAATTCCCACAGCTTTAACCTGGCCAATTCAAATAAGTCATAGATGGCAGAAACTGCCAAACTAATGAAAAGGCGGAGACACTGACAATACCAGTTTACCAATATGAAGCATTTGCCACCAAGGACACCCAAAAAAGCCCATAAACTGCCATAGTCAACACACATGGCAACAGTTTGGAATAAAAATTCATTTAAAAAAAATAAAACTCATTTATAAAAGCACCACAGAAGAGAATGATGAAAGATTATGAACACTATGACTTCACAGAATAGCAAAAAGGATTAGGGGAGTAAATAAATCTGTAAGAAACAGTAAAAATCAATAAGGCTAGATTATCAAAGATCATCCATAGATTCAAGAAGAAAAGATATTGGGATAATGGGGGGGGGAATAAATTAATTTCTTCAAAAGTTAATTAGGAGGGGGCAGCCAGGTGGCGCAGTGAGTAAAAACACCAGCCCTGGTGTCAGGAGACCCGGGATTGGTTCCGGTCTCAGATACTTGGCACCCACACAAAATAACTGGCCATGTAACCCTGAGCAAGTTACTTAACCCCAATTGCTTATTACAAAAAAAAAAAAAAGCTAATTAGAAGAACATCAATACTACTTTCTCACCAATAAAAATATTTTATTAAAATGTAAGTTTACTGTGAAGTTTCCCCAATTAGGAAGCTTCCTAAATTCTATGATTCTCAAAAAAGACTGGCCTAACAGTTCACATAAGGGAAAATGGCTTCAGATTTTGACACACAGCTGGAATCAGTCCACTGAAGTGAAATATTAGTATAAAAGTGGAACTGGCAACCATTCATTCGTGCCATATGATCCAGCCTATTTCTCTTCCTGCCATACAATTCCTTATTCTTCAGAATTCCTCATCAGTTATGTGATGCAGCCTGCTTATACCTGCCATGAGCCCCTCCAATGTCCTTTGTGTGATGCTTCTCTTCAGTTCTTTGGCAGTTTCACATCTCACAGACATTTAGAAGGATAGAGGCTATGATTCCACTGGTATAGGGAAATCCCAGATGAGGAACACCCTTTCTTAATATAGGCTGGCACTTTCTCTGTACCTTAAAAGTACTTTAGCGAGGTGCCTGGATGACTGAGAGTTAAAGTGACTTGCCCAGGACCACATAACTAGCATGCATAAGAGACAGAGGTTAATGCCATGTCTTCCTGGGTCTGGCCAGCTCTCTATCCACTACTCCATATTACTATATAGCAATACAGTAAACATTGAAAAGATGGACCTTTGCATTCAAGGAAGCTTAGCAATTTCTTGAAAGCAATCCATCCTGTTCTCCTTTTCAATGCTAGAACGAGTTCATTATGCGGCTGTCTCAGATAATAGACAAGCTCTATGGGGTGTCTATTCAATTCCATGTTGAAATTTCAGCAGCTGACATTCTTCATTCATTTGTGTGGCTCTACATCCAGGTCTGTCCCACGGACGGGGGTATTCCTTCCAAGCCTTTGTCCTGGATCTTCTTCTCTTTTCCCACTATGCTATTTTACTTGGTGATCTCATCAGCTTTCATGTATTCAATTATTATTCCTATGTTGATGACTCTCAGATGTACTTATCTGGCTCAAACCTCCATTCATATCTCTGCCTCCTGGAACTAATAAGATATACCACAAATTTCTTAAACTCAACATGTCCAGAACTGAACTCATGCCTTTCCCCTCAAGAGCTCCCCTCTCTCTACCTTTCCTATAACTGTGGAGGGTACCACTATTCTTCCAGTCATTCAAGGCTCACAATCTAGGTGTCATCCTTGCTTCTTTACCATCTCACTCCACATATTCTTTCTGTTGCCAAGTTTCAGTCATTTCTACTTTCACATCTCTTCTCTATTACCCCTTCTCTCCTCTGACACCGCAACCAACTCAGCCTAGGCCCTCATCACCTCACACCCAGACTACTAAAACAGTCTACTTGTTGGTCTCCCTGCCAAGTTTCTCCCTTTTTTTTTTAAAGCTACCAGCTGTTCTGCTCAGTTTCAACTCCACAAATATCAGGCCTCCCCCAGAAAAAGCTCATTACCTGAAATCTCATTTTCTTAGAAACTGACTCACCTTTGATACTCCACACCTCCTCAGCACCCTCAGTTGCCTTCCCTTATGACTGGAGAGCAAAGCAATAACTTCTCTCAAGTCCTCCTTTTTCAGAGAGGTCAGGCTTTCCCCCCACTTAATTTCATTTACCATCAGTTGCTTGACAAGTGCCTGAACATCATCTTCTCATCCCCTCCTCCCACTTTGACCATGACCCACCCCCTCTTCAGCAACATTATATATACTGTCTTTCCCCCACAAGACAGCAAGGTCCTAGAGGACAGGGACTGTCTCTTTTTGTTATTTGTGTTGATAGTGCTTAGCTCAGTACCAGGCACTTATAAGTGTTTGCTGACTGACTGACTTGAGAAACAAGCCACAACTCCTTTTGAGGATTATAGCTCTTTTTCAGGAGGCTATTAAATAGCGGTTGCAAAACTTATTTAGCCTACCACCCTCTTTTCAAAAAAAAAAAAATTTACTCAGCACCCCTCTAAAAAGCTTTCTTTAGCCCTTTGGAAATTAAAAAAAAATTTGTGTCATTTCAAAAAAATATATAATTTTTTAAAATGACATCTTAAATTTAATAATTTATTGTAAATTTGAGAGTTTTTTCCTGAACTGAAATTCTGATGATGCAATACTGCATCATGTAACCATATAGTTTTGTATTGTAAATAAGTCATTACACACACATTCCTGACAATGCATGCTGGACTTTCATACAATGTATGATATGCTTGCCTGCCAACACTTACCTGTCAGCAGACTTGACCACTGACTAGTTATCACTTGCATTTTGTGTTTATTTGGAAAATAATGTAATCACTATACAACAGATGAAACATGTACAAATGGTTTTTCAAATTTTTCTTCTCTTCTATGCTTCCACCTTCCCCTTATTTATTTTTATTCAAGGCCCCCCAATTTCCCCTGAGGCTATTACTAACCTCCCCCTACACCCTTCAGGGGGCAGTATCCACTTTGGGAACCTCTGTAAAAATGTAATGGCATTTGATACAATAAGCACAATGTCATTCACAAACAGAAGCATCTAGAGCAAAGGCGACCAACTCATTCCCTGCCTACTGCCTCCAAAATAACAAAAATGTAATTGGGAAATGTTTAACAAAATAAAAATACAACACATATAATATTAATTTGTGGTTTTCTAAGTCAGTATGCAGGCATAGGTTTCTATTTGAGTTTAATAGCACTGATCTAGAGGACCTAACATCCACAAGGAATCCCTTTTCACTCTGGGCCCTGCAATGAATCTCCTCTATCAAGGTGGGAAATATCCTTTGACCAATTTAAGTTTGGGGTTTTTTTTTAATGTTTATTATCAGAGGGTCAAGGAACAGGGTAATTTCTGTTGTTATACCTTCCAAGGAATCTTCAATGATCTTGCTATGTGGATAGGAGACAACCTGCGATAAAAGAGCTTGTAAAGAGACATTTAATTCTACTGAATCAAATGCTTTTTCGTAATCAACAAACACAATGAGATCTTATAATTCTATTTTCAGTTAATTGTGAAATGGTAAAGATGTGGTTCATTACTGATTATGTCTCATGAAAGTTTGTTCATTCTCTTCTGATATCCTCATCATCCTGATTCATGTTCTCTCAGTCACTTTTTTCAGTATTAACATCATCCAAGATTTTTTTCCTACCTCTACATTATCTTTTTCTCCTTCAGATAACTTATATATTAGTTCCCCAACTGTCCTTACAATTGTATTACCTCCAATATAGATGTCCGCTATATATTTTTGGTCCAATCTAGTTATTTCTCTCCTTCCTGCAAGTAAATCAAGTGAAGCACTTAACTAAGGTACTTCATGGGTTTTTTAAAAATCTCATTCTGGCAATTAAATGACAGCGGCTAAATGTCTAAATATAAACATCGATACTTCTATCTAGGAAATACACTGCATATGGACACTGGGTCAGTCCCAGAAATGAAAAGGAAGAAAAAAGTAAGTGGACTGAATTTGGAAAATTTTAGTGCTTTTAATCACCCCAACCTCCTCAAAAAAATGTCTTTTTTAACATAAATATTCTCCTGATGAAGCCATGGGGTTATAAATGTTGAAACACCACAATTGTCCTAATGTTAAAAGTTGGTGTATGACCCAAAGGGCAAAAGAGACACATAGAGGAGATAAGTAGACTATAATATTCCTTATGCGTAAGAAGTGGAGTAAGAGATATTTCTGAGGAAGTGAATGATTGGAAATGGAGATAAGGATAATCAGGTATGAAGAACAAGGTTAATAAAAGGACAGAACAGCCTAAGAGCTGCAGCAGTATTCCTGAAATGTTCAAAGACCCGGGGGAAGGCAGCGTGCTGGGTAAATCCTTTGTGGAAGATCTGTAGGAGAACATGGACAAAAATCACAAGGGAAGAACAAGTAGAAATGGGTTACGATCTACAGTGAAGAAGAGAATACTCACACTGGTAAGATCATGAAAGTTAAAGTATAGTAAACTCAAATTATCTGACATCACTGACAAAAGGAATATTCCATTTAATAAACCAGTTAGTTGGATTAATGATGTTGCCATATAGAGCCTATATATATATACATTGACAATCTCAAAGAATTAGAATAAGATAGTCTCAACTTCCAAAGATTTTGTGTTCTAAAAATTAATTTGTTTCAGTTAATAGGAATTTGGCACATAATTTCCCAAAGAAACTATATTATAGGGGCGGCCAGGTAGCACAGCGAGTAAGAGCACGAGCCCCAGTGTCGGGATGACCTGGGGAATCGAATCTGGGCTCAGACACTTAGCACCCACCCAGAAACACCTGGCCGTATAACCTTGAGCAAGTTACTTAACCCCAATTGCTTAGGGGCAGCCAGGTGGCTCAGCGAGTAAGAGCACCGGCCCCAGTGTCAGGATGACCTGGGGACTGAATCCGGGCTCGGATACTCAGCACCACACCCAGAAATTACTGGCCGTGTAACCTTGACCAAGTTACTTAACCCCAATTGCTTAAAAAAAAAAAAAGAAACCATATTATAAATAACAGGTTCCCACAAAATCCTACTGAACACATTAAATAACGCGACTATTCTCCATTTGAATTCTATTAAATGTCTTTTCATGGCATGGGAATACCCTTGGGTTCTTGAAAGCTGCATGGGCTCAGCTCTAGCAAATGCTCCCTACCATGAGAAAGGCTTCAATATATCATTTGAAAACCAGTTAAAGTTTAGAATTTATGAGAAAACTTGCCATGATGTGAATTATTTTGGCCACTGCAACTTATGAAGGTATGGAAAGACTGTGATCTGCTTAAATATGAGAAGTACTCACAATAAATGAATTCATGGATCTTTTGAATTATAGCTGAACTACAGAGTACTAATTTATCTGGAGACCCCCTGAGGTCATGAATAAGTCTAGTCCAAAAGAAGGGAAGGACTCCACAGGAGTTAAATATTACTGTGTGCACGTGTGTGTATGTGTGTTGGCATGCACACCCATTAAAATGTGAGCTGCTTGAGGGCAGGAAGTATGCATTTGCCTTCTTTTGTATCCCCACAGCTTGGCATATTGCCTGACACATAAGTGCTTAATAAATGCTTGTTGACTAATTAGCAGCTGGTCATCAATATCTATGTGTCATTTATTACCAAGTGTTTCTAAGTTAAAGACTACATATGGAATAAAATACACATAAAACTATAATGAATAGATATTAGATCTTCCTTTGATAATTTCAAAAAGAGCTTTCATTTTCATTGTGAACATTAATCATAATCATAGTGATGACTCTTTGAAGTGTTCATTATTAATGCAACTATCAAGTTAGAAGAATGTAGCAAAAGAAAATCTGTGTATTTAGTATTCTCTCCTGTAACAACTGTTTGCAATGAGCCATAGACTAATGAACACCCAGATATATAAAGACACTATGTCAATGATACACAAATAACATGTTTTGAAAGTTCTTCATTCAATGATATTCATTCAGAACTGAGCTACTTCCTAGAATCTCTTGAATTCTTTCCTCTTTTTCTCAATCTTAGAACAATATCTGAATTTTAAGAAACTATTTTTTACTAAAGAAGCAAGACTTACCTGAAGTTGATGTAGTTCTTCTTGCCCTCAAAATTGGATAGCTTCCAACCTCTAAAGATTTTGTTAAGTCAAGATCATGTAAAATCAGAAGATAACCAGAAGAGGTTGAAATCAGCATTTTGGAACAGTCTGGAGTTAACCTCATCCGCATAAGAAAACGTGTATGAAAGAATTTCTTGTGTGGACATCCATCTTCTGTGCACCTAAAGATCAGAAGTAGTTGTCATTTAATAGATATTTACCCAGATAATTCTTAACCATTGCTTTTAAAATAGTGGTAACTGTTAATAAAAAAAAAAGTTAACCTATGTATAATACATTTCCATTTATCCAGAATAGCTGGAGATTAAAGCACAGAGTGTATCTTTCAAATCCAAGACTACTACCATACGAGAGTAGATAGTTTCATGAATTGCTGTGTCCAGAAGTGATTTGTTGCCTGGTGGCCAATTTCTTGGTTAAGTACTTCTCTGTATCAGATGAGACAAAAAATTTGTTGCTAACTTGTACCCAAAGCCTTCCAGTTTGCACTCTACTGGTACAAACCTTGAGAATTTAATCACCTCCTTGTTAGAATGAAGTACTGGGATAAGATGTTAGTTGAAGATACACTCTACATACATACATGCATACATATATACATACATATCTCACAATTATTTAAGTATTGACATATGGAAAAGAATGCAAACTAAAAGGAAAATAATACTTCTTTGAAAATTGAGAAAAATGATCTGGGATCTTACTGTATTTAAGGTTCATCATTATAAACATTAATTATTACTGTAGTATGTGTAAGGTATAGATTATAATGAATCTGTACTATGCTTAAAATACTCCAAATCGTCCCCTTTTTATTCTTTTAAAAAAATATAGTAAGTTTGACTACTTGTTCGCTGTGTCTCTCATGAAAGTAGAACAAGAGGAAAAAAGTGATTTTATGAACTTTCTATTTCTTTGGATACTAGATAAACAAGTTTACTGAACAAATATTCCCTATCCCATCAATGAAGAAAAACAACTTTCAAAAATAGCATAAGCAATACAGAGAAGAAAACAAGAGTCCCAAAACTGCTTCAGCTAACAAAAGCTTAATCTCTTTGACAACTGAAGAGATAATGGGAAAAAGCAACAATTCTTTAGAGTAAGGTTCTTAATTATTGATTTGGATAGATCCCTTAATTTAGGAAAAAATTACATCTTTATTTCACTACAATTGGTTTCCTTTATAATCCTATATATTTTCTTTTGGGGCAGTGGGATGACACAGTGGATAGAGTACCACGCCTGAAGTCAGGAGACTCTTCTTTCTATGTTCAAATGTGACCTCAGATACTTACTAGCTGTGTGACCCTGGGCAAATCACTTAACCCTGTTTGCCTCAGTTTCCTCATCCAGTAAAATGAACTGGAGAAGGAAATGGCAAACTACTCCAGTGTCTTTGCCAAGAAAATCTCAAATGGGGTCACAAAGAGTTAGACACAACTGAAAAATGACTGAACTGAAATATTTTATGTATTTAAAAACATTATTCTGAGAAAAGGTCAAGAGGCTTTATCAAACTGACAAAGAGGTCAATGACACAAAAAGGTTAAGAATGCCTATATTATAAAGTGATGTAAACAGAATCAGAAGAACATTGTACACAGAAGGAGCAATAGTGTAATGATTATCAACTGTGAAACTCTTGCTACTATAATCCACACAATGATTTTTATATATATAAAATTCAAGACAATTCCAAAGGACTCACACAGAAAAATGCTATCTACATCCAGAGAGAAAATTAAGGAACTCTGAGTTACCTACTGAAGCATACTTTTTTCCACTTAAATTTCTTGCCTTTTAGGGGGGCAACATGGTTAATATGTTTTATATGACTTCACATATATAACTGATATCATACTGCTTGCATTCTCAATGGGTGGGGAAGGACCTGAAGGGAAGAAGAGAACTGGGAACTCAAAATTTTAAAAATTAACATTAAGACAAATAATTATTTTTTAAAAATGCCTGCATTAGAGAACAAACTTATTTGTAAAACACTGGAGGAAGAAAGTGTAAGATGTGTTATCATCTATATTATGTATATAGTAGAGGGGAAAAAGAGCCTGTTTAAAAAATTAGCATAAGCCAAAACATTCCAATCACATTTAGAGTTGACCTTAGATGGAAGAAACAAAGAGAAGAATTGGAAGAGATCAGTCAATGTGTTTGTATTCATCCATTCTTATCATCAGTGACAGTGGAACATCTATATGGCATCCCATGTTTTGTGCGAGGAAATGGAAATGGCATTTAACAACATGAAGCTGAGGAATTATTAGGCCTAATTAAATACATAATATACAGAAGAAATCTGTGCTGTAAGCACAGGTTTACACAATGGTAAAGGTACTTGGGGATCTATTTTCAAAATATCCATGAGGGAAAAATTCCAGAAAAACAAAAAAAAATCACAGATACTATCATCTCCCTCTTTCCCCCTCAAAAAACAAATTACTGAGAAAGAGAGCAGTAACTACTGACATATAAGTTGACTTTCTCATATCTGTAAAATCACTGTAAGACTGTCTATTCAATGGACAATTTTGATTACACACCACTGAAGTTTTTGCACAAACAAAAGCAACAGTTAAAATTGGAAGGAGAAGACTTAAATGCAGCAAAGTTCTCTGAAAAAAGTCTGATATGCAAGATATACAGGGAATAAAAATATCTATTTAAAAATAGCCATTCCCCAACAGAAAAGAATTCTAAACATATGAACAGACAGTTCTCACGGAAAGGCAAGCTACCAACAATATGAAAAAAAATGTCCAAATCACTAAAAATAAGAAAAATACAAGTTCAAATAACTCTAAAGTTTCACCTCATACACATCAGACTGGTGTAGAGACACAAAATATCTTCATAGTAACACACTGTTGGAGAAGTTATTAAGTGGTTAAGCTATTCTAGAAAATAATTTGGAACTATACCCAAAAAATCACTAAAGTATGCCTACACTCTGAATTTACTACTACGAGGCTCATGCCCCAACAGACCAGACTGAGGGAAAGGATCACCTTTTGTTGTAACAAATACCTGGAAAATTAGGGAATGGTTGAACAAAAAAATGGCATATGAAGTTAACAGAACAGTATTGCACCCTAAGAAATTCAGAGAGAGCTAAAAAAACTGGGGAAGATTTGTACGAACTGATGCAGAGTACAGTGAGCAGAACCAGATGAGTATTTATATAATCACCACAACAAAACAGAAGAAAACAACTATGAAAAATTTAAGAATTCTTGATCAATGCAATGAAAAATCACAACTCTAGTAGACTGATAATACAATCTATCTCTTGGTAAAGATATAGTAGAACATAGATATAAATGAGAGACGAATGAGATGTACATTTTTAGATTCATCCAAACAGAAATCACTTTGCTTAGATTAAGCTCATTTGTTGCAGAAAGGTGGCGGGGCTTGGACAGACTAGTGAAACAATATAATAATGTTTAAAAAAACCACAAAAATGTTATGAAACATTTTAAAAATATACATAAGAAAACAGAAGAACATTTAGAAGAGGACAAAGACAAGCAGAGCAATGTTGGTTATATCCCATGACATTTAATATATATTTTAAAAAAACATAAAAATTATCTATGTTCTACTGTATTTTGTTAAATATTTTCCAATTACATTTTAATCTGGTTCGAGGCTGCAACAGGAAGTGTTGCAGAGTCCTATATTGAATACCTCTAATGTTGGATATTCAGCATAAAATCCAAATGGAAAATTTTCTATATAGATGGTAACGTTCTCCTGATACTTTTGTTTGTAATTTTGGTTTGTAATTTATTTTGTAATTTTGATTTTTATCAAGCCCTATATCGCTATAGGGTCTCTTCAATAAAATTCACTGCAACTCAAAATTAAATGGTCTAACAATCAACACAGGAAAAGCCAAAAAGATTAAGAAAACATTTTAGATTCCTTAAATACTAGAATAGATAGCCTGAGTTTTATTTGTGTGTGTGTGTGTGTGTGTGTGTGTGTGTGTGTGTGTGTGTGCTGGGAAAGTGAAAGTACTATAGAAAGCTTGCCTCAGGATTGAACAAAATAAATTGGATGAACTATGCAGTATTTTCATATGACCCCAAGTTTCTCCCTATTGCTAAAGTCCAACTTTTTAAACACTAATATTTCCCACATAATACTCTATGGCTAATGAAATCAAGGAACACAATGACCTTAGAAAAGTCGAAACTCCAAGTGACCCAAAATTTTGGTAATGAATGACAAAATCATAGTGGGGTTATAAGTATCCTATACCCAAGGATGGCTTAAACATAAAATTGGAATAAAATCAAGACCATGTATGACTAGACAAGATGATGAGAATTAAGCACAAGAAATAGATGGACAGCTTAAATGCTGCAGTGGTATTTACAAAATATTGCCTGGGCAAGGTTTTGTGCCTCTTATGCCAAGCTGTTCTCTTTCAATTCTTTCTTCCATAATTTTCATTTTTTTTCAAATTTTTTCTCTAGCTCATTTAATTAAAAAATATTCTCTAATTTTTTTTTATCTTATGCTTCATCTATTCTAGGAATTCCAGTTGAATTTGTGCCAAATCTGTGTTTTGCATGAGGCTTTACTTTTAGATGTTTAGTAGCATTGTTCTCTTCTTTTGGATGTGTCTTGAGCATCACTGTCACCACAATAGCTGGTTCGATATTTTTTTTTGTTTGCTCATTCTTCAAGCCTACTTCCTGACATCTGACTTTATGTTAGGTTCTGGGCACTGATAGGAATGTCTGGGCTAGACTTCCTTTAGTGAACTTTTGTACCTCTTTTTCCATTTGTACAATTCTGCTTTTTAAGGCATTCTTCTCTTCATTGGCTTTTTGGGCCTCTTTTACCATTTGGGTTAGTCTATTTCTTAAAGTGTTATTTTCTTCAGTATTTCTGGGGGTCTCCTTTACCAAGCTGTTGACTCATTTTTCATGATTTTCTTGCATCACTCTCACTTCTCTTCCCAATTTTTCCTCTATTTCTCTTACTTGATTTTCAAAATTCTTTTTGACCTCCTCCATCACCTATGACCAATTCATATTTTTCTTGGTGGCTTTTGATACAGGAGCTTTGACTTTGTTGTCTTCTTCTGGTTGTATATTATGATCTTCTTTGTCACCAAAGTAAGATTCCATAGTGTGACATTTTTTTTTACGCAATTTACTCATCTTCCCAGCCAAATACTTGACTTTATAACTCTGCTTCCAGTGGGGGTGGGTTACTGTCCCAGGCTTCTGGGATTTTGTATCAGCAGCTGGATCCCCCACTGTCTGTAGGCCCAGAGCTCCAGAAGCAGCCACGGTTGCCTCCACCAGCCCAGGGCTGGGGCCGGACTGTACTCTTTCACCCAGCTCCCACAGAGTTCCCCCACTGACCTTCCACGCTGTTCCTAGAGTTTGTGAGTTGAGAAGTTTGGAAACTGCCACAGCTGCCGGCAATTTAATCCCCTGAGACCTGCTCAGGCCCTGTCTGCACCAGGCACAGCCCAGGCCAAACTGTACTCTACTCCCAGCCTGATGCGATATATCCTTTCTATTGGCCTTCCAGGCTGTCTTGGGCTGGAGATGTGTTTCACCCTGTCATTTTGTGAGTTCTATAGCTCTAGAATTTGTTTAGAGTCATTTTTTACAGGTACTTGGAAGGGCTTGGGGGTGAGCTCAAGCAGATCCCTCCTTTTACTTCACCATCTTGGCTTTGCCCCCTTCTGGGCTAGTCTTCCTACTGCTTTTTTGGGGTATGAGGTATTGTATTATTCTACAATCTCAGAAAGAGCTCAGATTGGAGCCCTGCAAGTTTTCAGTACTTCCAAAGTGTTATGATCCAAGTCATATTTGGAAAAATGTCTGATTTCTAACCCCCTGTTCCCCAAGTTCCTGACTCAAATTTTGGGTTAGCCCCTGGCTAGCATTCTAGGAGACGGCTGCTATTGTCAGTCACCATAAGATTTCCATCTAAAATCACATGATAACATAATTCCTTTTCAAAAAACTTTAAATGCATTTATAAGTTTCTTTGTTTAATAGATAAGAAAGTATGCATTCCTCTTAGTATATGATGCACCCATAGAAAAAAGGTGATAATATTTTATATCTATAGAACACTTTACAATAAACTCATGTACGTTTCTCATTCGCTTCTTTAAGGAAGATAGGACTCTCCATTATTATTACCATTATACTAATGAAGAAACTAATTCCAAGAAAATTAAGTATTGTACCCACAGTCACATGTCTGATACACTCAAATCTTCAAACTCTTCTTTCCACTACAGTAGGTTGCCTTGAGATAAAAAATAAACAACAATGGGGTACTGTAACAACTCCCTAATTAGCCATAATTATTCACGAAACTATCTACTAAAGATAGCAGTATGCAACCTATACCAGTGGACAGTGTGCCCACATCCAAGAAATCAAAGTACTAAAATAACAATTTCCTAGTCTGTTAACACTGATTCATATATACTATAGACTTGCAGCACACATCCAACCTAACATTTTCTATTATCATTCTAAAGCAAGGGTTCTTCACTTTTTATGTATGTTACAGACCTATTTGGCAGCCTCTTGAAACCTATCAGCCCTTCTCAGAATAATCTTTTTAAATGCATAAAATAAAAAACACTGAGTTATAAAAGAAACCAATTACATTTAAATACAACTATAAAAAATATTTTTTTTAAAAACTCTGCAAACCTCAGGTTAAGGACCTGTACCCTAAAGGGTGAGATTGGTGCTGCTAAAAGTCTACCACATCAGAAGTGTTAAAACAATCCCAAATGTTTAATACTGAGTGGATCCCAAACAGATTAAAATATAATTGAGAAATATTTAACAAAACAAATAAAAATAAAATAGAGCAAAGATAACATTAACATGTGGTTTTCCAAGTCAATATATGGCCTGCAGGGATCCTTATGTACAGTTTTGTGGCTCCCCACTTCATTTCAATTTGACATCACTGGTCTGCATCATTATAGTAGGGGCAGTCTCTATCTCTCTCTCTCTTTAAATCACAGATTACATCTGGCCCAGACAGTGGAACATTAACACAATTTCACTACTTGTACCATTTATTCTCTGAAAGAACTTTTTAGATCTGGCTTTGATGTATCAGGTATTATAGAGATTAAGGACTGCACCTGTGATTCATCAGTATGAAATCCTCCTTGATGGGGAAACATCCTCTACCAATGCAGGCTGGCACTTTATTTCCATTTGGAGTCTTAGAGAGTTGCCCATAACAAAGAGAATAAGCAACTTGCCAGTATGTGTCAGAGGCAGGATCTGAACCAAGATCTTTCTGGCTTAAAAGTCAGCTCTCTATCCACTATGCCATGATGCTTCTCTTTAAAGTAACAGTACATTGTAAATATAAAGTTTCTTGAATGACAATTTTTTTTTCACTTAGACAACTAATATTTTAGCACAAGAAAGTTCAAGTAAAAATATTGCATTATGAATACTAAGTTAAACAGGAAAAAGGAGAAAACATTCTTCAAAAAAGACTATTTTAGGTAAAAAGCATTATCTGTACAGTACCAGAGAAATAATCAATTAATATAATACACTTCAGTTCTAAACAGGGAATCATGAAAATATTTCTCTTTAAAACACTCATTTTGTAGACACTTATTAATCTATTAAGTTTTGGTATGCTTTTCAAATTCTTCAAATAGAAGTGACTAGGAGACAGCAAATTATAGTCTCATGATATGAATTTTTTCCTTGTTGTTCAGTCATCTTCTGCTCTAAAGATCTATAAACAAACAGGTTAATTTGTTCACAGTTTACTCTTTTTTTTTTTACTTTTCCCCTCCTCACAAACCTGTTAGTGTCCCAAATGATGACATTTCCATCGAATCCTGATGTAACTAAGAGTCTTGTATTAGTGTCATATTCAATGTTCTTCACCCAGCTAGTGTGACCATGTAAAGTGCACACTTTTGAGTTTAATTTTCTCAGATCCCAAAGGGCTATTGTAGTGTCATCAGAACATGTTGCAAACAGTCTATTATCCAGAAACCTACCAAAAAAAAAGTAAAAAGGAAAATCAGTTAATTTCCTCTTAATAAATATAGTCAGAAATATCTCCAACAATACCATGTCAGAATAGTAAAAAACAAAACAAAACATGTCACAAAATGTTTTTTAAAGATATTCAGTGGTACCAAGAGGGTCAAGTTGAAATAAACTGTGGACAAAGATAGACATTCTCAGTTTTCGTTTGGGATGGGAAATAAAGCAGGCACAAGATAACAGAAATCTTAATGTGTAACATAATCCAAAGCAAATATGGCACACGTGCCACATATAAAAAAAACTTTAGCGCCAATGGAAGACATATTGGCAAAGGGATTACTATGGACATAACTATTTAAGGTAAATTAGTGTTATTAATTAAAGTTTACCAAAATGGTATTTTTAGTCTGTTCATAAATATGGAGCTAGAAAGAAGCTCAGAGGCCCATCTATTTCAGCCTCTTCATTTTAGAGATGAGTTAAACCGAGGCTCATACAGGTTAAAGTAAATAAGCAAATACCAGAAGCAAAACATATACAATGGTCTTCCCCTTTATATAACTAAATGGATTTATAAGCATTAGTACCAAAAGTTGTCAAATGGCAGATTCAATGTATTTGGCCAAATAGTAACAATAATCTTAGGTCAACTAAATAAAATAATTTTAAACTTGTAATTTTATAAAAATAATAATTTACATTTATATAGTATTTTAAGGTTTATAATAACCCGATTCCCAAACCTCAGACTACAATACTGATTCCCAATCCAAAGGTTCTCCATTACTATACAATGACTCTCAATGTTTATTTTGTCTTTAATTTTGATTAAATGGATTTTGAAGTTGCATTAATTTTTAAATTTTACAAATATAGTAAAAATTTCATTAAATGGAAATATATCCCAGATACAAGTACATACCCCTCCCCAACACACACACACAAACTAGCCGTGTGACCTTGGGCAAGTCACCCAACCCCAACTGCCCTCAAAAAAAAACCAAAACCAATCACAATTTGGAAACATCTTATCATTGAAATATTTACTTCAAAGCAATAAAATCATTTTTAAAATAATGTGTTCTGATATGTTCACTAACCAATACTTTTTCCCTCTCTAAAAATATATTCCCAACAATATAATGGGAAATAAGCAACCAAAAAAGGGCACTCAAGTGTTAGGATTCCCTACAATTGCAAATGAGTTAGAAATCTACCATTCCCACATCCACTTAATCACCAAAGGGAGGAAACCCCTACAAATAAGGAATGTCAGGACTGAATGATGAATCAATGGTGTGGATTCAAACTCCATTATCCTCCCCCCAAAACAATAAACATGTCATGTATCAAGGAAATTTTCCTCCTCTCACTTGAGTAATCAATATAAGGAAAAACACACATTGTCAGATATACAAGTTCTAACTACAAAATACATACTGGATATCTGCAACAATTAATTTTTGGGAAAATACTAATCTCTGAATAAGAAAGAACCCTTCATGGATACACCAATTGTAATCCTCTATTCTATAGCCAACTATTGATCAAAGTCTTTCTGGTAATATAAAATAAAGTTAATATGGATAAATAAAACCTACCGGTAAAAAAAAAATGTTTCTTCACTAACCATAGCCTCCCTGTCCCCCAAACCCATCCATTTTACTAAAGCTGACAGAAAAATTGACAAAATTGTATTTTTCCAGTTACCTTTCATTCTACTGTAATTTATTTGCAACTACACATAATTAACTACATAGTAGCCATGTTCACTGACCCCCAAGATAACTTCTCCTTACCAGCAGAAGTGCTAATCAACTGCAGAATGTAGAAAAGAAGTAGAAATGCAAGGAATCCAGACAATCAGCTCTTTTCCTCTCCCAAAAAGTTAGCAGTCTATGAAATGGAGAGTTCAATGCACCCTCCCTCCCCCCAAAAGGAGCCTTAAGACAACTAGAAAGCCTACCACCTACTATTAGTTAATCAATTCCAAGAGAATATACTAGACTAAAATCAGAAGATGCACTAGGGAAACAGAGTCCTGAACTCTCCTTAATCACCCATACATACCTGGAAAAACCCCAGTTCAGTTCTATTGCATCAAAAATCCACCTACATATCCACAAAGACACCTAGGAGTACAAACAATATAAGATCCTACAATATTGTAAAACTTCAGCAACATCTGAAATTGTCTTGAATATTCTATTAATTGGTAACTATGATGGCTTAAATAGGATAAAATGCCCTATCTTTTCCCCCAATTCTTCCAATTTGTGTTCCTTGCAAAGCTGAATTCTTCAAATAATATCTGAGATAATCTGTATCAGATTACATACTGTCTTGGAAAGGAGGCGAAGGAAGGGAGAAAAAAATTTGGAACTCAAAATCTTATAAAAGTGAATGCTGCAAACTATCTCTGCATATAATTGGAAAAGTGAAATACTATTTCATTCAAATATTACATAGCAGAGCACGAGTTTAAATTTAAAGAAAAATAAAAAAAAGACCAAATTACATTTCAAACATCTAAAATTCTAAAGATGAATGACTATTTTTCCATGTTACATAATTAGACATACTAACCTTAACAAAAGTATAATTTACTTTAAAATATAAAACATGAGTCCCTGTCATGCTAAAATCTGTGAGAATTTATATGAACTCTTCAAAAAAAAATTAAAGAAACAATATGTGGCACTACAAGAGTACTAGCTAGAATCAATGATTTCACAGCAAATTACCATGTAAAAACCACGTGGATTACAAGAGTAAACTGTTATCATAGGGAGTACAATTTACATGTCATTTTTTTCTCTCCCACCACCAGAAGCAAAAAAAAAAAGGCTATGCACAATGATTAGTTTTTTTTAACTCATATATTCCCACAAGATAACATTTTTGTAATACCCAAAATCTACAAAGTAAGACCTCACTTAACCAGATGTCTCTTATCAAGCAACTTCAACTTTCTCTAACAGTGGGTCAATAAATCTGAAGCTCTCTGATCCCTTAAAGCCTCTGAGATGAAACTCATATTTTAATCACGGCAGAATCTTTGCTCACTTGGAGCAGATTTACTAATCATACACATAAATTTTATAAATGTGGTAGAACAGAAAGACTATGAGTTGGGAGTACTAGTTCTAACCACCAATGATTAGCTGTGTGCCTCTGGGCAACTCAGTGGGCCTCAATTTTCACATCTGTAAAATGAAGAGATTTACAAGATAAATGGCAAAGTCCCTTTCAGTGCTAAAAATCAAAGATCCTGAGGGACCTTGGTTATCTGTTTTCACAGTTCATAGAAAAGAAAATAAATGGGGTTAGAGCAAGCACACTGACACCAATAGAAGAGAGACAGAAAACTATTAAAAGGAAGTAAAAGGAACCAAAAAGTACAGCAGGAAAGAGTTACCTCATATAGAGGCAATTCCCCCCAACCCAAAAACATATACACATGAAAATACTAGAGGGCTGGGGCAGTTAGGTGGCACAGTGAATAGAGCACCGGCCCTGGAGTCAAGAGGACTTGAGTTCAAATCCAGCCTCAGACACTTAACACAAAAACTAGCCATGTGACCTTGGGCAAGTCACTTAACCCCAATTGCCCGTAAAAAAAAAAAAAAAAGAAAATACCAGAGGGCATCACTATATCGCAGCAGAGTATAACTGCAAATCATAAGTCATGAGTCATAAAGACAAGTTTAAATCACATTGTGTTTAAGTGGGTAAGGAAGTGTAAAATACATTCTGAGGAGAGACAGAAATTTATAGGTATACACACAGATATACATACACATATTTTATGCACATATAAATGAGATGTATATATACATGTGTACGTGTGTTTAACAGAAGTTTTTGTTCCCAAGGGGATAAGGTTATTTGAAATATCCAAAGGCATATAAAACATCTCACTCCTCAAAGATATCAAAAAAATGGGATATTTAGTGTTTCCAACACTTTGCAAAACATAACATTTTAAGGCCACACTGAGCTTTTACTATTTTCTATAAATAACTTACTAACCTGATATTATTTACACAGTCTTCATGAGCTTCAGAAAGTGTTTTTATATGCTTCGAAGATATGGGGTCAAAAAGAAGAACTTCAGTCTGTTCACAAGCAACTGTCAACACTGACCTAAAAGAAAGTAAACATTATTTTTTTTTAAAGATTCCTAGCATTTCTTTTAGTCAATAAAGTCCTACTCTTTTCAGCAAAATTATGCTTACTCATGTCCATTTTACATTCAATTCCTAAATTCAACATTTACCAAAACCCAAATATCAATATTCACATGGCTAACAAAAATACTTAATTTTCAGAGGTATGCTTTATTTCATATAAACACTTTAAAATATTAGGAAAAATACACTTTTAACCATATATTTCTACCAATGTAGATATAGACTAAGCTGATATCCACAATCTATTTAAATCAGATCAAATAGTCCATGATCCTTTATATACTTCCTGACCACCAGTATATGTAAATGCTTCAGAGAATAACTATTACATAAATAATTACAGAAGTTTAAAGCAAAAATTATTTAAACTGACTTCTGACCTCATCACTAATTTGAAACAGATCTCTCCAAAGTTGCCAATGATCTTTTAACTGCTGGATTTGCTGGTTTCTTCTCGGTCCTCATCCTTCAATGTTGCATTGATATTGTTAACCACTTATTCTTTTTGAATGGCCTCTCCTCTGTGGCCTCTACTGAAACTACTCTCGATTCTCCTACTACATGTCTAACTTTTTTTTCTTAGTCTTCCTTTTCCGGTTCACCTCCAGATCATAAACCAAAGCTATGGGTACTCTCCGAGCCTTTTTTCACAATACTCTCTTTGGGGGCCTTATCAGCTCCCATGGGTTTAAGTATCATCTCTATACCAATGACTCCCAGATTCAGAATATCCAGTCTTGCCCCTGAGCTTCAATTTCAAATCACTCATTTCCTACTGGATATTTCAAACTTGATATCCTGGAGGCATCTCAAACTCAACATATCCAAAACCCAGTTCCTTTCCTCTCAAACCTATCCTTCTTCCAAACTTCCCAATTTCTATAGAAGGCACTACCATTTTTCCTAGTCCTTAACTTTGGCATTATAACAACTCATTATTCTCTCACCTCATATAACCAATCAGTTGCCAAATCTTAACAGTTTCTGCCTCCACAACATCTCTCACACCCACCCCATCTACTTACACAGCCACCACCTCCTTGGTTTAGGCCCTCAATGCTTCTCCCCTACATTAATTGTTCTCCTGACTCAAGTCTCTCCAACTTCAGTCCAACCTCTACATTACAGCCAAAGTGATTTTCCTTAAGGGTCAATCTGACCACATCACTGTCCTACTCAGTATTTTCCAATGATTTCTATTGCCTCTCCTCTGTTTAGCTTTTAAAGCTATTCTCAACCTGGCTCCAACTTATCTTCATAATCTCATTGTCCATTATTCCCTTTGCATAGTCTGGGATCCAGCTAATCTGGCTTTCTCCCTGGTTCTCAAACAGAATACTCCATCTCCTATCTCTGTGCCTTTGCAATGGCCACCACTCCATCTCCAGAATGCATTCCCTCCTCACCTCTTATCTCACAGAATCTTTCTCTCTTCCTTCAAGACAGCTCAGGAAACTGTGTAAAAAAAAAAATCCCTCAATTGCTATTTTCTTCCCTCTCAAACTAACTTGTAATTTAATACTTTTTGTTTGTATTTATTTTCCTTATAATTATTCTACATATATTTACATATGTCTTTGTTGTTTCCCCATTAGAATGTAAGCTCCTTGTGAATAGGAACTGCATCATTTATTGTATTTGTAATAATCCCCAGGGCCTAGCACAGTGCCAGGTACACAGGCATTTAATAAAAGCTGGCTGATTCCTTGACTGACATGTATAGAGCTTGAGAATGTCTCCTGCCACCTCAAAATTATTTTTATTGCAGTTTTTAAGAGGTTTTACTTCCTTTTCCAATTGAAACTATTGAACTAGTGATCTAAGTATGCTACCACCAAGGGACAGTAATACTTCAATGCCAGAATCATTTATTGCCCTTATTCAATGCCCTCATAGGCAACATGAAGCAAGAAGTACATAAGTATCCTAGAGAGTTAGCAACAACTAGAAGTAGCGGAACCAAAACAGAACAATTCTCTCCATTATGACTAGCGGAAGTGAAGAGATTTAGGTAAATCCTGACCAAGTAACACACTATGAAGACATGGCAATGGAGGCCATCTTCCTTATTTGAATATAAGTCGTATTGAAAAAAGGCTATATAAAGTTAATCCATTTGATAATCAGGTTCCAAAAAAATAAACAAAAAAAAAAAAATAGAAGATAAAAATTTTTACAGGGACTTTGACCTGAAAAGTAAAGCAAAAAATAAAGAAAATAATTTTATCTTCTATTTAACAAAATTTAATACATAACTGCAACTATGTGCTAATTCTCAGAACAAAGAATAAATCAAATATTGTTTTTGCTGTAATTTATCCAACGAAATTGTATAACAGCACAGTAAGACATCCTTTAAGTACAGTACTTCACTTTTGATGTTCACAACATAATAATTAGCATGACTGTGCTAATTCTTAAGACAATGAATATCAATTATTGATATTTATAATTTATTCAAAAAATTACATAACATATTAAGACATGTTTTACTTCACTTTTGACTTTTACAATACAATCATAGTGAGAGTCATTGCAAAAACATGGGCTTTATCAATTTTCCCAAAGGTCGCTTAACATTCAAATCATTCTTTCTTAAAGAGGAGACATTTAGTGAGACAATGACCAAAGAGATTCTTAGGGACCAAAAAGAGGTAGAAAGAAACATCAGTGTTAAAGAGACAGAGAATGGGGACTAATTTTACAAATAGTTCACTATTGAGTTCTTTTATGTTATAGCAACTTTTGTTTTGCTGACTTTTGCTTCCTTAGCAAACACAAGGTTAGGCAATTGGATAAAGTCTCCAAATCCAGACCACCTGGGTTCCACCTCCAACACATACTGACTATGTCAACTTGAGAAGAATCATAGCCTCTCAGTGCCGCCAGGTAATAGTATAAAACCAAATTACAGAAACTGTTGCTGACCTACATTGGCAGAAGGATTTTCCTCATCAGAAATCACAGGTTCAAACAAAAATAAGATGTTAACCTGTAACTGCAGTGACTCAGATAATGAATACTGAGGTGTGTAGGATGCTCATAATTGCTTCCAGATCCTCCAATCCACTGGCCTCAGAAAAGGAAATACATACCAAATATGACCACAGCTTAAGCCACAAGTCAGAAGACAAAACACCTCACAAGGTAAAAGTCCTTCTGACTCCAGGGCTGGGTGCTCTATTCACTGCACCACCTAGCCGCCCCGGTACATTTTCTCATTTCTTCTAAAGAAGCAATTGTGGTCATTATAATTATATAACATTCCTTTTGTTTTTTTAATTTGTTCTTTGCATTTATACTGTAGTAGGTATTGTCAAATCAGGTCGAGAAGCATTTTTAAAATACCTTCAGTGCGCCAGGCATTGAGCTAAGCTATGGGGATAAAAAGAAAAAGAAAAGACAGTAGCGGCCCTCAAGGAGCTCTGAGGAGATAACAAGTTAACTAATAAGTACAAACAAACAGGATAAACTGAAGGCAATCTCAAATGGGAAACATTAAGATTAAGGAGGACTAAGAAAGATTTCTTGGCAAAGATGGGACTTGAGCTAAGGGGTTCTGGGTAGGGTGGGACGACCAGAGATTGTTTTCCTCTTTCTACTTATTTCATCAGGATCAGCTCATGCTTCCCTGTATTTCTCATAGTCATCATTTCTTAGACTGAAGTAATATTCTACTGCATTTACATACCCTAAGTTGCCCAGCCATCCCCCAATCAATAGGCACCTACTTTTGTTTCCAGTTTTCTGCTACTAGAAAAAGTGGTGCTTTGAAAATATTCTGGGGGCATCTAGGTGGCACAGTAAATAGAGACCTGCCCTGGAGTCAGGAGAACCTGAGTTCAAATCTGGCCGCAGACACTAGCTGTGTGACCTTGAGCAAGTCACTTAACCCCAACTGCCCTGCCTTCCCCCTCCAAAAAGCAAAAATAAAATAAAAATATTCTGGTATATATTGGGACTTACTTTCTATCTTTGACTTATTGAATTACATGTCTAGTAGTGGGATTTCTGGGTTAAAGGGCAACAGACATTTTCAGTCACTTTCTTGGAATAATCCCAGATTGCTTTCCAGTCCAATATACAGCCTTTCCTAGTAAGTGATGAGGTATGGGTTCTGGGAGCCCCCTAGAGCTCTCCTCGAGGTAGAGATTCTGGGAACCTCCCTTGGACTCTTGATTGAATCATCCCATTTGATGAGGCAGGTCTGTTATTAGATTTCCCACCCTTGAACTGGCCTAGCTCACCATCATTTGTGGTCTCCAGGTGACTTCCCACCCTTAATCACTCACTGACCTCATTAACTCCTCCTGAAGACCCTCCCCAAATTCCTCCTCTAGACCACCCCTAGATTCCTCCCACAACCTTCTGTATATAAGACCCAATCTCATTCCATGTGGTATGAGAGCACCATAGAATGACCTAGCACAGACTTACTCTGTGTCTAATGCAAGCGAACTTTTAATAAATTTTACTTTTCTTTGGCTGAGAAGACTTGAGTCGAATTCATTGGGCAGAACCCGGTGTGTTGGTATTTTCAGGTCTCCAGAGCAACCCTAACCCTCTTAGTGGGTAACCTCTTCAGTAAGCACATCATTGTGCCTATCTTTCCACGGTATCTACATTTTACTTTTCCCAATTTTTTTTTCACCTGCCAATATGCTGGCTGTGAGGAGAAGGCCCAGATTGATTTTATCAAAATCAATCTTTCAAATGGTTGTTAATAGCTTGCAACTTTTTTTCTGTTCACATCCTTTATTTAACCTTTTACTAACTGCGAATAGTTCTTGGTCTTATCTTTTGGTACTTGAAAGAATAGGCAAAAGTGACTGCTAAGGTCCTGTCACTGATACCTGAAAAAATCAATGAAAACAGAAGAAATACCAAAAAACTCGAGAAGGGCAAATGGTGTCTAGATTTTCATAAAAGAGAAAAGAATGACATCTGCAAACTAGAAGCCAGTGAACTCAATTGGGAAAATTCTAGAACAGATCATCAAAGTGGTTGTTGAACATCTATCTAGATAACAAAAACAGTGACTTCCTAAAACGGATTATGCCTAGCTAATCTCACTTCCTTTTTTGTCAGGGTTACAAACTAGTAGTTTAAACTAGTATATAAGGTAAATATTAGAGATGTGTAGCTTACCTAGATTTTAGCAAAGCTTTTAAAAGTATCTTGAACTACTCTTTATAAGAAATAGGAGAGATGTAGTCTAGACAGTAATATAATTAGATGGATTCAGAACTGGTTGGATGACCAGATTCAAAGGGAAGCTGTTAATGATTCAATTTCAACACAATAATAAAATAAAAAAGTTTCCAGTACAATACTCAAGTAAATGTGCTTGGGTTTTGTCCTGTTTAACATTTTTATGAATGACTGAGATAAAGGCATAGATGGCATGTTTATCAAACCTGCAGATGACACAAAGAGGAGAGGGTTAACTAACACAGTGGGTAATAGAATCCAAAAAAAATTCTCAAGGGTTAGACAAGGAGGAGTTCTTATCCTGGGGTCTGGTAACTTCTCTTTAAAACATTTTGATAACTACATTTCCATTTTTCTTAAAAATCCCATGTATTTTACTTTATTCACTGAAAAAACATTATTCTGAGAAGAGGTCCATATATTTTATTAGACTGCTAAAGGATTCCAAAACAGTAAAAAAAAAAAAAAGGAGGGGGGTTAAGAATGCCTGGGTTCTGAAATTCAATAATGTAAAACTTTACATTTATAATCAACTTTACAAGTATAGGATGAGAGAGATATGATTAGACAACAAAGACAAATGAAGACAAATCCAGGAACTATATGAACATAATTACAAAACACTTTTCACACAAATAAAGATAAATCTAAACAATTAGAGAAATATCAATTGCTCATGAATAGGCCAAGCCAACACAATAAAAATAACAATTTTACCTAAGTTCATGTACTTATTCAGAGCCATACCAATTAAGTTACCAAAGAATTCTTTTATAGAGCTAGAAAAAATAATACAAAATTCATCTTGAAGATGATCTAAATGGTCATGAATATCAAGGGAATCAATGATTTAAAAAAGTGAAGGAAAGCAGCCTAGCAGTACCAGATCTTAAACAGTAATAAAACAATCTGGTACTACTTAAGAAATAAATTAGTGGATCAGTGGAATAGATTAGGTACACAATATACACTTAAGAAATAAATTAGTGGATCAATGGAATAGATTAGGTACACAATATACAGTATTAAATACCCATAATAATCTAGTGTTTGATAAACCCAAAGATTCAAGTTTTAGGGGCAAGAACTCACCATCTGAGAAAAATTGCTGGGAAAACTAGAAAATAGCTTGGCAGAAATTAGGCACAGACAAACAGTTCACACCATATAGCAAGATAAGATCAAAATGGATACATGATTTAGACATAAAGGGTGAAATAAGTAAATTAGAGGAGCATGGAAAAATTTATCTGCCAGATCTCTGGATAATGGAAGAGTTTAGGATGAGAAAAGAGAGAGGATCACAAGAAGATGGATAATTATGATTATGAAAATAAAACATTTTTGCAAAAGTAAAACTAAAATAGACAAAATTAGAAGGAAAGCAAAAAACTGGAGAAAAATTTACAGCAAGTTGCTCTGATAAAGGCCTCATTTCTCAAATATATAGTGAACTGAGTCAAATTTGTAAAAATGAAAGCCTTTCCCCAATAGATAAATGGTCAAAAGTTGGGAATATGCAGTTGTCAGAAGAAGAAATCAAGTAGTTATAAATAGTCTCATGACTAAAGTGACAAAAAAGAAAAATGACAAATGCTAGAAGGGATATGGAAAAATAGAGACACCAATGCATTGTTGGTAGAGCTATAAACTGATCCAACTGTTATGGAGAATAATTTGGAACAATGCCCAAAGGGCTATAAAACTAGGTCTGTATCCCAAAGGAATTTTAAAAAGGGGAAGAGGGAGAAAAAACCTATTTATACAAAAATAGTTATAGCAACTCTTAAGGTAAGAAAGAACTGGATATTGTGGGCTATCCACTAATTGGGGAATGGCTGAATAAGTTGTGGTATATGATTGTGATGGAACAGTGTTGTGTAAGAAATGATAAGCAGGATGGTTTTGGAAAAACCTAAGAAGTCTTAAATGAACTAATGCCAAGTGAAGTGAACAGAACCAGAGTACTGCAATATTGTAACAATAATCAACTGTTAAAAACTTGGCTACTCCGATCAAGGCAATTATCCAAGACAATTCCAAAGGAACCATTATGAAAAATGCCACTGTAATGGTAATGAGAATGAAAAGATCTTCCCTGCCCTCTTGAGAAGCCTAGGTGAATTTGAGGACCTTTCCTGATTTGAAAATAAACTCTGCCCCCAATAGGCTAAATGTGGTTATATGGAGCCTGTGGTGGGAGTCTTGTTTTTCAGGAGATACAACTTTTGTTACTTTGTAGTCAAGTGGGTTGTGATGTTCTCTGACCCTGGAGAAGGCCATATATTACTCTGAGGTGAGGTTTTGCTTTGGGGTCCACTTTGGTAAGAGTTGTGTGATTTGGCCAGATGTGCCAGACTCTGGGCAGCCATTGAGCCCCCCGGCTTTGAAACCCCAGATGTTGGTGCTTCTCTCTCTGGTAACGAACTAGGTATGGATGTAATGACTCGTCAGCTAGAAGCCCTGTCTGTTGGTCTGCTGAATTGAGTTATTTTCTCTGTGTTTTTTTCGTCTGCTTGTAACTTGTTTGTATTCTCTGAAGTTCAGGATGCCTACTGACTTTTTCCTCTGAACTAGGTAAATTATATATGTTTGATTAAACTAAGATTGTTAACCTGTTATGAGTTGCTTTCCTTTAGAAAAGCAGATCAAAGAACCTGTGCTAGCAACCATCTGGATATGCTAGGGTGCTTGCTGCTACAGCTGTCCATCTCCAGAGAGAGAACTAATGAACTCTTTAGAGCAGATTAAAGCATACTTTTTATTTTACTTCCTTTATTTTCTTTTTTTTTTTAATGTATGTTTTCTTTCACAAGATGGCTAATACGGAATTACGTTTTCCTTAACTTCACATGTATAACTGTTATCATATTACTTAACTTTCTCAAGGGATGGGGGGAGGCAGAAGGTAGGGAATGTGGAACTCAAAATTTTAAAAAATGAATGCTAAAAATCTATTTAAATGCAATTGAGAAATAGTAAAGAAAATAAATATTTAAAAAAAATAAATAAAAGGAAGAATGTCCAGAGGAGGGCAACCAGGATGGTAAAGTGCTTTAACTCCCTATCATATGAGAATCCATTGAAGAAAATGAAAATATTTCCCCAAAGAAAAAACTTATAGGGAGTATGACAACTATATCCTAAAGGTTCACTAATTGGAAGAGGCATTCAATTAGCTCTGGCAGGGGAAGACAACCAGGAACAAAAAGGTAGAAGTTATAAAAAAGCAAATTTAGATTTGCTGTTAAGAAAAACTTATTTACTGTTCAAAAGTGGAATGGAATACCTCAAGAGGTAATCAATAGATTCCTGTTCCTTGGAGATCTTCAAGTAGAGTCTGACTGATACTTGTTGGACATGCCATAGTAAGGGTCCTCTGACGGGTATGGTCTGCACTAGAGAGCTGTTAAGGTCCCTTCCAACTCTCAAAATCTGATTGATTGTATATTTGGGTTAATTCAATATATATCTTTGATGTCAGACATTTATTGGAGATATTTGAAAGCAAAGATTTCCCCCCACCAAAAATGGTTTTCTTTCTTATACAAGTTGCATTAATTTTATAAAGGCAAAAGATTTTGAATTTCATGTAGTAAGTTATTTTATCTTTTGTGATAAAAATATCATTAGTTAATAATTCTCCTACTAACTATACCTATATGAAAGGTACTTTATCTGATTCCAATTTTTAAAAAATAGTATGAACTTTAAAATTCAGCTCACATATCCATTTTGAGCTTAGTGCCATATCTGGTGAAAGCTTTTGGTCTAAATCTAGTTTCTGCCAAAACTGCTTTCTAGTTTTCCTAGCCATTCTTGTCAAATAGGGAGTTCTTTCCCCAAGTAATTTATGTCCTTGGGTTTATCAAATTACTGAGATTGTTTCTGCCTCTTGCATAATTAATCTATATCCCACTGATCTACTTTTCAAGCTAGCACCACATACTTTCACTAATTCCTGCTATACAGTATAATTTGAGGTCTATGCCATTCTCTCCTTCATTTCTACTTTTTTTTCCTTAGTTCTCTTAAGATTCTAGATCTTTTGTTCCTCTGAATGAATATTATTATTTAGTCTAACTCTGCAAAGTATCCCCATGGTAGTTTAAGTGGTACAGCACTAAATCTGTAAATTAATATAAGTATTATAAAAGTGATGTGAGTATTATTATATTGATTTGGTCCAATTGTGAGCACTGAATCATTTAAGTACTCGTTTGCATCTCTGAGTAGAGAAACAAGGAATAGAACAGATCACAAAAACAAAATAAACAATTTCAATTAACGAAACTAAAAAGCTTTGACAAAAATAAAATCAGTGC
The DNA here is from genome assembly GCF_028583685.1 of Petaurus breviceps papuanus. Classification (NCBI taxonomy): domain Eukaryota; kingdom Metazoa; phylum Chordata; class Mammalia; order Diprotodontia; family Petauridae; genus Petaurus; species Petaurus breviceps. The sequence goes on along the minus strand of NW_027185764.1, from coordinate 63,552,608 downwards.
ATCAAAGAGAAAATGGCAAAATGTCAACTTGAAAAAATCTTTGCATTTAATACCTTTGATAAGTATCACATAAATAATATAAGACCATGAATCATTCCCCAATTGATAATTGGTCAAAGGATATGAAGAAACAGTTCTTAAGAGAACTACAAACTATTAATAACCATATCAAGGACTTCTCTACGTCACTAATAATAAGAGAAATGCAAAATAAGACAACTTTGAGGTTTCACCTCACACCTACCGTGTTTCCCCGATAATAAGACACCGTCTTATTAATTTTTTTGGACAGAAAAACACCAGAGGGCTTATTTTCAGGGGAGGGCTTATTTTAATGAACATTGACAGCAATTTTAATAAACAGGTAAATGTGAACAAAAATATGTACCTTTATTCAATAAGCAAATCACTGGGGAAGAACAGGATGACGCGCTCACTGCTGCAGCTCTGATTGGATGCAGCTCAGAGAGCAGCATGCGTTTCACAGGGGGGGGGCGGTGCATATAGAGGGTATCGTAATGTAGCGTGTAGCGCAGGGGATCACCTTCACTACAGTAGCAATCTCAATAGGGCTTATTTTCGGGGGAGGGCTTATTTTAGAGGAATCTTACACAGTAAGGGGAGGGCTTATTTTCGGGATAGGTCTTATTATCGGGGAAACACAGTAGCAAGTTGGCAGATAACAAGAGGATGCAACCAGTGTTATAGGCACTGTGGAAAGAGAGGAATGAAGATTGCTTATTATTAGAGTTGTGACTATATGTCCTGAAAAGCAATTTGGAACAACGTGGGAATAATCTGTAATATAAAAATAAAACATATTTTGTCACATGAAAATGACAAAAAAGGGAAATAATTTGAAATTGTGCTTCAAAATACAATGTCTATTTTTTGATCCAAAGATCTCACTGCTATAAATATATCCCCCAAAGTGGTAGAAAACAAAAGGAAAGGTCACATACATACCCAAATATTCATAAAATTTTTTTGTAACAGCAAAGATTTACAAAGTAGGTCCCCATGCAACGAAGAATGTTTAAACATGGTACATGAATGTAATGCCATATTACTGTGCTTTAAAACACAAATATGAAGAATTCATAGAAGGGAAAATCTGTATCAACTGATGCAGAGGGAAGTAAGCAAAATCATGAAAACAATATATACAATGAATATAATGTACATGGAAAGAACGATAAAAATGCACATCATATACCTATAATGACCAAATAACCTTGACCCCTGAGAATAACTCAGAAAATGCATCTCCTTTCAGTTAAGAGGTAGACTGTGGGCATGGAATGTTACTTTAAAACACCAGTGATCCCTTCTTTGTATAAGCCAATTACAAATGTATGCATTTTGTAACAAAACATTCACAAAAACAACCCATAAACACATCCAACAAAACATATCAGAGGAGGTGTCAAAGTGCCTGAGTAGCAGCAAAAAAAAAAAAAGAAAAGCCAACAATTTCCCTCCAAACTCTTCCAAACAGATTTAGATAATACATCAGACCTCCAAGAAAAAAAAAAATCACAGTGAATCATTTTTTCCAGTCCAGATTATTACAGGGAGACAGAGAGGCCTGTGGAAACTACGGACAAAGCCTGCCCAGAAGCAAGGCATTCCAGCACAGGGACAGGCTGTGTATCACTAGAGAAACAGGAGGTCCCAGATCTGATATAGAGGGATTCATACATGTTGCAGAAACAGGTGTCAACTGCCATATTTGTTGTTCACTACCTACTCTCAGGTACAAGAGTAGATTGAGGAAAGGACCTTTATCTAGGGGTATTGTAATTTCGAGGCCTAGACTTTTTACAATACTAGAAGCAAGTTTGGAAATAATCAAAACTATGTGACTTTTACCCCAGGAGCAGATAGAGGTCTCAGTTACAGCTTCCAGTCCAGTCTGAAGCCTGTGGCAGAATACCAAGGGCAGGACTCCCAGACAAAAGGTGGGCCTGCAGTTCTATTACTCTAAACCAGCAGACCTCTCCAGCTGGCTCCTAATGGCAGACTTTAGCCATCAGTCTATAGAATTCTCAAAGGGCAAACCCAAAGACCTGCTGCTCAGATCCAAATCCAAGTCAGAAACTAACAGAGCCCAGATCAAGGAGGCTGACTTTACTGAAAGCTTCCAGTATGAGCTGTTCCTGAGATCCTGGAATAAGACAGCATTCAGTACCCAAAGAAAGCAGTAGAAAAACCAACCCAGATATTCCCATCAGTGCACAAAGCCTGGTTCTAACATAAAGTCCAATGTCAGAAAGTAGGTTGGAGGATGAGCAAACAAAAAAGAACTTCATCAAAAAGAGTTGTTATGGTGACAGTGTCATTCGAGATGCAAAACCAGAAGAGAATGACTTCAAAATATCCATAAGCAAAGCCTCAAAGAAAAACACAATTTGAGTAGAAATTCAACTAGAATCCCTGGAAGAGACAAGGCTAAAGCATAAAAAAAAAAGGTTTAAAAACGTTTTTAGAAATTAAATGGGAGCACCTGAGGAAAAAAATTGTAAAAGCAACAAAAGCTATGGAATTAGAAAGGAAATTAATGGCTTGGTACAAGAGGTACAAAACCTTGCCCAAGCAACAACTTCCCTGAAAATCAGACCAAAGAGAAGTCAATAACTTGATGAGACAATAAAAAAATGAATCGAGAAGACTGAAAAAAAAAAGTTATCTCAATGCAAAAAAGCTAGACCTACAAAAGTTTGAGAAAAAAAAATTTTTTTAAATCAATGGATTACCTGAAAATCATGAACAAAAAAGGAATCTTGACTTCATATTTCAAGAAATCAGAAAACTATCCAGATTCTTAGAACCAAAGGCCAAAGTATAAATAAAAGGTGTTGCCTCCTGAAAGAAACTCCAAAATGAAAACTTGGGAGAACATTATAGCTAAAATCTAGTGTTTCCAGCTTGGGGAAAAAAAATACTGCAGCCAGAAAGAAAGAATTCAAGAACCAAAGAACCACAGTCAGGATCACACATGATTCAGCACCTACTACTATAAAGAAAGGGCAGCTTGCACAGTGTATAGAGTGCTGCAGTCAGCATGACTTTATCTTCCTGAGTTCAAATCTGGGCAAGTCCTTTAACCCTCAGTTTCTTTATCTGTAAAATGAGCTGGAGAAGGATATGCTTCAGTATCATCGCCAAGAAAACCCCAAATGCTATCATGAAATGTCAGACATACTGGCAATGACTCAACAAACTATGAGAATTCAGAGAGCTGAGAATTCAAGAGGGCAAAGGATGTATAATTCAGCAGAACTGAATCTAATCCTAATGTGGGGAAAATGGACCTTTAATGAAAAAGAGGACTTCCAGGTGTTCCTGATGAAAGAACCAAAACTTCAAGAAACTTCAAAGTTCTAACACTAGAGTGAAGAAAAACAAAAAAGTAAACACAAACTAACAATGATAAAGGACCAAGTAAGAATAAGTTGCTTACATTCAAATATGGGAAGATAATAAATGTCTCCTCTCTGAACCATATAATTACCAGGTTTCACAGAGGGAATACAATTAATTAGACAAGACAATTTCACAAAGGTGATAGTGTCTTGATGGTCCAAGAATGGAAAGGGAGGTGGAAGGGAATATTCTAGGAAAGGAAAAGGTTAGGGAAAATTATTTTACTTAATTTGGGTTTAGTGGTGGAAGTTTATAAAAACAAGGAGGAACGGGAGGTGGGACAGATGACATGAGCTCTGCTGTCATCTGAACTGGTCAAAGGAGGGAATACAAGTACACATATATGTTAGCTATACAAAGATTAACAGTTCCTGATCAAAAAGGAAAAAGAATTTATATTCTCAGAACACACAACAGGTTAAAAATTTATTGAAATATTTTTAGATATCTCCTTCTTTTCTCCCATCCTTTCATACATGGAATGAGGGAATTTGCTTTGATTACACGTGTCTATAAAGGACTTTGTTTTTCTTGCCTTCTCAATGGGTGAGGAAGGGGGAAAGGAGAGAAAAAAAATTGTACCATAAAATAAATAAAATGGAATTAAAAAAATTACTTTTGGAACAAACAGAGCTGACTTCATAAAGCAATAGTAAAGGTTGACAAAAGCTGTAGGCTATAGCTAAAGGCTGAATGTAACCAAAAGTGGTTCTGATAAACCAAGTAGAATCAAATGGGGCTCTATGTACAATACACATGAACTCCAAAGTTGACAAAGAAACAATGAATGAGTGATGTAGATTTAGTTACGGAAACAGAGGGGCTTAAGGTGGCAGTTCCTGCCATGTGGAATTACAGAAAGGTTATCCTATTAAAAAAAAAAAAGACTCCTCAGAAATGGAGTTTTAACCTTAGCTAAGGCTCAGGGATTATAAGGTATAAAAAGAAAACCCAGTTAAAGTTATGTATTACTGATTGGGCTCAGGATCTGTTAATTATTGAATTCCTATCAATGACCTAGTCACAGGGAGGTTAAAAGAAGAACAAGTAGAAGGGGCAGTAAAGACTGCAGGTTTAAATAAAGAAGAGAAAGTTGTTCAAAAAGTAGACCCACCCTGGTAACAATTCAGTCACGGACAATAATACATAAGCTTACAAGTGACAGAGGCCTTAGAAGTCATTTAGTCCCAACTCCCAAATTGTACATCTGAGGAAACCTAAACAGGTCAAATAACTTACTGAAAGTTAAGGGGGGGATTTAAATCAGTATCATGCTGAAGCTATTACAGCTTAGAAGACAATGCAATAAAAAGTCCTAATCCATTACTAGTTTAGAGTATCCAGCTTTAAATAAGACCAGTTATTTAAGCTAATGGAGACCCACTATCACACTTGTTGCTCTTATAGCTAACATGCAGAGTGCCCGGTCGCTTTTCCTCTTTTACAAGCCATTTTCTTTTCCTGTATGGGAAAATAGGAGGTGTTCAGCACTGTCTTCGATATCTCCCATATGCCAATCAAGGCTTGTCATCAGTAATCTCAAATGGTGGACTAGAAAATAACCCTAGTCACCCCTCCACCCACTAGCACAATCTTTAAATTTTCCGTCATCATCTGGAGGTCAAGGATTTCAAGGAAAAACTTTTTTTTTTAATTGGAAAGGAAGGGGAGCTAGCAGTACTGCATCTCAAACCACACAATAAAAAACGGTAATAATTTGGCACCTATTAAAAAAATAGAAAAATTGATCCACAGTAAAACAGATTAAGTACATAATATAAAGAGTAAACTAGCATAGTTGCATAGGGCTTGCTAAAACCAAAGACAAAAAAAATGATTATGGTATGGTCTCACCATGTGACAAAAACTGCTGAGAAAGGGACAGATGGACCAAAAGATAAAACGTCACATCATAAATTTGAAGAGGAGAGGATACCTTTCTCAACTACAAATAAGGCAAAAGACACTGACCCAACAAGGAATTGTGAGATCTACATGTGAGTCAATGGACAACTCTGATTATATAAATTTTACACAAACAAAATTCATGTACTTAAAATTAAGAAGGAAAATAGTTTTCTCTGATAATGGACTAATATCAAAGATATGTAGGGAACTGATTTAAATATAAAATAAGAGTCATTTCCCAATAAATGGTCAAAGGATCTGAAGATGCATTTCTCAAGGGAAGAAAGTAAAGTTATCAACAATTATATTAAAAATGCTCAAAAATAATTAATAATAAGACAGACACAAAGTAAAACTACCCTTAGGTTTAGCCTCATGGTCATCAGATTAGCAAAGATGGCCAAAAAAAAAAAATGCTATTTTTGGAGGGAATAAAGGAGAATGGGTCTACTAATATACTGGTGCAGCTGTGAATTAATCAAACCAATCTGGAAAACAAATTTGGAACTATACCCAAAAAACTACTAAACTGTGCATATGATTGCTAGGCCTATGCCACCCCCAAAATTAAAGAAGGTAAGACAAGTCTCATATAAACACATGTATTTATAGCAACACTTTTTGTTAGAGAAAAGATCTATAAATTAAGGGGGTGCTCATCAACTGGGGACTGGCTGAATCAGTTATGGTATATGAATGTAATTATTGCACATTCTGCCACAAATACCCAAGAAAAGGCTTCCAATAATCATCAGCACCAAGGGATATCTTGATTCTCTGTTATGGTTCAAAAGGCAACTATTACAGATGGCTGTGTGCCTGCTGCTTCTTCCTGCACAGCTGTCTGTTTCTTCCTGGAGTTTTCAAATTCATCATATGCAACTAGAGCAATTGTTTGGTTTTTTTTGTTTTAGAGGCAACAGGGGATAAGTGACTCGTCCAGGGTCACACAAGTGGTAAATGTCTGAGGCCAAATTTGAACCCAGCTCCTCCTAACTCCAGGGCTGATGCTCCATCCACTATGCCACCTACCTGCCCCTCAAGCAGCTGTTTTAAAAAACTAAGACAAAATTGAATGCGTTTGGATAAAAGTTCAAACCCTAAGAATCTCCAGAAAAAAGATGGGTTAGACACATGCCAAGATGTAGGTTGTAGTTTTAGTGTTGCCATTAATTCACTGTGCGACCCTGGGCATGTGACCACGTGTCTCAGAACTTGGTTTTCCTCATCTGTAAAATAAAAGAACTGGATAAAGTGACCTCTATAATCCCTTTCAATCCTAACATTTTTTTTTTAGTTTACCTCTCTATGCCCAACATCTCCAAACTTATTTGACCATGCAGTGTTATCAGTCAAAAAAACAAAACAAATTTGAGTACATATTTGCAATATTTGTATATTCCTAAATTACAAATACTACTGTATTAATTTATGTATATTACAAAGACCAAAAAATCAAAATAAAAACAGATTAAATAAAGATGAAATAAGCATTTTAAAATTATTTTAACTGAGTAAAATCCTTAACTCACTAAAACGCTATTAATAATTTTCAGTGAAAACTGATGAAATGCTTTTTTTTTTGTTGTTCGAAGTCGAATTTGAACTCAGGTCCTCCTGACTCCAGGGCTGGTGCTCTATTCACTGCGCCAACTAGCCACCCCTGAAATGTTTATTTTTAAAATTAATGCCTTAACATTCTGTATGATACAGCAATTTTAAGGTCAGTTTATGTGGATTTTGGTTTTAATAGCTATCATAGTTGAAAATAGAAGGATTTATAGTCTAGGATTGCCAGAACCCACAAAATGCCATTTTAAAAGGCAACAGGGCAATGGCTAGGTTATTTTTTTTCTCAACCTCATTACACTCTGAAATTTCCTCCCTAATTTTGGAAAAAACAAAAACAAAAAACCAAAACCCCGCCAACTCAAAAAAAATGCCCTTAGTGTCCCAAGCTGTCAATTGTGTATACTAAAGCTAAACTGACTGGCACATAATAAGATGCTTAATAAATGCTAGGTGACTAACTGGAAAGAAGAAATAAATGCTTCAATTATCTAGCCATCTGATGGAACTCTATAATCAAAGCAGAGAAACCAATAACTTCTTGATTTGTTTTACTGATTCCCTCATAGGGAAATTTTATTTTGGATTTCATTCTCATTAACAAGTAGCTGAAGTGGAAATGATGGAAACTCTTCTTTTTCTCCCCCTAGTTTGGAACTTTGTGAAAAAAGTTTAGTAGGATTGCTTCTTTCTCTATGTTTGTAAACAATTTATGTAATTTAAGATAGTGCTTTATTATGCCTATTTCACTAAAGGCATTCTGTATGGCCACTGTATATAACCTAAAGATTAAAATTCTCTATACAGATTCCAATTCATCACTATTAACTCACAAAACTTAAAGACAGAAACAGAATTTATTTTTACAATGATTGGATTGGCTTTCACTATTGTACAATTCTACCAGTGAAAGTAATGAAAGAGAATGTTTCAACATTTCTAACTCAGGAACATGAATGATATGATAGACCAGATTATACAAAAGTAGAGAAAAAACTTTTAAAACTCCTAGATCACTCTTAAATTTCTGAAGCATTTTTCATTCAATTATCTCATTTTTAACCCTACAACATCCTCCTACAGGAATCTTTTCCTAATCCCAACAGCTAATGCCTTCCCTCCCTAATAGCTTTGAATTTGCATTTGTATTTTCTTCGTATTTTTTCTGCATATACTTGCATATGTGCTTTTTGTCTCCTGAAAGTAGGAAAATGTTTCTTTCTTTGTATTTGTATCTCCAGTGCCCAGTGCCTAGCATATAGGATCTTAATAAATGTCTGGTCATCCTAAATTTGAGGGGGTTCATTCTAAAGCTAGTCTTCATAAACCTTTACCAAGCCAAGCAGGGCAAAAGTTAACCAAACCTTTCTTCTTCTTTTCCTTTTCTTTTTCAACTCTTCCCTCCTTTCTTCTCATCCACCATTTTGCTCATTATAATCACTTCTCTTTCCAACATCTAAGGCTGCATTCCCAATTCTGCCCCCACTGGCTGATCTGAACAACAGATAACTCACTTTATTCTCTGGGACAGGTACAATGGAATGTACCATGGCCTCCATCTACTCATGTCATAACTTTTCTGACCCAGGGTAGTTTGATAGCAGAAATAACAAAAGGTGTCATTTTTCATCCTTTCACACAGCATGGTCACAACAGCAGATACCTCAGTGCCTTCAGAAGGGAAAGTGAAAGGCAGTCCTAGGAAGAACACCATGTCTTGTCTAGAGTCAAGGAACTACATGAGCTTCCTTTCTTCCTGATCCAGTCAGTCTTCTAACAAGTGCAGAGATTTGATGAACATGTTATGTAGTATGGTACCAGTATTCAATGTTCTCATGCCTGCACTTCACTGTATCATTAGATCCAGAACTGAAATGTAAGATCCAAAGCCCTCTTTCACTGTTTGACATCTCTTTTGGGGAATGCAATAGCACAGCACCAAAATTCTTGAAATTACTAATACCAAGATAAAGTACAATAATTAATACTATGCAATTTCTTTCCATCTGTTGCTATAACCAGTGGTGTCAAACTCAAATAGAAATTAGGCCTATTAATCGATATCTAAAGATCTCTAAGGATATATGTACATTAAGAACCTGCATAAGGCTACATACTGATAGTTTTAAAACGTAATGTTATCCGTGTTTTACTGTATTATTTATTTTGTTAAATATTTCCCAATTATATTTTAATCTGCTTCCAGAGGTTCTCAGGAGTGTTGACCCATGATGTTTGGCACTTCTCTACATTATCAAAATTGGTAAACTGGGTTCAATCTTTATGCAGATAATTCTCAATTCTAAATATCCAACCTGAAATTTTCTCCTGAGCTTCAGTCCTACATTACCGATGTCCTTTTGGACACCTTGAACTCAACATACCCAAAACAGAAAGAATTCATTATCTTTTCTCCCAAACTGTCCCCTCTTGCCAACTCTCCCATTACTGCCTAAGTATCACCGCCCTTCCATCATCCAGAGCTTCCATCATCCCTTCCTTGACTCCTCATTCACACTCACTCCACATATTTAATGTTATCCAATCCTATCTTTGTATCTTCACATCTCTCTTGTGCTTCCCCTTCTCTCTACTCACCATAGCCAACACCCCACCCCTTAGGTTTAACCTCATCTTCTCCTGCTTACACTATTACTGCAAGTCTTCTTTCAAAAGCTTAGCACTGTGACTATCGAGCACACAGTAGGCACTTAATGAATGCTCTCTGACTTCTAATTAATCTCCCTGCTTCAAATCTCATCTCATTCTAATCCATCCTCCACTAAGATGCCAAAGTAATGTTCCTAAAGGACAGCCCTGACAGTATCTCTGGAACACATCTATTTATTTAACTCATATTTCCTCTAAGGTTAAATAGTCCTTGTTTGATATTTAAAGCTTTCACCACTGGGCCCTAACATCTTTCCTGTCTTCTTACACTTGACCCCTTTCCACACACTCTAGACCTGCTCGGGCCTACTCAATGCTCCCTTCTCCATTCCTGTGCGCTGTCTGTTCCCTACGACTGAAATGCTCTCTCCCCTATCACCCTCAGTCACATAATTTCCCTGGCTTCCTTCAAGATTCAAAAACACTGATAGCAGCTCTTTGTATGGCAGCCGAAAACTGTAAACTAATGGGGTGTCTTCCTTTTAGGGAATAGCTCAACAAAAGGTAACGTGAGCTGTGATCGAATATTACACTCAGACCCCGCCTTTTTGCAGGCGGCTTTTCCCAGTTCCCGTCTGGTCTAGCCTGCCGCCCACCTCCCAGCTGCTGTTCCATTCCCTCCGACATTCCCTCCCATCTATTCCGGATACAGGTGTCCCAAAAGTCCTGGTGCCATTTTAAGAACTCTCTCTTTAAAAACAAACACGGCACTAAGACTTTTGGGGCAGCCTGTCACCTCTGTCCATGGTTTTTTACACCCTCACCTGCCCCATTGGGCTCTGAGCTCCGGGAGGATACAGGGCTGAGATTCTTTGCATTCGGTCTCCCCGTCAGCACCGGGCCTGGCACCTCTGCGGCGCTTAATAAACGCTGACCGAATTGAATCAGCACCTAGTACGCGCTTAATAAAAATGGCGTGGGGACATGGCTGTGTATCCCACGTCTCTCCACTCAGACCAGGAGCTCCGGGAGGCCAGGATACCCATTTTTTTCGGTCACGTCTTCGAATCCCGGCCATTTCGCAAAAAGCCTGACACGGAGAGCGCTTAATAAAGGCTGAGAGCCCATCGCGGGTCCGTAACGAGCGGGGCTCTGGGGGCTCGAGCTTCTCTAACAGGAAACATAAAAGGAGAGGGGCGGAGGTCGGGGCGATGAGCCGAGGCCTGCCACCCCTCTCCCCCAGTGCCGCGGTGGGGGAGCCCCTCCTCTCCCGAGGCCCACCCCTGCCCCCACTCGCCACCGCGACCTACCCGTCGGGGGAGTACTCCAGGTTGAAGACGGCGCCGTGGGTGCGGGTGCTGAGGTACACCGAGTCTGCGGGGTGGATGGAGCTGTACAGGCTGGTCATCGTGCGGAAGTTGTCCCGGGCGGGGTCCACGTACAGCCCCCGGCCCAGACTGCGGGTCTTGAGCCATCGGAAGAGCGGGATACCCACCGGGCGCCCTGTGGGCCCGGCCCCCCCGCGCTTGGGCTCTGGGGACCCGGAGCCGGAGCCAGAGGCGGCGGCAGCGACGCGGCTGGAGAAGAAGGTGAAGGCGGACGGGCAGGCGGCGACGGCGGCGGCCGTGGAGTGGGCTGTGGGCGAGTCGGGGGGGGAGGGGACGAGGGCGGCGCGCGGGGACTCGGGGCTCGGCTCGCCCTTGGCCCCAGACGCGAGCTCCCCCACGCGCGCCGCCGAGGACGCCGGGCTGGGGGGCACGGTCAGAAAAGGCAAGCGAGGATCGCGGGGGTCGCACGGCTCTCGGAGTTCGCGGGGAGGGGTGAAGGAGGAGTCGGAGTCGGAGGGCAGCGGCGAGGAAGGAGACAAGACAGGCCCGGCCGCCGCCGCTCTGCTCCCCTCGTGCGACCGCCCCTCTCCTCGGCTCCCGAAGCCCAGGTCATCCTCGGATAGCTCCTCCGCCTCAACCCCGACGGGGCTGCTGGGCCCGAAGGGGAACATGACCGACGGCGACGCCGACGCGCCACCCCCGCCAGCCCCAGCCCCAGCCCCAGCTCCCGGGCCGCCCCTTCAGCCGCCGCCGCCGCCGCCGACCACCGCCACCCTACCGCTGCAAGACACTTCCGCCCGTGCCTCCGCTTAAGCGCGCCGGCGGGGAAACTGACGCCGAAGAGAATGTGGAGCCGGCGGGGACCCGGAAAGCGTGAACACCATCGCGCCGCCGGTCGGCCCCCAGCTACTCCGAACGCTAGAGGAGGCTAGCGGCCTGGGGCTGTGGGCTGGGGGGAGGGGAGAGGTAGGGGTGGAGTTCAGCCCCAGGTCGGAGGGACCGCGCCAGCTGGGAGTCCTCTCCAGCTCCGGGAGCGCCTTCTTCCCCGAGTGCGCGTCACCGCGCTTGCGCGCACACGGTGACCCCACCCCCGCCCCCAGTGCCCCTGATTTCTATCACTGCAGACACTGGAGTGGGAATGGCTTCAAAGGATGCTGTCTCTTCTCCCTTTTACATTGACTGGGTTCTAGCGATGCGGGGGCAAGAGTGGTTGCCTTCCCGAGAATTGGAATCCCGAGGCCTGTCCCCTCCCGGGGCCTCAGTTCCCTCTGTTGAAATAGAAGGATTGCAATCCATCTCCTCTAAGGTCCTTTTTCGTTTTGAAGCCGACATCCTGAGCTCTGCTTTAGCTTTCCTCCCCTCCCTCTCTCCTTTCTTGCCCCTCCCTTTCCCTTCCCCATAGCTTTTCACAAGCAGTTGTATAGGAAATCTGCCCATCTCTAAGTGGGATGGACCAGCACTTAGCCCAGTGCCCGGCACAGTGGGTGCTCAATAAAGGCTTCTTGATAAAAAGCTTCTTTATACAAGCTGACTTGACTTGGACCGAGGTCCTTTCCAGTTCTCAAATCCAGTGACTTATGAACAGTATGCTGGACACTTGCCCTCCGCTGTAACAAAGAGGGTTAAGATGCAGCGGCTGCCCTTGGGAGCCTCAGGCTCCTTGGAGAGCCAAAAGACTGAGAGGTCAGGACAGTTTGTGATCAATGTCAAGGGGCATAAGGATCAGGGTTTCCCATCCCGGATTTGGAGTCAGGGACTCTTGGGTTCAAATGTCATTTCTAACTCTTGCTAGTTCTCTGACCCCTGGGCCATTTATGCTGCTCAGAATCCGCCATCTGTAAAATGGGGATAATGAAACTGTACCCCCTCCACACATACTCTCTCTCTCTCTCTCTCTCTCTCTCTCTCTCTCTCTCTCTCTCTCTCTCTCTCTCTCTCTCTCTCTCTCTCTCTCTCT
>NW_027185764.1:63397970-63539800 GCF_028583685.1 Petaurus breviceps papuanus | reverse complement strand
TCTCTCTCTCTCTCTCTCTCTCTCTCTCTCTCTCTCTCTCTCTCTCTGTCTCTCACTCTTTACAAGGTTGTTTTGAAGATCAAATGAGGTAGTGTGTGGAAAGCCCTTTGAAAACTATTAAAAGAAATATAAGTGCCGAGTATTTATATCATTGTTATCATGGTCATCGTCCTTACTGTAGACTATCTAAATTTTCTACAATGGACAGCTCCACCCTGTGCAGCCTCAACCCAGGCAAATGATAGGATTGTAGACTAAAAGGCTGGAATTCTCTCTCTCCTCATCTCCATGGCTTCCCAGGCTTCCTTCCAGTCCCATCTATGATCCCACCTTCTACAAAGCTTTTCCTGATTCTCCTTAATGCTGGTGCCTGCCCTCTATGATCATCTCCAATTGACTGTATACATCCTTTTTATGTAGTTATTTAGGTAGTTCTCCCTGTAAGACTGAGTTAACTTGAGAGTAGAGACTGTCTTTTGCCTGTTTCTCCAGCATTTAACCAAAGTGATTGGCACATAGTAGGCATTTAGTGACTGATTCTAGAGAGCAACAGTCCCAAGAGGTTAATTGATTTGTCCAAGATCACACAGTGAGTGGAAAATCTGGGGTATGAACTCATGTCTTCAGAATCCAAATCTATAACTCCACTATATAAAATTAGGTAACATGAAGTGTTTTGTAGACCTTAAAGGGGAAGCTAAGGTGGTTCAGTGGATAGATTGATGAGTCTAGAGTCAGGAAGATCTGAGTTAAAATCTGACGTCAGGCACTGTAACTGTGTGACTTTGGGTAAGTCACTTAACTTCCATTTACCTCAGTTTCCTCATCTGTAAAATGGGGAAAATAAAATTGGGAAAATCCTATTTCCCAGGGTTGTTGTGAGAATCAAGTAAGATAACTGTAAAGCACTTAGTACAGGGCCTAGCACAAAGCAAATTCGATATAAATGTTAGCTATTATTATCTAAATGCATATAAACATTATCTCAGAGCCAATCATACCACAGCTGCCTCTGTGGGGCTCTCTGTGGTTCTAATTTCAGGAAGCATCAGGGAGAGCTTGGATGAAAGGAGCAAGACTCAGGAAGAAGTCAATTTTTAAAGTTTATAGGGTTAAAAAAACTGCCTCCTGAAACTGCTTCATATTAACTTTCCAGGGTTCATGTTGTATGTTCCCAATAGAATGTAAGCTCCTAGAAAAATTGACTGTTTCATTTTTGTCTATCTTTGGTACCCATCTTAGTGCCTTTTATACCTAGTATGCACCTCAAAAATGTTTATTGAATTGTGGAAAAAGACATTTAGAAGTGAGGGCTAGCAGTTAGGATTTAAAGTCAAAGATCCAGGGTTCAAATCCTCGCTCTAGACTTCAGCTTCCACGCCTTGAGGATGAGGTAGTTGGATTAAGTGATCTCTATAGGCCCATCCACCTCTAAATGTAGGATGCCAATAAATGCTGATATAGACAATAAGTATTCTAAGATTTCTGGGAGATAATCCTGCAGACAGAGGATCTTCAGAGAAGGATACAAGCAGGTGGTAGAAGCTGATCTGGGCCCAGGATTTAGACAGCCAGAAGGGAGAAGGCACTGAAAGTAAAACAATGATATCAGAAATCATTCACAGGTAGGAAATTGAAAGTTTTGATTGGAGGACAGTAAGTTGGGAAGTATCTTAGGTACAAGATACCATTTGAAGCCACATGGAGAACATATAGTGATTTCACCAAGCAAGAATTTTTAATGACCTGTGCAGATGATAGAAACAAGAGTGGGTAATAGAACGTGAGAACAAAAGTTTGAAACAACATTGTGAGAATATTGTCAGTAGTGCTAAAACTCGGAGTGATCTGAGGCTAGCAAAGAAGTCTAAGTTCAACAGGGAAAGGTTTGGGACTATACTGAAGAAAAGATGAAGAGAAAAAGTGAAAGAAGGGATAAGACTGCTGCTGGAGAAGGGGAGGATGGGACAGTAACTAACAACATAAAGGCCATAGCTTCTCTAGGCTTTGTTTCTGTTCCACCAGATTCACAGTTTTAGATTGGTAAGGACAGAATAAAAGTGGAGAATATAGAATTGATATCCAAGTCAGGTAAGGAGATAAGGAAAGTGACTTAATGAATTCAAACCCCCTGAATGAATTGCATTTTTGGGTACTCAAAGGACAAATGGGTGTGATTGCTGAACCACTATCAGTGATATTTCACAGAATCATAGCATTTTAAAATTGAAAAGAACCTTTAGGGCGACAGGTTAAGCTATATGACTACTGAGGTCCTTTCTAAGTGAAATTCTATAATTGTCTTAGCACTCAAGGAGCATTTATTAGCATGACAATAACTCCTAGGCAGCCCTACTTGTAAGTCAAGCATCCTGCAAAACCCAAACTCCCAATATTATGAGTTGAATCTGGCCCTGGGCTAGAGAGGAGCCCATTATCAACCACTTCTCCAAACTATATTTAGGAAGTGATACAGCTCTCCCACTGGCATGGATAGGAAAAAAGTATTTTAGTTCCCCAAGCCTGGGGACATGGTTAAGGGTCACTTCCTGGGTACACACTGTCAGAATTAGGATTATTAGATTCTGGCAAAGAATCTTCACTTTTCTGTAGGCCATGTGCCAAAGTAATATCTGTTATTTGACCAAGAAAGATTAATATTGGGGTTAGGATCCAAGGGTGCATTGCTGTTCGGTATTTGGAGGAGGAAAGCATTGAATACTAGACTAAGGGCTTTGATTTGGAGCAGAACCAATACAAGCACAGTAGTGGTAGAGGGGTTCTGGAGAAACAAATTGCAGAGCTAAGTTAAGAGGCTCACTTGCCAGACACCTGATAATTATTAAATATCATATTTTGGCCAAAGTCTGAATCAGACTGCTTTGCCTCAATTTCAAACGGCCTTTTCCTGTGTCAGCAACTCCAGAGCATCCTGAGATCATAAATTCCAAACAGACCCTGCTTTGTCTTTGCTCTCTGAGTGAGCTCTGAGAATACCTCTCCTTATGTCAACAAAGCAGACCAGAGTTACTTTATGCCCTTAAGGATGAGACCCTTAACTCGAGGCATTAACTTGAGTAATGGGACTTTTTCTTATCTTAGTATTTTCTGAACATATACCATGTTATGGAAGGTTAATTGTAAAGAAGACACAGATATCCTGGATCATAATTTCAATCAACACTTTGTCAACTCTCTTGTTTTATTATATTTACCATTTATTCAATTAAGAAAATTCCTTTCTCATACAATGATTAAATATTTATGGGGATCATAAATTTGTGTGACACAGCCACCCTGAATTGGGATGGTCCTAAAATGTACTTCAGCCCTCTCATCTTTTTGTTCATCAGTCAGCCTTAGACTGGCTCCTTGTACATGTCTAGTCTTAAGGGAATAAGGAATAAATGCTGTAACTGTATATTACTGTTTGTCTCCTTTAACCAAACTTTTTAGAGGTTGACACCCCTAATTATACTGTAACTATACAATAACCGTTTCCTTCTAAACGTGTCTTGTAATTAACATTTTCTTCTAAACGTGTTTCTTGTGATTAAAATTACACAAATACTTTTATTATTAAAACAGTCTAGAAGTCTTAGGCTTTAACATTGGTGCTGTGAGATCAAGTTAAGTCCAAGGCTCATCTAGGTGTCAATAAAATGTAGGTTCTATGGCCCTATACATCCATCCCATGTTTTCCAGAACAGTTCAGACTAAAAAAAAATATTAAAGTTTAGCAGCCTTTTAAAATTTAGATAAAAATCTCATGGAACTTACAGTCTAGTAATGAGACTGAAAATTATATCCTTTTTCAGAACACATCTCAATTTTTTGAATCTGAAAATATGGTCATATAAGAGACTACCTAACCAATATGATTTTAGACTCTTCTAACAGGTTGAATTGCTCACTCCCAGAATATCTATCTCACCAGTCTTCTATGACTTGAAATTCTCACCATAGAATTATGTTAGACAATTGAAGGAATGTTCTCTAGAATGCTGTTAAAACATCCCTTACCATTAAAAAAAAAAAAGGCACAATAGAGACCAGAAGGCCAGAAAGAATTACAGACAAGTAGGCCATTTTTAAAAGTCCCATATTGAATTTTCATGTTTAAAATTTTTAATAGACATATTTTTAAAATTTCATATTATATTTTAAAAATATAATAGAGTCACATTTTCATGTACTTTCTGTTATGGCATATAGATGGAAATGTTAGTCAGCTAATTAAGTGCCTATTTGCCTGGAAATGTGTTAAGCACTGGAAATACAAAGAAAGATCCACAATATTTGGTATTTGTTAAGTTCAAAATTAAACGAACAGCTTCTCTTACAAGCCATTATTAGTACATTTGGCATTAAGCAAGTTTAATTAGGTTACGTATTTGACACTTGTTTCCAGAGGATAAGAAGGAAGGTATTGTGGGGGAGGAGAGAAAAGGATTATTTTGTGTGGTAGTGCAGGACATTCATCTAAGCTACAATTTTGTTTCCTAAGTACTTCACTTCCCTGTGTTTGTTTTGGTTTCTTCATTTTAAGTTTTATATACATTTCTAAGAAAAAGCAGGTAAGAATGAATAATATACTTAGTATATACAACATTGTACTAGGCATTGTGAGGGAAATATACTAATCATAAGGAAGGTATGATCCCTAGTCTTGGAATGAGAAAACCTAACAGTCCAAGAATAATTAAATAGTAAAGGGTAGGATTCTGACTAAACCTGTCTTCATCAGTTTCCTCATCTAGTTCAAACCCTAGAGTTTGGTGAAGGTTTTTCCAGTGTCCAGTTAGAGAAGAAATGGGAAAGGAAGTAGCCTGTTTTGATGGGTGAATGGGGTACGTGTAGGGGAGAAGTAGGAGATAACAGTAAAGGTCAAATCACAGACAGCCTTGAATGCTAGGTTAAGGAATTTGGATGTTGTTAGTCAGTGAGGAATTATTGATCACTATAGGGATAGGGACCTGACCTATTATTTCACTGGCTTAAGGAACTCCTAGGAGACAAAATTCCTTCTACCAATGCAAGTCAGCACCTGCTCTACAATTTGCAGTCTCAGAGACTTGCTCAAGGTCACACAGCTAGTATGTATCAAAGGCAGGACTCAGAGCTCATGTTTTCCTTACTTCAAGGCCAACTCTCTTAACCATTAAACCATGCTATCTCTCATGGTCATTATGCTTTGGGAAAATTACCATGGCAGCAGTATGAGAATAGCTTGGGGTATCATTTGGGAGTCTATAAAGTTAGATAAGGTTTGGACTAGGATGGAAGGAAAAGGCAAATGAGAAAGACATTACAAAGAACAAATGAGAGGACTCAGGGGCTAGAAGGAAGGGGGAGGCACAGTAGCACTATTTATATACAGCAGATATTTGAGAAAGATCAGTTATTCAGCTCATGTGGCTCTGGTCTGTGTTGACAAAGTGGAAAAAGAAATGGGTTGTGCCAGCTCGAATTGGATGAAAGATTAACTCCTGCCAGATGCCTCTCTTTTTTCTCTCCCCACAGGTACAAATATTATTCAAGTTGTATCTGCATGTAACAGGGGAGTCAGAGAGCTTCTCATTTTGCATTTACTCCAATAGGTAATTCTTCAAAGTACAATTCTAAGAAGAAAAGCAAACTATGAAAAAAAATGCCCCAAATCAAAAGGAATGAATAGGAATGGAAATTAAAACAACTCTGAGGTTTCATCTCACCTATCATATTGGCAAAGAGGATTAAAAATAGAAACAGTCAATGATGAAGGGGCAATGTTGAAAGACAAGCATGAAGAGGCACTGTCAGTATAATTATAAATTGGCCCAACTGCTCGGGATAACAATTGGGAATTATAAGAGAAAAGTCATTAAGGGTTTTTTGACCCTGCAAGTCTACTAATGGGCATAAAGTCCAAGGTGGTCAATGACAGAAAGCAAGCTTCCTTAATACAAGATATTCATAGTAGCACTTGGCAGTTGCAAAAACCACACACAAACACAAATGTATAGCAAAAATGGGTACTCAGCAAATGGGGAATGGCTAAATAAATGGTCCCCTATGAATATAATGGAATATTATTGCCCTGTAACAAACAACAACTCAAAGACACCTGGGAAGATTTGTATGTAGTGATACAGGGGGAAGAGAAACAATGTGCATGACAACTTACAAACATAACACTAAAGGGCAGCTGAACTCTAATGACTGATCATCTCAATCTTGCAGAATTTTATAGCAAAACTTACCCCCTCCTCTTTTAAGGAGAAAGATGGATCTGGAATGTAGGTTTGTTTCCAGATACAGTTATGACGTCTGTTAAGTTTTGCTTATATGTTCGTTACCAGTTTAGCACCTCTCCTCCAGGGCTAGTTCCCCAATTCCCACCCACACAAGGGGATTGGGTATCCAGATGAAGACTCCAAATTCCCTTCAGTGTCCTGGGGTGGGGAGAAGACCTTGAGATGATGGGATTTCTTTTGCTCACAAGCACCTACCAGTGAGTTAATTATTCCCCCATTAATTACTGGCCAGATTTTATTAACTTTTAGGAAGGGTATAGCTGGTATATAGCAGTTGTAAACTATTCCCAGCTCTAATTCTGAGGGCTCTTGGACTTGAGTAAAATGGGGTACATGTGACAGAGGGATAACTCACAAGCCCTGGTTACTGAGAGTCCTTTTCTTCTTCCACAGATGTCTCATAAGGTTCCCCTTAGGTATAGCTCTCCTCTGGACTCCAAGGGCCAGTCCCTTTGCAGAGTCCACAGCTTGCATTTCTCTCAGCCCCCAATTAATCATGACCTCTGGATGAATCCTTTCCTCAGGATGCCTAAGATTGTCTCTCATTGTTTCTCAAAGAAGCGCCAGTCACTGTGCTCTGTGGACATTGCTACTGATACTAATAAACTCCAGAACTTTCAAGCTTTTGAAAGCTTGAAAGGTTGTCAAGTGGCCAATGGGCTCCCCAAGGGCAATTTATTTCTCAGGAGTGCTACCCCACTGGATTCAACCACCATTCAATTGACTGACTTCAGACCACCTTATTTTCATACGTAGCCCCACAGGACATGGAGGACCATATTCTCTTCAACAAGACACAAGATAGTTCCTACACTGCATCATCTCCTATCATCCAATGACTCAGAGCCCTATGATTCTTTACAATTGGTTAAGGACTTGACATGTAATTTATTTTTGGTGAATTGGCTCAATCAAGATATCTGAACCTTCAGTGATTAAATGGAGTGTAGTGGGACTTCTCTCTTTATACAAGTGTAAGCTCATGGTGAGGATGGGAGGGGATGGAATTTAAGGAGAAATTATTCTAAGGAATAGACAATTTTTTTAAAGGAAAGAGGACCCCTTCTGAAACATTTTTGTGAGGGCCAAAAATTCCTGGCTTTGCCAATTCTACAAGAGGCAAAGGATTTAACACACTGATAACTCCATGTTATACTCAATCAGCAAATTTGGAATTTGTCTACAGAACTTTCAATATGACACATTCATCAATTTAATTAACTTTATTTGTGAAATTAAATTAACCCTACTTAAAAAAATTATATTTCATGAGGTACAGTATTTGAGGTATAGTCATAACAATTCCCTCATATTTAATATTTTGTTCACAGGCTCAAGTTAATCCTTTTTTCACAGTGAAATCAAATCAAGTGTTAATACATCTCAGCTCTCAAAGTTAATTATGAATTTGTTTACTAATTCAAAAAATATTGAAAAAAGACATGAATAGAGAAAATACTATGTAGGCTTGTATATAATTCTTATAACCACATAAAAGCTATGAACGTACTTTAGAAAGTCAAAGAGAATCATACAAATTTAAGGAACAGTACAAGTACATAGAACCAATTCCCCTGTAAAATGAATCTTGAAAGAATACAAGAAATTGCTTCCAAGTTCTGTATTTCTTCTGCTCTTACTTCAGTAAGAGGGTACCTATTGGCCTATGATATGTGCTCAGACAACCCTCATGTAAACCTAAAGTAGGTTATTTATGGATTAAAATGCTATTTAAATGACTAATGTCATAATCCATTAGTAAAAGCCACTAGACATTGGTCAACTGAGAAAGAAGGCAGCCCAGTATACCTCTCTATCAGGTTTAAGGAAAAAAAAGAGGGATAGGAGGAGGTGTCATAAAATGTTCGAATAAAATGGGTCTGCTCATATTGACATGAAATTTAAAAGTCCCTAAATCTACTTCAGAAAAGAATTAGTTTCAAATCATGTTTATATTTTGTTTGAAAAGTCTCATTTTTCATCTAATAGCAAAAGAGCTGTTGGAAAATGACAAAGTCTTAAACCCTAAGGGTTTAAATTAAATGGCTAATCTAATATAGTTGGTTCCCAATTCTTAGAATTTCCCTGAGTCTCATCTCTGCTTCCCTTTCCTCCAAATGCTTTTTTTTTTTTTAAAGCAAATGGGGTTAAGTAACTTGCTCAAGGTTACACGGCCAGTTATTTCTGGGTGTGATGCTGAGTATCTGAGCCCAGATTCAATCCCCAGGTCATCTCTACTCTGGGGCCGGTGCTCTTACTCAACCTGGCCGCCCCTAAGCAATTGGGGTTAAGTAACTTGCTCAAGGTTACACGGCCAGGTGTTTCTGGGTGGGTGCTAAGTGTCTGAGCCCGGATTCCATCCCCCAGGTCATCCCGACACTGGAGCTGGTGCTCTTACTCGCTGTGCTACCTGGCTGCCCCCAAATGCTCTTTTAGGATCACCTAAAAGTAACAGTGTACCAACATAATTATTAGGAAATGGCTCAATATAGTGTAGCACATGAACATAATGGAATATTATTACTGTACCACCAAAAAAATAAAAAGAATTCAGAGAAACCTAGGAAGACTGATGAGTGAAGGCAGCAGAATCAGCAAAATATGCATGATGACAGCAATGTCAATCCAAGCTTAGCCCCAGAAAGGAGAGTTCAGAAAATATACCTCCCTCCCTTCATAGAAGAGGTTAGAGACTACAGATGTGGAATGTTGCATATACTGTCAGACTCAATCAATGTATTGGTTGCTGGACTGTTATTTTTCTTTTTTAATCTTTTTTTATAAGGGAATGTTATAGAAAGGAGAAAATACAAAGAGCATTGCAAATGAAGGTAATTTTTTTTGTAATGAAAATACTGAAAATAGCCTCCTTTATGTGTAAAAGGCCTTCTGAATTATCAATGCTTACACAATTACTTAATTTCATCAACTTTCAACTCTTGATGAACTTTGCAAAAGCAGTATTAATAGGTAAAATACTAAATTAGTTTATTTTCCATTGTGTACATAAGCTAAATATTAAGGGAAAACTTATTAATAGACATACAGGACTCACACACATAAAATATCCACATTTTATGGTGCCTCTGTGTTGGACATACTCTTACATATCTTGATCATTTTTTCTACCCAATGAATAAAATTCTTTGTTGGGCATCAGGTCAATAAAATGAGAAATACGGTTAGACATACAAAAGAAAGCAGAAATGGAGGCTATGTCCCAGGCATCTTCTCGATCAAAACCCTGCAATTCCAGCTTTTTAAAATGTTCTTCGGTTATGTCATCAGCACGACTAACAGCAAGAGCAAATTCTAGCATAGCTAACTCTCGAGGTGATAAGTCAGCCTTTCTCCAATTAGCAATGACCTGTAGGAAAATAAGGAGAGAGTTGGTGTACTGCTATTATTATATACCAGTTATGCTTACTAAATGAACTTGACACTACGGATAAAAGATTAGGCTGTATCAAAGAGCTGAAGTCAGAGGGAATAAACTGTCTAAAAGTATGATTCTCTTGGAAAGCCAAGTGGTGAAGTGCTCTGTGACAGTGGTTTCCAAACATTGCATTATAGTGACACTTTATTTCCACCCCATGACTTTTTTTTTAAACAAAAAACACTTATTCTCACATACTTTTAATAAAATCATCTTTGAAAATAATTTCCTGAGCTAATTTTTTCTGAGAAAATTCAAAATGTGTAATTTTTATTATCAATCTTAAATATGTATTAAAAAGTAACACACAGATAGACAAGATCTTTTCTCATTTTCATGAGAGATATGGTGGATAATGAGGTAGTCCTAGAGCAAGGAAGACATGCGTTCGAATCTTACTTCCTATATATACTGGCCCATACAGTGACCCTGGGCAAGTCTCTTAACCTTCCTGTGTCCTAGCCAACTTTCTAAAGCTGTAAGCTGCAGAGAAATTGTTGACCTGCATTGGTTGAGGATGTTTATTCATCTAGGAGCTCCCTATTTCAATAGACTCAAGGTTCCAGTCTCTAGTCCTATAATTTTCACATCTATAACAATAACCATAAAAGTTATTATAACAGCAATGGGTGGGGCTGAGATATTTTTGACACAAAATTTCTCATGTCATTGATAATATTCCCACAAATTCTTTAGAGAATTACACTAGTGAAGATAAAGTATTTTGTCTTTACGGTAGCTATAGTAAAAAGAAAAAAATCCTGTTTTATGTGAAAAATAGGAAAATTTAGTAAACCACACAACTTTTTTTCATCCATAGTCAATAAATTCATTTTTTCAATGTGCGGATCACATGACGAGTCTATTAGCTTTTTTTATTTAGATAGAATGAGATGAAACTACCTTATTTATTCATGCAAACAGGTTTCTTATCAAATCGTATTTAAAAGTTTCTTTTGTTGTTCAGTCACATCCCATTCTTCATTTGGGGTTTTCCTGGCAAAGATACTGGAATGATTTGCCATTTCCTTTTCCCACTCATTTTACTGATGAGGAACTCTGACAAATAGGATTAAAGTGACTTGCCCAGGGTCACATAGCTGGAAAATGTCTGAGGAGACATTTGAACTCATGGAGAGGAATCTTCCTGATTCCAAGTCCAGTGTTCTATCCACTGGGCCTAGCTAATTTAAAAGTGTCAAAGTCTTTAAAATTGACTGTTGACTGGTCAAGTCTTTAATAAGACTACATCTATTCCATTTACAAGGAGGTGGTTCTTAATTTAACATTAAAAATATGAGTTTCAACATTATCCAACTTTTTTCATAAATCCAATCATTCATTAAGTTTCAGAATCAAAGCACAGATTTGAGGACTCTGCATTGTTTCAGAGTCCTAGTTTTTCAGAAGGATCTATGAAATATGCAAGTTTCAAGAAAATGTTATCAAAACTAAAAAAACAGCATTCTTTTTTTTTTTAACTCTAATACCCTTCAAGAAGCCAACATATTTCAAAAACAGGCATGCATATAAGGTTTATATAAGGTATGCCTATTTCGCCCCCCCCCCCAATACACATACACATACACATTTTGTCTCTCATTTTTAGTTCAATAATGTCAAACTCAAATAGAAAGAAGGGCCATTAAATCATGCATAAGGACCCCTGCTGGCCACGTGCTGACTTAGAAAGCTACATATTATTTATGTTCTATTGTATTTTTATTTCATTAAATATTTTCCAATTACATTTTAATGTCATTCTGCAACATTCCCATAATGGGCCTTGTGTGTTTGATATTTTAGTTTAGTCGTTAATTTTAAGTAAGTTTTAGATTCTTTAGTATTGGGAAAAAACTTTACTGTTGAGTATTAAATGCTTTCCTTAAACAATTTTTTTTTAATTTCTTGGGTGCACACCCTATAAACTGTGACATGTGCTTACTGTGACAAGTACCCTGTGTTCTGCCCCAATATGGTCATATACTTTTATAAAAGGGCCTTTCTCTTAATGGACCATTTCATATCAAGCTAATTATTCTACCAACTAGAAAAAAAACCCTATAGCTCATATACAAATGATTGTGAAGCATGTAAAAAATTGCAGATGGGGCTGCTTCACTAGTTGGGAGATGTATGTTTCATCCTAATATTGATTGTGTTTTTCTAATAGTACAATAGCCAATGTGGTTTTCCCACATTGTCATTTTCATGAAAAATATGTCAATTCATACTGAAATTTTCTTTCGCTGTATGTACACCAGTGGATTTGCAAAGTAACAAATTCCCAACATTTTCCAACCAAGTATCATGCATACATAAATCACTCTCTCCATCTACACTTGTTGCTTCCTCTACTTGTAATGAAAAATGGATCGTTTCCCTATTAATTTGTCTAAGTTTTCATATGATTTTGCAAGCATTATTCCAAACACATCAAAGCTATAGGTGACATCAAATGGGGCCTTTTACATTAAGCAGTTCTGTAAGCAATTTTTTAACAAGCTGTTTCAACTTACTAGGTTTCATCCTTTTTGTTTATTAATGTGTACAAAGCCAATTCAACAGTCTCTCCTCACTGTCAATAATGGTAATTTGAGTTCCAATAATACTGTGGGTAGTATTTTATGAATTTACTTGGTGTTTCTGTATTTCTGATATTTAAATGGTGTTTTTTATCTATGAATGTACTACTTTCAGGTACTACAGTTGGCTTCCTCCTCAAACTGACAGTATTTATTCATTGTGCAATGGACATCTCACTTTTTAAAAATTAGAAACTAAAAGACTTTAAGACAATTAAAAATTTACTTGCTAAACATTTCACATCATTATAATTGTCCAAGTTATTTCAAAATTTTTTTGTAAGTAGCAGGTTTTTGGAAACCAGGTTATTGTACTTAACAAAATAAATGGGACTGAGAAATACAACAGATATTATGATACCTTTAACTTCCATACAAAAATTGTTTAATTTCAAGTTTGTGCACATTACTATGTTCTAGAAAGTTCACAAGTATTATAGAGCCATTACTAGAAATAGTTTCACATAAAATGAAAACATTTGTTCAAGGAAGAGGGGGCTGTTGTGGGAAACAGAAGCAAAAAGGACAGTCTGACCACTGGTACAAGTCACAGTAATGGGAAGAACAGTTATGTCGAATGGCAGCATGTGACTATTATGTTACTCCCAAGAAGGAATCAATTCCCCCTCCTCCCTCACAACAAAAAAGTCAAAAACTATCAAAATCCTAGAACAAAAGCCCTTTCCTAGTTATGGCTCTGGCCAAGGTTTGAGAATATTTGCAAAACACTATCTTAGAAGAAAAGAAGAACCAGATGTAGGTTATGTGAATATAAACTTTTATATCAAGGATTGCATAAATATATATGTAGGGAGAGGGTTAAGCTAACAAAAAAATGGCTGCTAACCAAAAGACTATCTCAGACTATCTGTGCAAATGGAATAGTCACATCAAAGCATATGATCAACACCCTCTCATTTTACAGATAAGGAAACTGAGGCACAAGGTTAAACGACTTTGTCAGTCACACAGCTACCACCAACTTATCACAAGGGAGCACTGAAATTGCCAAAGAACAAGAATTAAACCCCAAAGCACAAAACCTTACTGATAGAGAATCAAAAACCACTTTTAGGCTTATAAGGCAACAGTTATTCTGCCTTTTATCCCATTAGTAATTCCTTTATGCAAGATTTTGAGGTCAAATGGAGCTCTTACCCATAAAATGGATTTAGTAAGAGGACACTTTCTTTTCTTTCAGTTTATATACTAACCTGATCAGCCAGAATGGAATTTTTGGAATATATTCTATGTAGAGCGCTATGGGCAATTACACAGTAGGGGCACCTATTACTAGCACTTGTAGCTACGATGATGAGTTCTTTATCAGCCTTGCTGAGATGTCCTATTAAAAAAAGAAAATAGGAAAATATCTGTACACGCATCACTGAAATGGAAAATGTGTATACAAGTAACAGAAATAAATGCACAGAACTTAAAGCCATTTAGAAAAGAATAAAGTTTAAATAGATACTGTCATCACCAAGGTTAATTATCTGCATTTCACAGTGAATTGACCAAAAGACATTTGAGGAATGAAGCAATTTTGTAGCACTGAATTTCAGTCAAATGAATCATTCAAGTCAAATAAAAAAAAAAAAAAAACCTTTGCCCCTCCTTTGAAGCAGTCTTTTTTAATCTAAATAATTCTGTAAACTGTGCTAGGTAGCTGATGTTACTTCCTGACCAGCATTCTAGCATGAAGGCCATTTTGCCTCACTTTCTATTGTCATCCCCTGGTATCTGGAATGCTGGGTTTATTCCTTTCCACCTGATCAGATCCCACCTAGCCTTCAAAAAAGCCCCACCTCTTCTGGAATGACCACTCCAGATGGAAGTTTCAAGAGGGATATTCTTACAGCAAAGGGGAAAACCCAGACCACTGAAGGTAAAGGAGAGAACTGCAGAGAATAGAGTAGGAACAGACCATCTGTCAGAGAAGTTTGGCAGCGAAAAGAGACGAGATGGTAGAAAGAGAGAAGGGTCATTTTTTTTTTCAAGCAAAGATTTTTTTCAAGATGGGGGAGACATTTTCATGATTTAAGGCACAGGCAGGAGTCCACAAAGAGGGAGACACTGAAGCTTCAAGATCTAGAAGAAAGTGAAAAGAGAGAAGATCAAGACCTGATTCATGTTTCCTCTGGAATCATTAGGCTAAGGGAATACTGCACCAGCCTTAGCTTAATGGTCTCAGCCTGTGCTCAGACATTATGAACTAGAAATTACAGCTTGTACTTGGTTCCTTTTAACTGAATTGTGAGCTGTGACTATCTATTATATTCATTTTTTAAAGGGAGCCACAAAATATGTTTTGCATGATTTAACATGTATAATCAATATCATATTGCTTGTCTTCTCAAGGGATGGGGGATGAGTATGAGGAAGGGAGAGAATTTAGAATTCAAAATTTTTTTAAAATCAATGTTTAAAATTTGTAAATATTTAACAAAATTAATAACAATATATTAAAGTATCCATGAATAATTGTGTTATCTTTTACTTTACCCGTTTCTTTGTTGATAATGGCATTGTAGTATGCAAAAAATGCTCTGAATTCCCCTGGTCGATGTGCTAACGCCTTAAAGACATTGGGTAAAAATCCATTCTGTGTTTTTAAAAAGAGAATATCAAAGATTAATATTTGCTTAGCAATTACTACATGGGATTAGAGTTTACATCAATAAGTTGACATAAAAATGGTTAGCATCCTTTACAAGTATCTTGATTCCATCCCCTCCCATCTTCTCCAGAAGACCCCCTGCCCCTCCCATGCTATCACCTCTATTCTCTCTCTAATGTTCAATCTCACCCTATGTGCAGGTTCCTTCCCTGCTACTTATAAACACACCTGAAAACACCTGATAAACTCAACATATCTAAAACAGAGTCCATTTCCTCATTACTGTTGAGGGCACCATCATTCTCCCAGGCTTCCAGGCTCATAACTTTGGTATCATTCTGAACTCATTACTCTCACTCATCAAACATGTCCAATCAGTTACCATATCCTGCCATTTCCTTCTCTGGTATGTGTGTTTCTATATTCACACATCCACTGTCCTGGTCCAGACCACCTCTCATTTTGAACTCCTGAAAACAGCATTCTAATTAATCTCCCTGCCTGAAGTCTCTCTTCTCTAATACATCAATACCATGTGGTACCTCTGCCTCCCCCTCCACACCCCCCACCTAGTGGCTTCTGATTACCCATCCAATCAAATATAAGCTATTTGGCATTTAAAGCCCTTCACAACAATACTGCCCTTCATGTATTCTACAGTCTGGCCCTGCTGGCCTGCCTGGCCATTTCTCACACCCAACTCTCCATCTCCAATCTCCCTGCCTTTGCCTTGGCTCCTTCCTCACCTCTATCTCCTACAGCCCCAGACTGTCCTAAAGAGTCAGATCAGCTGTGACCTTATAAAAGAGGCCTTTCTCACTCTATCCAGCTATTAGTGCCTGATAGGTAAGGTCACCTTATCCACTCTGTAAGCATCTTATATATACCAATTTATGTTTAGAATGAAAGCTTTTTGAGGCCAGGGACTATTACTGCTTTTTCTTTTGTTTTCCTAGCACTCAGCATGATGCCAGGTACATAGAAACACAGAACATAATAAGCACATAATAAACGAACTGGTTAATTGATTTTCCCAGAAATGTCAATCTGAACAATTAGTGTTTATTAGCTGCATGGTGCTTAAAGGCTAACTAACCACTGGGGATACAAATCTACCTTTATGTGTGTGTGTGGTTTTTTTGGCTTCAGGTGTATGTTTTGCTTTCTAGAGTCTTTCTGGAAGGTTAGATCTTGAATTTGGGGAGATAAAAAGTCACCTGAAACTTGGCTTCACTGTTTTTTATCTTATTTTTGTCCTGTTTCATCAGTTCTATTTATCTATTTCCACCAAAAGATGAGATAATTCATCACTACTTAAAATCATATTTACAATTACACATTTTGATTAAATAAGAGGCAATGTGTCCTTGTTGATACAAAGGTGGCCTCAAAACCAAGAAGTCAGCCCCAACTCTAACACAAACTGTGTGACCCTTAACATCTCAATGCCTTAGACTCTCTTAAGACTGTTAAGTTACAGAGAAGATAGCAATATGCATTGCGAAGAGTTTCCTCACCTATTATGATTAGGGAAAAATTATTAAGGAGGTGAAGTTTGTAGTCTTGACTTTCTTTCTCCTAATAGTGTCTCCTCCCACTTGGAATGAATGCAGCCTTCCATCCCCCAAATTATGGCTCCTTTTCAGGATCCTCACTGAGGTTTAAGCTGATAATCATTCAATGTTTTACCCCTAAGTCTGTAACTTTTCGAGTTGAGAACAAAAAAGACCCAAAGGAATGAATCTCTCACGGTGGAATTTCAGGTACTATGACAGGCTGATGGCATGTGGAACCTTCCCCAATGACACTCAAACCAGGTGACTGATAACTTTTTTGTGCTTTGGTTCTCTAATGGTCCAGGCTGTCCCCAGAGATTCTGTGGTAAGAGGAAAGAAGACCGATAAACCAGATGATTACCTTAATGCTGAGGTCTTTGTCGGCAATTTAGCCTGTCTGTGTATAGCTGTTAGCTTGTGGTCTCCCCCATTAGACTGTGAACTTCCTGAGGGGAAGGGACTCTCCTTTTGCCTCTCACTGTCTCCCAGGTGCTTAGCACAGGACCTAGTGCATAGCAAGTACTTTATAAATGTTTCTTGACTTGACATGGCCTCTTTCAAAGATCACAGAGTTTCTTCCTCAGGCACAAAGTCCTCATTTTCCTCCAGTGCCTCAGTATAATGCAAGGGTGACCCTGACAGGTCCCATGAAGAGGCAATGATAAACCATATCTGTCGTCCAATGTCTGGTCTAAATTCAGAGACTACAATGTGATCACACCTGACTGGCCACTAGGTGATGAGATTTTTTTAGCCATAACAAATGGAAAGGTTATGAAGACTATCATAACAATTTTGCTTTTCTGAAAAAATGAAGCATCTACTTATCAATACATTTTAGCACGTTAATTCATTTTAATATTCACACAAATGATAAGAGTCAGAAAAACAGAGCTCATGAGAGGTCTAATAAGATAGTATTATTTGGATTGAGTAACTGGGCTTTTATTAACAGTACAACCCTGAAGACAATTTTCTTAGGATAAAGATTGTCTTGAATTTCTTTTACCCTATTGTTATAGATTTTGCAATTGTAGTCTAATTTATTTTGAATAGACGAAAATGTAAAATGTCTATTTCCATATGACTGATTTACATTCATTTTTTGGGGAAAAATCACCAAAGAGGAATTGTTGGCTATTAAAATCCACTGACCATAGCACTTCCTGCCTATCTTGCACTGTTTGCATTAAGAGGACCTATAATCACCATGGGTATTGGACATTAAGCCAGTAGGTTTCAGGTATGGGATGCCTGTGTTAATTTCCCAAACAGATTTACCAGGAATGATAGAAGCTATAGCTGACAGAAGCTGGATGGGCCTTCTATAGTGTCCTTAATTTCTTCTGTTTTAAAAATCAAAAACAAAAACCAACAAACTATGGAACTGACTGGGAGTATTCAAGTGGCCCTTACAAAGTTTTTACATGCTGCCTAAATCACATAGATCCGTGGTTACTGTGCTCTGTATTTGACTGTCCCTTAAAATATAGCCATGCATGAGAACACAAACAACTGAAATCTAAAATGCTGATGAAAACTGCCAACACAACACAAGATTTGAACCTAGTTCCTGATGCTAAAGCCAATGCTTGTCACACTGTACCACACTTCCAAATTCTGCTTAGCTTGCATTTTACACTTTGAGGAAAGCTGGAAGTAAATCTGCATGCTTATCACAGAAAGACTGGCCATTACCAGGTTGGGAAGAGAAGAAAATGAAAATGGAAATGTTAGGTATCTTTTGTCCAAGGCCAATATAGGAATTCATTTTTTTCTTTAAAATGGGCCAGGGTATAGAGGTTAGAATAGAAGGGAGAGAAAATAAATGCTGGTTAATTATAAAATAAAAGAAAATTTAAACAAAAAAAGGTGCTTTAAAATGCTAAGCAATGGGGGGTGGAGGTGGGGCGACCTGGCTAGGTGGCACAGTGAATAGAGCACCAGCCCTGGAGTCAGGAGGACCTAAGTTCAAATGTGGCCTCAGACACTTAGCACAAAAAACTAGCCATGTGACCTTGGTCAAGTCACTTAACCCCAATTGCCCTACTTTTCCCTCTCCAAAAAAGCAAAAAAAAAAAAATCAGGCAACTTAGGAAGGCAAAGGAAACAAGGAACTGCTGTGTCAGTCAGCAAGTAGATCAGGACCTGACAACTTACTGCCTCTGGTCCTATGACAATGATCTCAATAAATTTCTTGTTGATTTGATTTGCAAAAGGAAGCGTAAAAATCCATGAAAGACAAGTGTCGTTGAAAATTTCACTAAAAGGAAAACCAGTTTTGAGTAAGTGAAAAACCAGTAATGGGTCTGGAGAACACATAATCAAGTACACCTTCTACTCCTGGCACTGAGGACCAAAAGAACAGAATCTTGCCTAAGTTGTTGGCTGAATTTGCTGTATGCTGGTGGTTTTTCAGTCATCCTTTTTTTCTTTGCAAAGAAGAACTGGGGAGAGGAAGGGTGTTCAGAAATGATAAAAACAAAAGACATTGATAAGTCTTTTATTTTTCTAATAGAGTGTGATAGATATGCAGAAACATTTTTTGAAGTGGCCAATATAGGAATTTGTTTTGCTTGACTGTGCTTATGTGATAACAAGAGTTCATTCTTTTTCAGTGAGCTGGAGATATGGGAAGGAAAAAATATTTTTCTACATCTTCGGAAGACTTAAAAAAAAATACTGCAATTATAGGAAGAAGGAAAAAAGCATTAAATAAGGCCAGAGTACTCCTGCTTTGCAAATATTATCTCATGCATAATAATGATATAATATAATTATATTATATTATATGTTATATATATTATATACAAATATTATAATATAATAATATATCATAATAACTGCTTCTAGGTACCAACCAAGAGAGCTTTTAGAAGTAAACCACTGTGGTAAGAGTGGATAAGAGAACATTGGATTAAGGAGGCAGTAGACACTGGATCTGTCATTTATTACCTGTGTGACCTTGAGAAAATCATTTAACCTCAAAGATAATAACACTAAAAACAAAATAAGTTTCTACCGTATATGCACTAAAATAGTAATACACCCATAAAAATAGTAGCAACAATTTTTTTGTGGTGATTTCATGGATGACCTTGGATTTTGTCAATTACTCACTGATTTCATAGGAATTATTTGTCTTTTCAAAGTTTTTTTTATTTAAGCAAAATTTTACAGAGTCTACCTAAAATGTAGCTACTGGTGACTTCCTAGTGTATTTTGCCTGCAGAACGTGTCTCTTTACTATACATAACACTTGTCAGCCAGCATACTTTTCCACTGTGGAGGTTTCTTGACTGAAGCATTCTACATGCTCACCACTGATAATGCCAAAGTTTTCCAGGAAAAAATCCTAATATGAACCCATGTATTATATTCAATAACTTCATAAACTTTGAAATCACTAGCAATTTCTTGATAATTTTCTAATTTACTTCCCCAAAAGTTTTGTCACTTAAAAAAAAATCATTTCCATTCAGCTAATTTCATTCACCTCTTTTTCTAATGACTGTCTTTCAAAAAAGGCTGCTTTGAAATTATTATACTGAATTCATTATATTTGTTTAAATACAAGTTGCAAATAATAGATATTTGTGATTTCATATCCAACTCTTTTCCTACTCGTAGAGATGGCTCATGTTTGATGGTGTTTTTGTGAAGAATAATGAAAAAAAAATTTTTAATTTGTCTTTCATCACTTCCTTCATGAGTCAAACTCAACTTTTTGAGGTTAAAAAAATATCCCCCTTGGATTTTGCCTCACTGTTTCTTGGACATTCATTTTTCATATTGTTAAGAAGATGTTGGTGTCCTCCCACAGAAGATTCCATCCTCTTTAACCTAAAAAGCTTTTAAGTTCACCTTGATTTGGAGGCCATTAGGGTCACTTAAGTCTGTCTGGGTTATTAAATGAAGATGTAAGGGTGGCAAAGGGGCTTACCACTTTTCAGATCTCTCTATTGTCATTTGAGCCTCATTATTACAATCTGAACCAGTGGGTTCATCACCATCCAAATTCCAAGTTCCGGTGGAGTGGGTTCAGGTAGATCTTCCCTGGGTAAGTCAGGTCTTAAGGCTGATGGATATATTCTAAAGTCTATCTCTAGGAATCATTCTTTTGCATGTTTTAAATGTAATTTTGTACTACTGAAATGCTATATTTGTTTAGCAAAAACAGTAAAACATCATGATGGAATCCTAATAAAACTGCCCCCAGCCCCAATATTCTAACTTCCTCATGGGCCCCACTGAACAGCAGGCATGTCCTGATGAAACCACACATCTGGCTTGAACTACACCACAGGCCCCCGGATCCAATTCACATATTTGTAACAGTATGTTCTTGTACCCAGCCACAATCACATCATCCATTTAGCCCAAGACTGGACCTCAATACCTAACTATCCATCTTGACCAGATAGGATCACAACAGCAGAGGGCAGCACAACCAGAATGTTTGACCACTGAACCATAGCAGAGACTCCCTCCCCTATTACCTACTCTCTTGACAAACCCCTCCTGCCTTTTTAATATTTAATGGTATTTTAATAGTTGTGATTTGTTATATAATTTCATCTTTACCCTATACACAACACACAGTGAAACCACCAACAGGAATGGCATAGGATACTGTGTCAGGGAAGGGCCCAAGCCTTACCCTAATATCCTCTTTTAAAATCAAGACAGATTTTGTTTGTTTTCTTTGCTAGGGTACAAAATTGTACTTTTTGCCTTGAAAATATAAAAAGTTAGTTCACCAAATACACTAAAAACCATGTGAGTTACTAACACATGTAGGCATACTGAGAAAGTTCAGTGATGCACACCAGCACCTACAAAGGACAAAACAGGATTAGAAACAATCATGACGTTTGCCCCAATGATGCTCAATAGAGAACAGAGAGAATAGTTGGCTTAACAGGGCACGTGTCTCATGTGCCTCACAACACACAAACTGGACTTCCAAAAGTATTCACAAATCAAGCTGGCGAGGGACTTCTCACTGACCTCACTCACCTTCCTGGACCTCTTACTTAGGCTACATTTTACCATCATCTCATGTTGCATTATTGTGTTCAGTTTCAGTTGTGTTTGACTCTAAGTGATCCCATTTGGGGGTTTCTTGGCAAAGATACTAGAGAGGTTTGCCATTTCCTTCTCCAGATCATTTTACAGATGAGGAAACTGAAGCAGAGTTAAGCGACTTGCCCAGGGTCACACAGCTAGTAAGTGTCTGAGGCAAGATTTGAACTCATGAAAATGAGTCTTCCTGATTCCAAGACCAGCTCTCTATCCACTGAACCACCTAGCTGCCTTCATAAATAATTTATATCAAATTCACATCTAATTCAATACCACTGGGTGACATTTAAATTCCATTTGTAGGTCCAAATTAATCATGTATACTTATATGTAAAACAAGAAATTTTTGTTTTAAGATATGCTGAACAGTATAATACATGACCAGAGTATATAACAAATTGTTGAGAAAAGCAAAGAAATGTGTCTAAAAGCATTTTGTAAACTATAAAGCACTACACAAATATTAAGAAAAGCAATCCAAAGATCAGGTCTATAAGTAGGTATTAAAATAATTTTAGAAATTCATGTTATTTCTGAATTTTTAAAACTTACCTTTTTTTCTACCTCTTCCATGAGCTCTACTATATCAAAAGGTAGTTCTTTTTTATAAGGAATAGGATAACGACCAATTGGCTTTGTGGGTTCTTCTGACTGAGTATCATTGGAATGGCTTGTTACTTTAACTGTTGAAAGGGTCCCAAGTCTATTTGTCAATAGTCGAGGAACACGCTAAAATTAAAAGGGGGAGGAAAAATAAAGGTCATGTTTGTTTGATAACAAAATTTGTATATTATTTTTCATTGCTTTAAAAATATTTTTTTCTGTTAAAAATTTTCATTAATATAGTTTGTCATATTTCCAAACATTCTTCTATTGCCACTCCCCACCCCCACCCCTCATAATAAAAAACAACAGAACAAAAAAAAGATAATTTAACAAAACTGAGCTTGACAGCACTGGTTGTTCCCTGATAGTCCCATACCTTCAAAAGTTAGGGAAGAAAGTGGACCCTGAAATTTAAAGAATTTTCTTTTATCAAGAACAATCTAGATATAAGAATGTAAATATAATTTGTCATTTAGCAATAATAAAATGTTTGATTCCTTTTATTATGATTAAGTATTAATTAAGTTTTGAGCTTTGCAAAGTAAGAACATTTTATTAACATATCATTAATAAGAGGCAAGCAAATTAAAATAACCCTCAAGTTTTGCCACACACCCAGAAAACTTGGAAAAATTACAAAATACAGAAATAATGCTATAGGAAGACAAACACTAATATACCACTGATTCACTTTAAATTGTTCTAATCTTTCTGAAAAATAATTTTCAATTATGAGGAGTCACTAAACTATTCATACCCTGTTTTAGTAATTCTACTGCTAGATATAGACTTTAATCCAAAGTAAGAGAAGTCCTATATATATGAAAATATTCATTGCAACACCTATTAATGGTAACAAAACACTGGAATCCAATTGGATGCTCAAAGATTTATGGGATGGTTAAACAAATTTGTTTTCCATTAGTGTTGATGGATGTTACTGCATGTGAGGAATTCAGATTATAGGTGGAAATAGACAGTAACACTGCAACATGGGGGACTTACCTCTCAGAATTAGATAAATCTAACCAAAAAATAAATAAGATGTTAAGGAGGTGAACAGAATCTTAGATAAGCTAGAATAGGATAGGTGTCTAGAGAAAATTGAATGGGAATAGAAAGGAATACATCTTTTTCTCAGTGGCACATGGTACCTTTACAAAAATTAACCACATATTAGGGCAGAAAAACCTTATAGTTAAATGCAGAAAATCAGAAATATTAAGTGTATCCTTTTCATATGACAATGGAACAAAAATTATGTTCAATAAGAGACAATAGAAATAAAAATGAAAAAGTAATTGGAGACAAAACAGACTGATCTTAAAGAATGAGTATGTATTGCTTACTGGTTTTGGGATTCAGTTTTCTGGTATCTAAAAAATGCTTCAGTTCTTTCTTTTACCTGGAGAATCTGTTATATTTTACAATCTGAATGTCATGCAATATTATAGTCACGGTCTTTATCACTATCGTGGGCACTATAAATATTGTACTGGTGCTACATATGGTTCTTCCCACTGCGACATGACTAATGTGAAAATAATGCTTAATATGAATGTATATGTAGAGTCTATACCAGGTTGCACACCATTATTGGAGTCTGGGGGATGAGGAGGGAGAAAATATGAAACTCAAAATCTTAGGAGAGTGAATGTTGAAAACTAAAAATAAATTTAAAAAAATGAGAATGTTAAAGAACAAAGTAGAGAAACAATAATTTCATTAAAGAGAATGACAACAATGAGACAACATATCAAACCTATGGGATGCAGCAAAAGTAGTAATCAGAGGAAAATTGTTATATCTAAATTCTTATTTCACAGAGAAAGAGCAGACCAATGAATTGCGTATTCAATTAAACTAGAAAAATAAATTTAAAATCCCCAATTAAGCATCAAGTTGGAAATCTTTAATTTTGAGGTGAGATTAATAAAATTAAGTATAAGAAAACCATTGACTTAAATAAACTAGGAGTTGGTTTTATGGAAAAAAACAATAACAATAAAATAGATGAACCATTGGTTAAAATCATTTTAAAAAGAAGAAATCCAGTGGCACAGTGAATAGAGCACCGGCCCTGGAGTCAGGAGGACCTGAGTTCAAATCAGACCTCACTCAGACAATTAACACTTCCTAGCCGTGTGACCTTGGGCAAGTCACTTAACCCCAATTGCCTTGCCTTCCCCCCCCTCCAAAAAGAAAAAAAAAGAGAAGAAATTCAAATTATTAATATTAAAAATGCAAAGGGTGACTATACCACTAATGAAGATGAAATCAAAGTCATTATAAGGAGTTATTTTGCCCAATTCTATGCCAATAAATTTAACAACTTAAGTGAAATGGAAGAATATTTACAAAAATATAAACTGCCTAGATTAACAGAAAAGGAAATATAACTTCTGAATAAATCTGTTTTAGAAAAAGAAATTGAACAGGCCATAAATGAGCTTCCTAAAAAAACAAACAAAAAAACCCCCAAACTCATCAGGACCAGATAGACTGACAAGTGAATTCTACCAAACATTTAAAGATCAACTAATTCCAATATTAAATAAATTATTTGGAATCACTGGCAAAGGAGTCCTACCAAACTTCTTTCATGAAACAAATATGTTATTGATACTTAAACCAGGAGGAGCAAAAATAGGAAGAAAATCATAGACCAATTTCATTAATGAATATATGCAAAAATCCTAAATAAAATACTAGCTAGGAGACTACAACAGTACAGTGTCTGGCACATAGTAGAAGCTATATGTTTGTTTATTCCCTCCCCTTCCCCTTTCTTAGCTGATAGCATTTAGAGCTGAAAGAGACTTTAGAGATTAATTAATCCAGGCCCTGCACTACAGATAAATTAGTGACATATATATAATGTATTACACATATATATAAAATGTAATATATGTGTGGAATATATTATATTATATTATATTATATATATGTATAGTATATATAATATATTAGTCACCCAACAAGTAGTACGTAGCAGCATTCAAAATCGGGTTCTTTGATTCCAAATCCAGAGTTTCTGATATATGCTATACCTTGGCAACAACCTCCTCTAGTTCCTGGATTTCCCCATATACTACAACTAATAGTAATATGAATACTTTTATGTAGCACTGTAAGATTTGTAATATATTTCACATATGTTGTTTAATCTTCAAAACAACCCTAAGTAGACCAAGAAATATTATTCCCATTTAATAGATGAGGAAGATATTCAGAAAAGGTTAGGGAATTTGCCCATGGTTATATGTCTAAAGCAAGAGACAGGATTCAGATATTCGGGAATATTCTGCTCCCAAGTCCAATGTTACTTCCTACATCCTTTGGCTTCTCAGATGAATGTATCTTAACATACAATGCTACTTCCACCTGAATCCCAATTTAGGAAATAAAAGGGGAAGAGGAACACTTTGATGGGAGAAATAGGGAAGGGTGCAGGTCAGGAACAATTCTAATTCCAGTTGCAGTTTACAGAGAAGACACAGGGCAATGATGTTCAAACTCTGATGTGTATGACCTGATTAAGTCACTTCATTGCCTTGGGTCCCACTTTATTCTTAAGTAATATAAGAGATTTGAGGTTAAGGCCCAGACCTGTGATTTTTTTCTTCACCTCCCTGGTGAGGAAAGTCCCTTTACCAATGTAGGCAGGCACACTCTCTATAAAATATAGTCTTAGATAGTTGCCTTGAGCACAAAGAGAGTAAGGGACCTGCCCAGGGTCACTTGAACCCAGGTCCTTCCTGATTTTAAAGCCAGATTTCTCTATGAAGTATCCCATGCTGCTATTGAAAAATATTGTATATCCTTAATGAAAAGGAGGCCATACCAATCTTTGTATCTTTCTAATCTTTGTATCACTCCAATTTTAGCATATGTGCTAATTGTATAAGATATAATAATCTTCCTTCTCCTGCTTGATTTACCATACTATACATGAAGGGGCGCTAGGTGGCGCAGTAGATAGAGCACCTATCCTGGAGTCAGAAGGACCTGAGTTCAAATTTGACCTCCCAGACACTTGACGCTTACTAACTGTGACCCTGGGCAGATCACAACCCTGATTGCCTCCAAAAAAAAAAAATTATGCATATTGAATTGTCTGTATTTGAAACCTTTTCAGTTTGTCAGAAACTGACCAGGCCTATGCCTTGGAGGAAACCAAGGTCACTTTAACATTGTGACCTGACATTAGAGCGGGATTTTAGTCCAATAAACATAATAGCTGATCAACAAACCCTGGCTTGATTAAAGTCCCCACTAAGTACCATTCTTTAGCTAATCAAACTCCAATATACATCCTACTTCTAACATTCCATAAATATTTACAGGTCATCTTATCTTTTAGGTCTTAGCAATTAGATAGATCTTTTTTTTTTTTTGAGGGCAATCAGGGTTAAGTGACTTGCCCAAAGTCACACAGCTAGTTTTTGTGTTAAGTGTTTGAACTCAAGTACTCCTGACTCCAGGGCCAGTGCTCTATTCACTGTGCCACCTAGTTGCCCTGATTAGATAGATCTTAACAGTTCACTAGGATAAAGTGAGGAGGCAGCTAGGTGGTTCAGTGGATAGAGTAATGGGTCTGGAATTGGGAAGAACTGAGTTCAGATCCAACCAAAGACACTAGCTGTGTAACCCTAAATCACTTAACCTCTGTTTGCCTTAATCCACTGGTGAAGGAAATGGCAAACCACTCCAGCATCTTTGCTGCCAAGAAAACCCACGGACTGTATGGTTTACGGAGTCACAGGAGAGCCAGACAGGACTGAATGACTCAACAACAAGGAGTATATAGCAACGTACACGACTGCACACTCATCATTTGCCTTGCCAAATATAAAGAAGAATACTGAGTGACAAAGTAAAGTGTAGTGAGGACTTTAATCAAAGAAGAGTTTACTGATTGGTTGTTATGTGTTCCTAGGACTAAAGTCCTACTCTAATGCCCAATCACAACGTGAAAGTGACCTTGGTTTCCCAATGGCAAAACGCTAGGT
Organism: Petaurus breviceps papuanus; assembly: GCF_028583685.1. Classification (NCBI taxonomy): domain Eukaryota; kingdom Metazoa; phylum Chordata; class Mammalia; order Diprotodontia; family Petauridae; genus Petaurus; species Petaurus breviceps. Next base: position 63,512,604 of record NW_027185764.1, on the reverse strand, counting down.
CCTGCCAAACTGGAAAGGTTTCCAGTACAGCCTTGACTGTCCATGACTTGAGGCCCAGCTTGCCTGAATGCAGAGAGGCTCTTCTCTGGAAGGTTGGTCAATAGGTGATGAAATATTTTTGGCCCCATCTCATTATGGAACATATATCGAAGCCACAAAAGCCAGTAAATAACAGAACTGGGTCTCCCTATATATTACTGTCTCTTGGAAGATTTGAGTCTTCACTATAATAAGTGGGACAGCACCACAAAATTAATACATATATAGTATAGATTAACTATTTAAAAACATGTTAGAGAAAGTCAGCCATGCTTCTAGTTACCCAGATTCATAATCTTGGTGACATCTTTGACTTTCCTCCCATTACCATCCAATCAAAGGCCAAGTCTTAATTGATTCTACCTCTACAGTAGGCCAGGCAGTAAATAAACATGAATTAAGAACCTATTAAGGGGTTAAGCTCCAGCAAGACAACAAAAGGCAAAGGACAATCCTTGCCCTCAAGGAGATCATGATCTAACTTGGGAGATAACACATAAAAAGCTAAAAAGATTCTGTACAAATGAAATCAACAAAGTTTTAATTAAAAGGGAGTTAACTGGGAAATAATCTTTGCAGCAAGTTTCTCTGACAAACTTAAAAAGGAAAATATGAGCAAGCAATCATTAAGTATTGAATGAGATAATATTTGTAAAAGCACTTGGCACAGTAATCTGGTACACTGAAGGTGCCACATAAATGCTTATTCCTTTCCCTTCCCCTTCTCCTTCCCCTTCACTGAACAAAGATGCACTGTTTACATTCTAATATGGGGAGATGATACACGTGTTCCCACAGAATCCTATAATCATCAAGGATGATAAAGGGCGTCTAATAAGACAGATGACTTGGGATAGGTTTTTTTAATGTTTCCATGATTTCTTAAAAGAAGGAAAGAGGCAGAAGTGTGGGAAAAATCATCTCACATAATTTGAGTGTGCAAGCAGAAGGCTGTACAAACAAGAAGGAAGGGGCAAGGGAGCGGGCAACACATGAACCTCACCACCATCTGAATGGTGAAAAGAAGGAAAAGAACCACAGAGTAGAATGCAGAAATACTTTTTCTCAATGGGAAGGAAAACAGGAGGGAAAAAGGAAAGTAAAGAGACATAGCAGATTAAGGAAGGGAATAGTCCTAAAAAAAAAAAATTCTAACTACAGGGTTGGATAGGGAAGAGAGATTTAAAAGGAATGAAAAGATAAAATGCTGTGATTAGGCAATGAGCAGGGAAAGAGATTAGGGGCTGAGGTGTGGAGATCTGGCCTAAGTGCTAGGCAAACCACCACTCTCACTACTTTTTTCATTATAAAGCAAGGACAGAGAGGACTGATCAACAATGAATAACCACAATTTCACAAGCAACAGGCTATCCACTTCCAGAGATGGACAAGAGTACAGATTAAAACTTTTTTTTTGGACAGAGCCAATATAGGAAGCTGTTTTGCTTAACTTATGCATATCTGTTTTGAGGATTTTATTTTTCTTTATTTTTCAATGTGTGGGGGGCAAGGAGGAATAGGTGGATTTTGCCAATTTAAAAAAATTTACATTTTAAAAATGAAATGACCAATCATGACTCCAGAGATCATATGGTACTGATGAGGTACCCCAAGAGAATCTGAGTCCCATTTGTCCACAGGCCCTGGGAAACCTCCCACCTTGAATTCTCCCAGAATCTTCCCACTAGATCTGGAGTTCATCTGAGGCCATAAGCCTTCTATTAGCTCACACCTAAATCTATTACCCTTAACCTAGCCTAGAGCCCTCCAGAGTCAGTTACCTCTAGATTGCTTATGGCTACTTCTCACCCTAGATCCCATTAAAATCCCATTCCCTTGGTTCCTGGAATCTGACCTCTAAACCCCAGTCCCATCAAGATCCTCCTCAGACTCCTCCTAAAGACCCTCCCTAAACCCTTCCTTCAATCACCCCAGACTATGTGACCACCCCTAATTCCCTCCCATAGTCTTTCTGTATATAAGATCCATCTTGCCTCCATGAAGGTGCTCAGATTCATTCTGGCCCATTTGTCAATACAAGCAATGCTCAGATTCCTTAAGAATCTAGCCCTAGTGGTGAGGTTGCTTAAGAGTCTACCCAATATGGCAAATCTTTAAAAAACTTTTACTTTGCCTGAAAGAAGACTTGGGTGGAATTCATTGGGGCAGGACCTGATGTGTCAGTATTTTGGGGTCCCAAGCACCCCTAAACCTCGACATTTTAAACTCCAACAGTACAACATGCTTTCCACCTCCTGCCAGAGGTAATAGACTAGAGGTACAGAAGGAAACATAATTTTCAAATATGGTCAAGAGATAAATGGCCAGAGGATGTGAATATGCATTTCTCAAAAGAACACATACAAGCTATCAACCAACATATAAAAAAATTATCCAAATCACCAATAGGAGAAATGCCCATTAAAATAACTCTAAAGCTCTACCTCAAACCATGAAATTGACAAAATTAACAAAAAAGGAAAATGGCAATTATAAGAAAGGACATGAGGACAGATACTCATACATTATTCTTAGAACTATGAATTTCTACAGAAAACAATTTGGAATTAAACAAATATATATATTTTTTCCCATGGGGACATCCCTTTATTTTCCAATTTTAAAAGGTAGGAATACAAAGGATTACACATTGTGAACAATCAGAGACCTCAAGGATCATTTAGTAGGAGCCTCTCATTTTTGAGAGAAGAACACTGAGGCTAAGGAAAGGAAATGACTAAGTCAGGGTCACACAGTAAGACAAAGGTAGCCAGTATTGGACCAGACCTCTCAGGGGCCAGAGTTGGGGTTGATCAAGGGTTGTAGTTGAGTCTTCTCTTGGCCTTGGGATGGGGCCTGGCTGAGCGCTTAGGAGGGTAGGAGGCTGATGATCTTTGGTTTGGGGGCTGTCCGGTCATCTGACTGGGAGTGATATAGGCCCCTGGCCCCTGGATCTGTCAGGCAGGTGCTGACCAATGGAGCAGCCAGAGCCCTCTTCAGTTTCCGTACTGAGTCCTGCCTCCAAGGGCTGTAAGCACTGCATGTTGTGAAGCTGGGCTGGCCCAGGGGGCCTTTGGGGAGCCTGGTTCCAGAAAGATGCTCCCAACTGCAAGTGAGAGTCTGACTTCTCAGAGTTTTGTACCATCTGGGCATAATCTATATCTTTCTGAGTTGGGAAGTGCCGGCTGGAGCTCCTTGGAGATCTGGGGCCTTTTCCTGCTTGAGTAGATCAAGGGGCATTTCACCTGGGAGATCCAGGGAGGATAGAAGGCTACACCGTTTCACCAGCTGGGGGCAGATAGGGTCAAGCTTGGTCTGCATCTTATTTTCACAGGTTATAATCAGATCCTTTACTTCCATTTTGGCTGCTGGAAGGGTGGCAGCTCCTCTGTGGTTGGTGGTGGCAGTGGTGAGTGATGGTGTTGGCAGAGGGTGTCAGGGCCCCTTCCCCAGGAGGGCTACTCCCCCTCAATGACGGTAGCAAGGGCCGCCTGCTAGTTCAGGATCAAGAACTCATGTCAATTACACATGAAAGTGACCTAGGTTAGGGTTCCATTCCTCACTACTACATCCCTCAAAGAGGGCAGGAGTTGTTTCTTTGTTTGTTTTTAGATCTTTACTCTCTTTTGCCAGTCCCCAATGCCCCACCCAATCAAGATGCTTTAAGCAGTAGGGGCTTAATCAATGTTTGGTAAAGGAGTAAGCATGTGGGATGGGCAGCCAGCGCTCCCCTAACTGGGACTCTCTAAGCTAATGCTTGAGCACCTTTGGTGGGGGATACAAGGATGCTTGTTTGGCTACGGGATAGGTTGGATGGCCTCTGCTGTCCTTCCTAGCTCCAGAGGCTTGGAACCTCAAGAATGAATGAATGAAGGGAGGTGCTGGCTGTGATTGATAGAAGCACCCGAGAACTTCACAGGGTTCTTCGACAGGCGGGGGGAGGGAGAGAGAGAGACAGAGAGAGAGACAGAGAGAGAGAGAGAGAGAGAGAGAGAGAGAGAGAGAGAGAAGAGGGGAAAGGGGAAGAGGGTATAAAAATATTGTTAGAGAGCACTTTTTTTTTGTTGTAACCAAAAATTGGCAACTAAGGAGATACCCAATGATTAGCTTAACAAATCATGGTATATGAATATAAGAGAATATTGTATGCACTGTAAGAAATTATGAAAGGAATATGGGACAACTCCTATAAACTGATAGAGTGAAGTGAGAAGAACCAGAAGATTTTTACAATAACCACAGCAATGAAAAGAAGAACTTTGGGGTTTTTTTTTTTTTTTTTTTTTTAGGTGTTTATTTGCTTATTTTAAGTGTTTATTTGCTTCCCAAAAAAGAGAAATTTATATAACCTTAACAGAGAAGGGATACAGAAGAAGGAATCATTTCCAAAAGAATGGTGTCCAGTAAATATATTAACTTGTTAGAGCAAATATCAAAATTGATGCAAAATTGGTACAAAGGACAAAGATAAAAAGATGTTATAACATTCAGCTAAAATAATGCCAAAGCAAATTGTTGAAACAAGCTGTTGACATTGAATAATGGACAGTAAACAAAGCAAAATTTGGCATTCAATGCCAAATCTTCCTGGCACTTTGTCCCCTGTGTGGTTTTTTCCTCTTTCTCAGATAACTTTTTTTTTTAATGAACTCTATAGATATCAACTAATGTACATATCTATTAACAAAGAAGAAATTTTTTAGAGATATATGCACATGTATTCACATACATGTATACATGTAGATGTATACATACATGCACATATATATAAGTGTATGCACATATACACACACATATATGTTTGATTGAGGCAATGCCCATTCAGTGATTAAGCCTAGTTAAAAAATGAGCCAAAGCTAAGATGACAAAATGGGAAAATGATAAATGCTGGAGAGGATGTGGGAAAATTGGAACACTAATGCATTGTTGGTGGAATTGTGAACTGAGTCAACCATTCTGGAGAGCAATCTGGAACTATGCCCAAAGGGCTATAAATAAGTACATACCTTTTGACCCAGCAATACCACTTCTAGGACTGTATCCCAAAGAGATCACAGAAGTGGGAAAAGGACCCATATATACAATGAACTCTATTTCTAATAATGGAAGTTTTAATTATATAAAACAATTAACATAATAAAAGAGTCCCAAAAGCCCAGAAATTATTTCAACTAACAAATATTTGATCTAATTACCAGGTTGTGGCAAAGTTAACACTGGTTTTCTTTTCTTTACTTTTTTTAAATTTTGGTCTTAAGAAGAACAACTTTGAAAGACCTATCAACTCTGATCAATTAATTACCAACCTCACCTGATCATGAAACATGCTTCCCTTCCCTTAACAGAAAGGATGGACTAGAGGTAAAGAACATACATTTTTCAGATATGGCCAATGTGTGAATTTATTTTCCTTGATCATACTTACTTGCTATAAAAGAGTGATTTTGAGTGATTAATGACCCCCCCCCCAAAAAAAGAGAAAAGAAAAAGGCACCAATGAAACATTTTTAAAAGACAGAACAGTGAAAGGAAGTTCACAGAAGGAAACAAAGATAAACAAGGCAATGTTGGTAATATCGTATTAAATTTATTTTTTGTTGTTTGTCCTCCATTCTTGAAGAGGACCATGACAACAGGAAGGTGATGCCAAGACTTGAAGGTGAACTGGATTGAAGTGAGCAAAAGACCTTAGCTTAAAACGACCAAGGTCTCACAACTGCTCACACTGAGGCCATCTGCAGTTGTCCTGATCTTTATCTTGCCATTGGAGCCAGATGGTTTCAGGAGCAGAAACTGAGGCTGGTAACTCTGCACAACCCTCCCTCACTAAATCTAATTCACTTGCAAATCATGGTATCATCTTCTTAACATACGTGGTCCTTTTCAAGAATGAAGGACAAACAACAATCTGTGAGCAGTACAAGCTGCCCCATGGGAAACTCAACTGGCCACTTCCAGTTGGGCAACGCAGCTCCTTCCTTCATCCTTTCCTCTACCTCTGTCCACAAAGGGTATAATGCCTTTACTGGAGGGCACTCTGACCAAAGGAATGTAAATTTTGATCCCTGAAACCTAGCAAACTATCTTGGAGTTTACAGGGTAGATTTCTTTCTTAAGGGCCATGCCTTAAATCCAATTCACTCTGGCTCTCATTGATTGGTCAACAATAGGTGCCAGCCCAAGCACTACTTTGTGGTCATGGTCTGGGCCCATGATTGGCTCAGAGTGAATGTAAATTGTAATTGTTCCTGTTTTGGTCAAAAACCCTGGGAATGTACCCCTCTCAGATTGTTTTTTTTTCTTTTTTTGATTAGGTAAAAGGGGACATTCTTTGTCTCATTTAAAAAAAAATTTAATTTATTTACTTTTAGCTTACAGCATTCAGTTCCTCAATCCCTTGAGTTTCAAATTTTCTCCTGCTCCCTCCCCTCCCCCCATGGAGGCATGCAATCAAATATAAGATCTACAAATATCTTCACATTAAACATTTGTCAAGTGGTAAAGAAGGATTATGACCAATGAAGTGAATAATGAGAAAGAAATAAAACAAACAAAAAAAAAGGGAGAGCAAGTAGTTTGCTTCCATCTGCATTCAGACTCTGTAGTTCTTTCTCTGGGTGTGGATAGCCCTTTCCATCATGAATCTTTCGGAGTTGTCTTATAACCTTGCATTGCTGAGAGGAGCCCAGTCTCTTGAAGTTAACCACACATACATTGTGTCTGTGATTGTGTAGAGATTTCTCCTGGTTCTGCTCTCCTCACTCAGGATCAGTTTATATATGTCTCTCCAGGTTATTATGAAGTCTGTCTGCTCCTCATTTCTTACAGTACAATAGTATTTCATTACATTCATATACCACAACTTGTTTAGCCATTCCCTAATTGATGGGCATCCCCTTGATTTCCAATTCTTCGCCACCACAAAAAGAGCTGCTATAAAAATTTTTGTACATATGGGTCCTTTTCCCACTTCTATGATCTCTTTGGGATACAGCCCTAGAAGTGGTATTGCTGGGTCAAAGGGTATTTTTTATAAAAATTATTAGAATATATAGAAATATAAAGAAATTATTTATAGCCCTTTGGGCATAGTTCCAGATTGCTCTCCAGAATGGTTGGATCAGTTGACAATCCCACCAATAATGCATTAGTGTTCCAATTTTCCCATATCCTCTCCAACATTTATCATTTTCCCATTTTGTCATCTTAGCTTTGGCTCATTTTTTAACTAGTCTTAATCACTGAATGGGTATTGCCTCAATCAAACTTATATATATATATGTGTGTGCGTGTGTATGTATATATATGTGTGTATATATGGACACACATATATATATGTGTGTGAATACATGTGCATATACATCTTTTTAATAGAAATGTACATTTGTTGATATCTATAGAGTTCATATTTTTAAAAAATGTTATCTGATAAAGAGAAAAAAAAAACACACACACAGTGGATAAAGTGCCAGCAAGATTCTTCCTGAGTTCAAATCTGGCCTCACTAGTTGGGTGACCCTGGGTAAATCACTTAACTGTTTGCCTCAGTTTCCTCATCTATAAAATGAACTGAAGAAGGAAATGGCAAAGCACTCCAGTATCTTTGTCATGAAAACTCCAAATGGGGTCACAAAGAATCAGACACAACTGAAAAAAAACAAATGAACAAGACACTGCTTCTAGGTAAAATGCAAATTCCAATTCTTGTGACTGAAATGTAAAGCCCTCTGACACTTTACTTTCAACTACCTTTCCAGGCTTTTTTCCTCTTACTTTATCTTCACATACAGGTGCCAGTAAAACTGACCTGCTAAGGCTTCCTTATAGATGACAATCTCTTTCACCAGTGAATATGCATAACACAATGATGCTGGAGAGAATATATTTTTAATAATTTTTTTTTTTTGGAAGGAGGAAGGCAAGGCAATTGGGGTTAAGTGACTTGCCCAATGTCAACAGAGCTAGTAAGTGGAAAGTGTCTTAAGGCCACATTTGAACTCAGGTCCTCCCAACTCCAGGGCCTGTCCTGTGTTCACCTAGCTGTCCCGAGAATACTTTTTTTAAAGGTACCCAGAGGGTAATCCTTAAGATATTTCAAAAAGGGAAAAAAGATCAAGAGAGAAATAGGAGATGATCAACAATGAACTTCTGAAAATACAAAGGGAGATAATCCAGCAAGGAGCTGAAGAGTAATCTGGATGCCCAGGGAACCCAGCAAACAACTCTGATCTTAAAAAGAAATGCATGGAAGATGAAATCAAGAGTAAATTAAAGAAAATGAATGAGAAGGTGACCCAGTACTGGAAAAAAAAGTCAAGAGTACTAATGCTCAAAATAAACTGAAGGAAGCTTCGAAGGGAAGCAAAGGACAACAAAAAGGGGTTTAATTTTTGTTTAGCTATTCATGGAGAAAACAGGGAATCACAGAAGGGATAAGACCTTTGCTTGGAGGACAGATGGAATGAAGATTACTGACAACAGAAGAAGAGAGAAGGCAAAGAGAATGGACTTTTGCACTGAAAATGACAGAACAAAAATGATTAACAGGGATTTCAAACCCAGGATACAATAAGAGAAGACAGTAAGCAAGTACCTAGTTGCTCGTGACAAATGTTTATCCCTTGGTTCAGATGAACTCTATCTTCGTGCACTAAAAGAGCTGCAGATAGATGTCACTGCTAAGTGAATATTTGAAAGATCATGGAGGAAAAAGGAGAGATAACACAATACTAGAGGAGAAATGCCTACTATTTTAAAAAAATTTAAAAGACTAGAGTCTGCAAACTAAAGGCTAGTGAGTTTAATTTTGTTTCTTGGGAAAATTATTAAAGAGATGGTTGGTGGACATCTAGAGAGTCCCCCAGGAATCTATGCTTGGTCCTGTTCTATTTTCACATTTTTATTGGTGACCTGGATAAAGATAAATACCTTTCTCATCAAATTTGCAGATGACACAAAGCTAGAAGGAACACCCAACACAAACAAAGTGAGTCAGGCTTCCAAAAGACCTTGATGGGGAGAGCACTGAGCTAACAATAAACTAATAATAAATCTAATAAACTGAAATCCAATAAATGAAAAATCTTATACTTGGGTACAAAAATTCAAGTTCACAAGTAAAAGGAGGGAAAGGCATGGTTGGATGGCACATTATCTGAAAGAGATCTGGGGGTGCTAGTGGAAATTAGCTCAAAATGGTCTTCCACTGCTTTAAGAGGGGCTAACCTTCCAGGGATAGAGGTTAAAGTCCACTGTCACTGTTTCCTTTTCCGGATGTCCAACAACTATCTCTTTAAAAATCCAGTCTGGTATCTGTGTAGGTATCAAAGTCAAGCTCACTGGTGTTAGATACCCCTACTCAATTTAATCAGTATTTATTTATTTCAATTTGATTTGATAAGTATCAGTGATTTTATCAGTGAATCATAACAGAATTAAGTTTGAGGTAATTATATCATTTAGTGGTACCTAGTCGTGAAGTGGATAAAATACTGAGTATGGAGTTGGGAATATCTGAGTTCAAATTTGACCTCAGACACTTACTAGCTTTGTGATCCTGGGCAAGTCACTTAACTATGTTTACCCCCATTTCTTTCTCTATAAAATGAGCTGAAAGGAATGGCCAGCCACTCCAGTTATCTTTGCCAAGAAAAGCCCAAATGGAGTCACAAAGAGTCAGACAGGACTGAACAAACAACCCAATGACATCAGGTTCTACTTGCATTTTAACATATTAATCTAGGACTAGGTTTAGTGTTTTGTTTTGCTTTTTTGTCCTGGACTTGGAATGGGGATCCTGACCATTGGTATAGAGAAAAGGCAGTGAGAAAACACCCTCTTACCAATGCAAACTGGCATGTGCTCTGCTATTTATAATCTTAGAAAGTTATCTGGGGGCACTTAAAAGGGAATACATTACTACCCCAAGGTCTGAAGATCAGACTGTGTCACTGTGGGGCCTTAACCTAGGTATTCCTGGCTCCTTAGCTCTCAAGACACCATGCTGCCTCTCTATGAATATAGACAATAAAAGGTGGTTCAACCTGCACTGGCAAAGGAGGTTCCTCACGAGAATCTCCTTACCCTGAGGAAAATACAGGTCTGTGCACCATCCCCCCCCCAAAAAAATTATGTATGTCATCACCCAGCCTATAGAAACTATATCTTCAGGCACTTGTGAAAAGAGCTGTTAGATGTGATATGACTGAATTTGGAAGCAGCTAGGCAGTGGACAGAGTGCTGGGTCTGGAGTAAGGATGGACATGAGCTCAAATTTGACCTCAGACACTTTACCTGGCTAGCTGCGTAATCTCAGATAAGTCACAACCATCTGTTGAGGTAGTTGCCGTTATCATTTTTTTCTGCAAAATGGGTATTCCAGTAACAACCTCAAAGGGTTGTTGTGAAGAATCAAATTAAGATGTTTATAAAGCTCCTGGAGCAAAGTAGGCACAGTATAAATGCTAAAGCAGTGTGAGTGAACAAATACCAGTTTCAACTGAATTTTAACCCCTACAAACTGTGGGGGCAAGTCACTTTTCTGAGATCCAGTTTCCTCTATAATATAATCCCTCACATTTATAAAGGTTTTAAGGTTAAAAAAAAAATCCTTGTAGTAACAGGCAATAATCATCTCATTTTACCAGTTAATTTTACAGCAACACCACTTAAGAGTCGGAAAGTTCCTTAGAGGTCACTTCCTCCAATCCCTTTCATATTACAGATGAGGAAACTGAGTCCAGGGAGGGGAAAATTGACTTGCCCAAAGGTCACACAATTAAGTCCCAGCACTTTCGAATTCGCTACCTCCCAAGGGCTGGAGAAACTGGACTCACCAGTGGGATTCCCCCAGAAGCTCTGGCAAATTAAGGAGTCAACACCCTGAAAGTTTCACTTGGGCAATTTTCGCAGGAATTCAAGTGCGTGTGCACGCGAGAGTGTGAGTGCTGGCGCGTTTGCTTGCATATATGCATGCGTGCGTGTGTGTTGGTGCTAGGGCTCGGGAATGGACTGCACCACGAACGCCGTGGGTTCCGCTCGCTGGCACCAACAAGGTTCCCGGGGCGGTGGCATGGGCCGTGCCCGAGGCACGCGCGGCCGGGTGAGACGGCGCCCCCACCCCGCCACACCTCGCACGCTCTGCGTTTCCCCGCCCCCAGCCTGAGTCCGGTCTCCCCCCCCTCCGACCCCGGGCCCGGCAACTCACCGAAGCCAGCCCCGGGCGCAGAAGGCGCAGGAAGAGTCCCATTGTAGAGTGTGCGGACGGCTCGGCTCCTGCCCGCGGGTCGCTCGCCTTTCCCAACCAGACTTCTGGGCACGGAGAGAATAAAACTGAGCTTGCGCCCGAAGGACTCGTACCTACCCTTCCTCTCTCTCCCCTCCTCGGGAAGGGTCTGCCCCACCGAGGGAGGGACGGCGCAATTCCGCCCACTTCTTGCCCGCCCCTTCCTCCCTTTTCCCCCCTCCCACTTCACATCTCTCCTCACCCAGCCTTCTTCTGCCCCTCTTTCTTTCCTTCCTTTCTCCTGTCCTGCTCAATATCTGCTCTTTCCCCTCCAATATCAGCCTCTCCCCACTCCCTTCCAGGCTTCCACTTTCCCTGCTCTCTCTTTCTTTCCTTTCATTTCTCATCCTGGAGCTCTAAGAATTCCAAACCCAGGCTGAAGAAAAGAAAGAGATTGCTTTCTAGACCAACTCACTAATTTCAAGATCCCAGGATTTTGAACCGGACAATGCAACTGCTGGCCACCCATCATATCCCAGTTTCTAGCTTCAGTTTTCACATCAGTAATATAAGAATAATCTGCCTGCTTCCTGGCTGACTAGTAATACTGAAACGATTGTATTTTGTATTCTCTTTTTTTTTTTTTTTGCTTTTTTTTGGAGAGGGAAAGGTAGGGCAATTGGGGTTAAGTTGGTATTTTGTATTCTCAATAGGAAAAATCTCATCCACCAAATAATTTGTCATCACCCTATGGGGATGCAGAAGAAACATAACATGATTCTTGGAAACTGCTCATTTCCTTTAGCTACTTATCTTTTATGGAATGCTTTTGTCTTGTAGATGTTTGCCAGTTCTCTAGAAATTGTGTCAGACTCATTAGAGATATTTCAGGTAGAAGAAGCAGTGGAATGTTGTAAGTGGAAAGTTGACCTTAAAGCCGGAAAAGATTAATACTATTATAGTGAGATATAGTGAATAGAAAACTGGCCTTGGAGCCAGAAGTAGTTAAATAATAACATTTATGTAGTGCTTTAAAGTTTGCAAAACACTTTCTTTGAAGTAAGTGATATTATCCCCATTTTACAGAAGAGGAATTTTGAGAAATTGCCTCTGGTTGGTCACATAGCTAGTGAGGGTCTGAAGCACAATTCAAACTAAAAAGTCTTGCTGATTCTCAGTCTGCCCTTCTATTTGCTGCACTTCCCAGCTGAAGGATACAAAAAGTTAGTTCTCCATTAGATCTATAATCTTTTGAAGTTATAAGCCATAATGTGTGATCATGGGCAAGTCATTTAATCTCAGTACCTCAAGCAGCTCTTAAAACAAGTTACAGATGATTTGCATAGTAGGGAAAATTTCTAGTTCTAGATTAAAGAAAAACTAATGTAAAATTTTCCCCAAAACATCTTTTCTCTTAATTTTAGCCATATTTATTTTGTTTGTACAAAAGCTTTTTAACTTTATAAAATTTGAATAATTTATTTGTGCATATAAATGAAATGGTTGGGGTTTTTTTGAGCACATGCTGGGCCTAGAGTCAGCAAGACCTGAGTTCAAATATGGCCTCAACCACTTGCTAGAAAAATAAATTTGTAGTCAAATATAATGAGTTTTCTTTTCAGGAAACTGATGAGAGACAATAGTATAGAGGCAAGAACCTGGGATTTGGAATCAGAAATCTGATTATGAATCATATCTGAGCTATTTATTACTGGGGTGTTATTGGGCAAGTCAATTTCCCTTTTTGGTTCTCAATTCCCTCTGAAAAATGTTAAAAATGTCTTAGTTGGAGACGGGGAATCAGAGTATTAGGGTACAGGCTCTGGGAAACCCCTTGAACTCTCTGATTGAATCTTCCCACTTGATGAGGCATTTGCATTATAGCTAGGCCCAAATCTTTGTTATTTTTTAACCTAGCCTAGTCCTTCATTGTCTAACTATTTCCCACCCCTACTCAAACCTGTAACCCTTAAACGAGCCTTATCCTCCATTTTCTGTCATCTCCAGGTAGCCTTCAGTTATTTCCCACCCTCAGTCTCATTACTGGAGTCTGACTTCAGTCCCTTCCAGATCTTCCTTAGACTCCTCCTCAAGACCCTCCCAAAACCTCTCCTCTAGACTACCCCTAGATCCCTCCCACAATCTTTCTGTATATGAGATCTGTCTTGCCTCCAGGAAGGTGCAGAGAATTCAATGTAGTGCAAATTTACTGTCAGATTATTCTAGTCCACTTGGAACCGTCACACATACTTAGCCTCCTTCAGAGTGTCTACCCATTATGGTGAATCTTTAATAAACTTTGCTTTACTTTGACAGAGAAGACTAGAGTCCAATTCATTTGGCAGGCCCCAGGGTGTTGGTATTTTGGCATCTGGAGCACCCCTACACCCTAAACCTCAACATCTTATGGTTCCCTTTACTTCAATAATAGGAATGAACTATTGCATGTGTCACTGATTTTGCTTGATTTTTCTCCCCTTTGTTTAAAGGAAGTCTCACTTGGAGAGCAGCAAAGGTAGAGGAGAATAATTATATTCAGAATTGACCTTGATGTAAAAGCAAAATTGAATGAGAGTTGGACTAGAAATAATTACATCTAGTCATTAGATGATCTCAAAAGTCCCATCTAAGATAAGTCCTATGATCCCATGAATACAGAGAAACTTTTGTTACTCTGAAAAAAGTCCTACTTTGAGAGGAGAATCATGGGGTAATTGGGATAAAACGCAGGATTCAGCACTGAGAATGACTCTGGTCCTGAGCTTGGATGGGCGGTTCGGCTCAGGGAGGTGGGGCCAGGTTGGAGAAGGGGGCGGGATTAGTCCAGAGTCGTATACTGTCGGGAGGGGCGGGGCCAGGATGGAACCACAGGGAAAGAGGCGGGTCTGGAGTGGGTAGGGTTAGAGGGGAGGGGGAGTTCAGGGCTTCTCCCCCCCTACTCAGGAGCTGGAAAGGCTGGCTTCTTGGGGAAACTCCGGTACTGATTTTATTTCACGTAGGATAGTGCCATCACGAAGGGCGAGACCATGTTGGAAGGTTGCTCCTCTCCTATTTTCGAGTTGGGGTTCTGGGTGGGAAGGGCTAAGTCAGCGTGGAAGGGTGAGACTTGGGGGGGGGGGGGCCGGGAGAGCAATCCTTTATCTTGTGCAAAGGACGCAAAGGGGAAGGGGCGGGTGCCGAGTTGCTACTTCACTCATGTGGGTTAGAACTACTGCCTAAGGGGCGGGGCATGGGCGGGGGTCTAGGGGCGGGGTATGGGCGGAACCAGAGTGAAAGAATGGGCCTTGTGGGGAGGAACAGTTCTCTAGTCACGTGGAATGGAACCACAGTGGAAGGCAGCTACTGGGGGCGGCTCCAGAGCTACTGCTCCTCCTCCACTCACGGGGTATGTATGGTACCTCAGTGAAAAGGCGGAGCCTTAAGAACTGTGCTGGGCCGCTCCTCCTCCACTCACGTGAGATGGAGCTTCAGCGGAAGGGGCGGGTGCAGGACTGATCTTCCTCTCGGCCGTAGAAACGCGGGGAAAGGATCGGTTGCGGATATCTTTCCTCTCAGCTGCAGAGGTCGCTCTAGAAGGCGGAGTAGAGGAGGGCCCGGATGATGGCTGCCCCGCTGACCCCCGGCTCTGGCCCGCGGGTGGCGCGGACCATGCTGGGGCAGGTGGTGCTGCCCGGGGAGGAGCTACTGCTGCCCGAGTCCGCAGGGCTGGGCACCGAGGGCTCCGCAGAGCAGACGCTGCGCTTGGGGTCAGTGCCGCGGCCCCGCGCCCGCGTGGTGTGCGGTCCGGGCCTGCGGCGTTGTGGGGACCGCCTGCTGGTCACCAAGTGCGGGCGGCTCCGCCACAAGGAGCCGGGCGGAGGCGGTGGTGGAGGCGGCGTGTATTGGGTGGACTCCCAGCAGAAACGAGTAAGTGAAGGAGGCCCGGCCCGGCGTCAGACTCGAGCACGTGGGGCCGAGCTCGGCGGGATTGCGGCCTCCTGGCTGCCTGCTTCAGTTAGGGCGGCTCCAGCTTGTATCCCCGCCTGTAGCATGGAGAGCCGGATCGGATCTTTCCCTGAGGACTCTTCTAGCCCAGGCATATCCTGAATTGAATCTCGGGGCACCCGGCCTCAGCCTCCCCATTTCCCATTCCTCCTTACATTGTGCCCGGAGCTCCTGTCAGCTTGTCCTGCCCATTTTCTTAGACGGCTTGTTCTCCCTCCCTGCTCACGTCTCCACCTCGTGCCTAACCTATGCATCAGTCGGGACCAGCCAGGGGTGAACACCACCTTCCGGAAGACCGCTCTGAGTCATTGTCAATAAACATATTAGATGTGCCTGACCCTGCACTAAGCACTAGGGATAATGAAAGGGACAAAAGACAGGACCTGCCCTCAGGGAGCTTACCATCTAATGAGGGAGACTGCCAGCAAACCTATATATACCAAGCAAGTCATAGATAGGATAAGCAGGAGATAATTAGCATAGGGGAGGGACTGGAATCCTTCGTGTATAAGGTGGGATTTTGGTTGTATATCCCACTGCTCATTTCAGGGTCATATATTTAGAACTGGAGGTATCATCTAGTTCATCCCCCCCCCTTTTTTTTTTTACAGAAGAGCTAAACTGGGGCCCACAGAAATGAATCGACTTAGTCACCCAGGTAGCAGACCCTGGTTTCAGACCTCAAGCCTCATTGACTGCAGATATGCTCCATGCTGCTCTTCCTTACCATTCCTGTGTCACTTAAAGGCTCTAGATTTTGGCATTTAGTAATAATAAAGGATTGGAAGTTCTTTAGTGAAAAAGGTTTTGAATTAAAGAGGACCTCAGCTTACCCCATCTCTGATGATTACTGCCTGTGTGACCCCAGGCAGATCATCTATTCTTACCAGTTTTCAGTTTTCTCTTAGAATATAAAGTGATGGTATTGGACTAGATGGCCTCCAAGGTCCCTTCAAGCTCTTTATGATATTGTGATCATTTGACCCTAGCAACAATTCAGTGAGTTAACCAGTGTCCAACTACTAACAGTATTATTCATGTAGTTTTATTTTGTTATCACCTGTTGCCTCTAAAAGATGGTTCCTTGAGAGCCCCTGCCACAGAAAAGTTCTCAGTACCACTTGCATGGAGTATTAAAAGAGACCTTCCTGCTCCAGATCACCCTCCTTTTGGCTGCCAGATTATACTTATGCATACCTAGTCTTGTAACTTCACCCAGAACCCTTCCATTTGTGTCTGTGGATTGCTAAATGAAATCCAGATATCCCAGCCATCAACAGTTCCTCCTAAAGTTTGACACCTCCCTACTATTCAGGTAGTACTACCTATACATGTTCTCTTCAAGGCTGTCTCCTGTTGTCCTGATGTTTTTGGTTTGTTTTTTTTTTTTTTGCCACTGGACACAGATGGCTGTGAAGGAGAGTGAGGCTGTTAACTTTGCACTTCCCTCCCTCACCTAAATCCGGTTTACTAGCAAGTCCTGGCATCATTTTCCTGATGTTATGGTCCTGTTCCAGAACAAAGGACAAACAACAACCTGTGATTAGTCTGAGCTGCCCCACTGGGGACCCAACTGGCCAATTCCATTTGGGCAATGCAGCTCCTGCACCCTCCATCCACATAGGATATCATATCCTTACATGCAGGTGCTCTGCCCAAAAGAATGTAAATTTTGATGGCTGAAACCTAGCAAGATGTCTTGGGGTTTATTGACTAGATTTCTTTCTGAAAGACTATACTTTAAACTCTATTCACTCTGGCTCATTGATTGGTGAATGGTCCCAGCCCAAGCCCCTTAGTGGTTATTGTTTGGACCTTGGGGGCTCAGAGTCAGCATAAATAGTAATCCTTTCAGTTATGGCCTGAAACTGAAGGTCTTTCCCTCCCAGATTGATTTTTTTTTTTAATTGGGTAAAAGGAACCATTCCTTGCCTCATTTCTTACCTAGCCTTAATCACTGATCCGGGCCTTGCCTCAGTCAAACTGAGACCTGTTAAAGACCTTGGCCAAGGTCTTATACTGGTATCCAGGGCCATCTCCAGTCCTCCTGATCTATATCCTGCCACTGGGCCTAGATAGCTCAGGAGGAGAAAGTGAGGCTGATGACTTTGCACAGTCTTGCCTCACTTGAATCCAGTTCACTTATAAGTCACGACATCACCTTGTTGGTCCTCTTCCAGAAGAAAGAGCAAACGACAACTACATGTTCTCTACCGTCCCGCCTCTTTCAGGGCCTGAAATGTGACCTTTACCCATCACCTTCCCACCCAGTAAAGTGGGGTTTACTGCTGCTTCCTGCATAAAACCTCTATTGATCAGTTATATGTTCCTTGAAGACAGGGACTGTTTGTCACAAAAACTTACTAATGGATTTTTGTAGCACCTCCACCATCCAATGGTTTATTCTTGACCTAGCATTTTGCTTATAACTTAAGCACATACCACGATTCAGTTCAAATATTTAAGTACCTGCTATATACAAGCCATTATGCTAGTATCTGAGAGTACAAAGATAAAAATCACAAAGTTCTTGCTGTCAAGGTGGGCAGGGCCAAATAACATATTCATAGAAGAAGCATAGCAATAGATTCCATAAAGATTATGGAATGATGGGAGTAAAGAAGAGACAAAGGTCAACTTTCAAAGAATATTGGAGAAGGAGAATAGTAAGAATAGATTATTGATGGGAGAGACTGGGAGCAAGATGACCAATTAGGGGTTTATAATAGTCAAGGAAGGAAGTGCCTCATTACTTAAGTTCTCTAAATCTGTAAACTCCAATGACAGGTGGGTCTTACCTGCCCTTTGTATTTTCTCAGGGCCTGTGTGGTAGGTCTGTGTTTGGTGAATTGAATGAGTAAACAGAGCACTTGTTAAGTGTTTCCTGTGCACTGTGTTAATTGAGTGGAATAGTAAGTATATGAGCAGTATTAGCCAAGTAGCCCAAATTTCTACTCTGAAAATATTTTTCTAAAATGCCGGAGAAATATAACTCGATATTTATATGGAGAATTATATATCAGTGGATAAATATAATATCTGGGTAAAATTAGTAGATAAGTAGCTTAGTTTGCAATAGTTTGAAGCTAAATTTAATTATTGAGAAGAAAGTCATCACTGAGATTATCCTATGTTGTTTGTACCTTTTCTCTATATTTGGAATTTATAATTCAGCAAATAGTAATTTGTTTACTGTGTGCAAGGCACTGGACTAAGTGCCAGGTATGCTTATCAGGACCTGAGTGACATAATTGCTACAGATGATCTCTCCAAAGACAACAGCCTGTCCCCACCTATCCTGCAATTGTTGTCTGTGACTTCTCATAAGTTTGCCTGTAGATTAGATCCAAAGGCAAAAAACAGTTGCCCTCAAACAGCTTACATTTTTCAGCACATAGGTCTTATTTTGGCATGTGACTTATACTTGAGCATTGCCTATATTTAGACCAATGTAGTATTTATAAATATTGATACTTGAATGTTAAAATATTATATAACTTTTTAAAAGCAGAAATGTAAAAATCTTTTGGCAGGGTTTGCTGGTGAAAATTTTTTTTCAATTTTCAGATGTCTATATGCTTTGTGACTTTTCTTTTTCAGTATGTCCCTGTTAAAGGAGACCATGTGATAGGCATTGTGACTGCTAAATCTGGTGACTTGTTCAAGGTTGATGTTGGAGGAAGTGAACCAGCATCTCTGTCTTATTTGGCATTTGAAGGAGCAACCAAAAGAAACAGACCAAATGTGCAGGTAACATTGGGTCTGTTATTTTTGTGTTAATTGACATCATATCATGAGGTGAAATTAGATATCTGTAAAGCGTTTATTTAGCACATTCCCAGACGAGTACAGGCTGCCCCACTGGGGACCCAACTGGCCAGTTCCTGTTGGGTAACTTTGATCCTCCTTTCCTTCTGTCCACATAGGGTATCAGACCTTTACCTAAAGGTGCTCTGTGCAAAGGAATATAAATTTTGATCCCTGAAGCCTCCCAGGTTATCTGGATCAATTTCTTTCTTAAGGACCAAGCCTTAAACCCAATTCACTCTGGCTCTTATTGATTGCCCACCAATAAGTCCCAGCCCATGTCCTACTTAGTGGTCACTGTTTGGGTCCTGATTGACTCCAAGTAAATGTAAATAGCAGTTTCTGTTTTGGCCAGAAACCCTGAGGGTCTTTCCCTCCCAGTTGTGGTTTTGGTGGGGCTTATTTTGGACTAGGTAAGAGAGACAATTCTTTGTCTCATTTCTTGCCTAGCCCTAGCCTTAATCAGTGAATGGGTGTTACCTCAGTCAAGCTGAGACCTGTTGAAGACCTTAGCATTATGGAGAAATTCTATAGCTTAAAGGTCTCCCATTGCCTCCAGGGCCATCTCCAGTTGTCTTGATCTGTATTTTGCCACTGGGCGTGGATGACTCTGGAGGAGAAAGTGAGGCTGGTGACATTGCCCAACCCTGCCTCACTTAAATCTAATTCACTTGAAAGTCATGACATCACCTCCCTGAGGCCACGGTTCTTTTCTTTTCTGGAAGGAAGGACAAATAACATTAAGCACATTGCCTAGAGCTGGTTACCTTCTTTTGTCCTCTCTTCCATTATCTGAAAGAACTGTTCTGAAGTCTGTGTCACTCCTACACCATGATTTTATCCAGATATCCAGATAGTGTATTTAGAACTATTTAAGACTTATATAATTTGCCTCATTCTGACTCTCTTCTTTTTCCTCATTTGTTTCAGCTCCTCTGCCAGGCAAGGCAGTGTTGATAAGTTTAGTGTTGAGTAGCAGTGGCTACCAGAAATCTCTCCCTAAATGAGCACACCAACTAATTGCCTGACATTCCCTGAAAATCTTACTTTTAAAGTAGCATAGGCCAAGTTCATTCTTTATATGCTGTACATGGGTGGTTTTTTTTTTGGTTTGTTTTTGGGGGGGAGGGCAGTTGGGGTTAAGTGACTTGCCCAAGGCCACATGGCTAGTTTTTGTGTTGTGTCTGAGGTCAGATTTGAACTTGGGTCCTCCTGACTCCAGGGCCAGCGCTGTACTCACTGCGCCACCTAGCTGCTCCTATACATTCTGTAATTGTGAAAACAATAAATATGCATTTGTTCTTTCGTAAGGAATTTTCATTAAGTTGCCCGTTTTGGGAATAGAATGGAGAATTGAAACCCTGCTGCATTATTTTGCTCTGGGCAGATTTGCCTCCCTGAAGTTTACATACAGTAGGGGTCTTCCTCAGCCTAAACTGCCAATCTGCCAGAAGTGTGAGGATGGAGATAACTCAGAAATTCTCTTGAACATTTTATATCCAGTTGAATGTAAGCTTGAAGGCAGGGATTGTTTTTCATTTTGCCTCTGTATCCCTGTATCTGTGAGAGGGAGATACAGAACTGGCCTTGGGCCCAAGAAAACCTAGGTTCAGATCCTGCTCCTGACACACTGTGAGTATGTGCCTAGCCAAATCACTTAACTTTTTGGTGTTATAGGCAACTCTCTAAGACTGTAGATTGCAAAGAAAGGGCCAAACTGCATCACTAGAGGGAATTTTCTTATCCAGTAAATCTAGATGTCACTGACATAGGTCCAGTCCCTATCCTTGTTTTTACAGGCTTGGAATTTAATAAATGTCTATTGGTTTAGATTGGCAGTATGAACTTTGTGGCATTTTCTGGATTCATGCTGCCCTCCCAGTTTGAGGAATCCTTATGGAAAAGTGATTTATAATCTTTTCAAATTCAAAGCAGCCCTAAGGTTCAGAAACATAGACTGGAATACCTAACTATGGGTGTCAGATCACCCAGACCCTCAGACTACCTGAGTTGGTAGCACAATTTTGATCCTATAAGCTCCTCTGCTCAAGAAGTTTCCATGGTTGGGGCGGCTAGGTGGCTCAGTGAATAGAGAACCAGCCCTGGAGTCAGGAGGACCTGAGTTCAAATCCGGCCTCAGACACTTAACACCAGAACTAGCCGTGTGACCCTGGGCAAGTCACTTAACCCCAATTGCCCTCCAAAAAAAAGAACTTTCCATGGCTTCTTTGATGCCTCTAGAATAAAATGAAAATTCCCGTTTGATATTTTAAGGACCTCACAATCTTGTGTGGACCACAGAACTCCAGTCTGTAACAAAAGTCACAGGCTCTGAGTGTGTTTAGAAGGTCCAAGACCATCCTCATGGTTAAGGACCCTTCTGCTTGAGGAAGTATTGCTTTTATAGCCATCTTGGGAGTACCAAAACTGGAATGAGCTTGTACAATTCCATGTTGATCAATTCCAGAAGTGGGGAAATCTAACGGTTGGCTAAGGGAAATCAATCTAATTACATCAATTGCCAACACTTTGTCAGTAGGCCTTCCATAGGTCATTAGCTATAAGTCATCAGCTATTGTTTTGTCTTAATATTAGTGCTTAATAATTTCTTGTTGAATTTATCATTAGCTGTTTGTGATTGATAGGGAATTGCAAGTAGGTTTTGGGGGATGGAACATTTACTGTCTTGTATCTCATCACATAACAATTGTTGTTTTAGGTGGGAGATCTCATTTATGGCCAATTTGTTGTTGCCAATAAAGACATGGAACCAGAGATGGTCTGTATTGATAGCAATGGAAGAGCAAATGGAATGGGTGTAATTGGACAGGATGGCCTGTTGTTTAAGGTGACGCTGGGTTTAATCAGAAAGTAAGTACTGTGGCCTGGCCTTCCTGCCTTCAGTATGCTTTATAGTGAAAATGACCTAAGTTTGAATTTTTATTTTGTATTGGTAGTCTGAAGTTTTTCCTGCAAGGTAAAATGAATGGAAATTTCAGTACATAATTTAAATATGAAATTTAGGTGTCTCTGGTGTTCACATGGTTTGCTACAGTGTTAAGTCTATAACTGCATTCCCTAGCAACATAATAGCTTCTTCTTTCCTTAATAATTTAACATTTTAAATTCATATACTGTTTTATAATTTTCTAAGCACCATCATGTCGCACTATGGTGACATGAAGAGAATAAGTGCTGTCATAATGGTTTGAAAGAATTTCTTCCTGAACAAAGACCTTAGTCTAAAAAGGAGCCCTGACGCTGGCTGTGGAGGTGTGAGCAAATCCCTCCATCTCTAAGCTTCACTCTCTTCATCAGCACGCATGATCATTGGGCTACCTCCCTTCAAGGGTTATCATGGAGAAATGCTTTATGTACCTTAAAAGTTTTGTATAAATTAATGTATTATGGTGCCTGGGGGAGAATACATCCATGATCAGCTAATTCCAGTTGTTAGGAAAATAGCATGTGCATTGTTGTGTTTGTAGGTAGTCAGCAAATATTTGTTGCCTCAGTTAACTTTATATTAAAAGTGAGTTTTCTAGAGTATTTTTGCATTAAAAGCATTCTGGGAATTAAAGAGGAAAGGGCTAGATTTAGAGCTAGAAGGAATTTCAGAGGTCACGTAATCCAGCCTCTTTATTTTACAAATTAGGTTTTAACTCTGGTTTTTGATGCCAAATTGGTAAAACGTAGGGGTTGATTATTAAGCAAAAACTGTCACATTTTTTCAGAAATCGAGGTGGGGCAGAGGTGAAGATTGGTTAGAGGAAGAAAAAAACATAATACATGTAATTTTTCATAGTTTATAACTGAAATCAGAGAGAGAAATTTGGGATGTTTCTTTTTTTTTTAACTTCATTTATTTCTCCAATCCCACACCAGGCTTTTAGCTCCTGAATGTGAAATTATCCAGGAGATAGGAAAACTCTACCCGCTGGAAATAGTATTTGGAATGAATGGAAGAATATGGGTAAAAGCAAGAACTATTCAGCAGACTTTAATTCTAGCAAATGTTTTGGAAGCCTGTGAACACATGACAACAGAACAAAGAAAGCAGATATTTTCCAGGTTGTCAGAAAGTTGATGCTGCTTCTCTGCTTCATTCTTTGTATAGAGTATGATGTGAACTGGTGGCAACACTGACAGTTTTATAAGAATATTTTCTTTCATATTCAGATGAAACCTTCCCTTCTCACCAGTTCCTCAGGATAATGTATAATAAAAACAACTTCTTGATTTTTTTTTTTTTAGTAAGAAAGCCATTTTAAAAAGCCAATTTCTGAGGGGATATCCCCTTTCAGGCAAGTAGCCATTTCTAACTCAGCTGTCTTCAGTAGAGCCAGGCCCAAACAGGAAGTGGTTCACAAAGAGCAAGAATGAGCTCTAGGCTGGGAGGGTGAGCAAGACAGCCACAGAGTTCCTTACTCTGGATGCCAACCCTGCAGTGTTACCATTCCTGCTGCCTGACATTTGCCATCTTCCTTTCTTAAAACTGAAAACAGCCTTGTGAATGTGTGTCAGCTGTTAACAAGTGGTTTTTAGTACATTCTTGGCTTTGCTGTATCTGCACCTGTTTTGTGTTGGTTTTTTCCTTGCCACCTTGGCCCCTTCCCTTCTTCCCTCCCTCTTTTCATTTTCGTTTTTGCTGCATGTGGTTTCTTGCAGGTAAATGAAAGCTACTGTCATTATAGAGGGTGGGAGTTTGCAGGGATGAGATGTTATTCCATTTCTCTCCTTAGCTTTCTCTGTTTTACTTTAGAAATACTGGTTAGACTTTGTTAAAACTCTAGTGTTGTTTCTTTTGGATTTTCATCACTTCTTTTCTGAGCTGCATGTTTGGTTCTGGGTTGCTGCGGCTCCAAAGAAGCAAAAAGTAGAATAGGATCAAATTTTAAAGTATTTATATAAGATGTGGAGAATGGGTATTACTTTAGATAATTAATTGGCTTCTTTCCCACAGGTCTGTCAATCATAGCTTTGCCCAAACCAAAATCTGAACTAGAGAACTCCTTTTATTAGGCAAATTAGAGGGTTGTGTTTATTTAACTGTTGCAAACTGCAATCTGGTTTTATCTCCACTGGGATGAGGTGCTTTGGGGGCTTGCACAGCAGTATAGATCTGTGCCTATTTGAATACATTAAAAAATGCTCATTGACTCTTTGTTTTTTTAAAAATTTACTTTTTTAAGCTTTATATGTTTGGTAAGTAACTTTTAAATTCAGGTTTCTACAGATAAAGTTGACTGTGTTGTGTTGGAAGGAGTATAAAATTTATTTTCCTTGGCCACATATTTTGCATCTAGCCCTAGTATTTCTTTCTCCCTAAGTGTAAATAGTCAGTAGAGGCTGTGCTTCCCAGTAGCATTTAAAAAAATGGGTTATGAGAACTGACCCTAGGATCTTGCAGTGTTGTGTCTTATTCAGATTCATCAAGGACCTTGAAACATTGTGGATAGCAATAAAGATGAAGGCCTGTGTCTCTTAGAATCTCAAGGCTCATCAGGGGAGTTTAACTTTCCACTTGCAAAATATTAAGGAAAATAAAAGAAAAGTTTTAAGGTTGAAGATACCCATAGTTAGAAGGAAGCCAGTGTAGTAACAGGGTTTCTTGGAAACTATGGCCACTTAGGTCAGACTACTTGGATGGCAGAATTGTTGTTGACTCCCAGGTCCTGGCTTTAGTTACTGTTATCTTTGTTCAGTTCCAGCAGTTTACATGGACCCATTCCTCCTCTTTGCTGCTTCCTTCCTTTCCTTCCTCCTTTTTCCACCTGTCATACTGTGCTCCTAAGATAAGAAACCATATGTGTAACACCCACACGTAATCCAATAAAGACATGCATAATGTGGTTGTAATCAAGTTGGATGCTTTCAGATGACCTACTTACATCTTAAATGTGGAAAACATTAAGAATAACAGCAACAAAAATCCCAACTTCTGGTTAATCCAGATGCATTTTAAATGTCAGGATGGAGTTCCAAACATTCAACCCATTCTGCTTCACAACATAAATGGGTATGGTTATTTTGTGAATGATTTTTTAAATAAAAGAAAACCTTAATAAAAAAAAAAAAGCCATTAAAAAAAGTTCTGCATTTTGGTTGATTGAACCAAAGGTAATTAATTGTTGTTGCTTTGTAGGTCTTAAAGAAGACTAGTTTTCAGTCCTTTTACCTTCTTGGCTTCAGCCAGGCCTTAGATAAGCCACACAATCAGACATTGAACTAAAATATAAAATGGGATCTTGAAGTTTCTGGGTGATAAGGATGCTTGTCGAGGGACTTTAATTTGATGGCAGGATACAGTATGCAGGATTCATACAGGATTCAGGACTTAACTGCTGACAGTTGAACATAGAGAAACATTTACTAAATGTTAAAAACAGTTTATGATGCCAACGTGACAAAAAGTTAAATCATTTAAAACTCAAAAGGCCAATGTTAAAAAACACTCACGCCTTCTTTCTGCACTGCTGGTTCTTCGCCCGGCAGCTTTCCCTTTTGGAGAGAGATTGGTGGTCCTTTGGAGGCATATGGTTGTAGCCCTGGTTCTTCAGTTCTCTCATCTTTATCACTTGGAGAAGAACCATTGTGGGGTTAATTTCCAAAGAAGCAATTTTACCTCCGGCAGAACTGAATCTCTGCCCTTGATCTACATATGTAAAAGGAGTAGAGAACAATGTGGAATAGTTTTATTTTTTTCTTTGTAATGAAATTAAAATAAGATGTGGCTGATGTATTGCTAATTTCATTCGTTCTGATACATACAGATGAAATAAAATATCACGGTGTAATAAAGAAAAGAAGATGTAGAGAAGCCAAAGAAGTAAACTGAGGTTGGTTCCCCTGGAGGGGGAAACCTTGGAGTTCACTTGGATTCTTTTTTTTTTTTTTGCTTTTTGGAGGGGGGAAGGTAGGGCAATTGGGGTTAAGTGACTTGCCCATAACTTGGATTCTTAGGACACAGAAATTTGCAGGCAGGTTTTATTCCCTCTTATTTTCCTCAGAACCCAAGGACACTTCCAATCAGTTTCACCTTTGACAGTCAAGCATTTACTAAGGGCCTTATATGTTTTAGGTACTATGATAGTACCTGGGGATTCAAAGGTAAAATTTAAACGACCCCTGCCATCAACTAGGGATTCTACTGGGGTAGGCAACAAGCGCCATAGAGAATAATGTAGAAAAAATAAATACCAGATAATGAAGGAGGGAGGGGGTTCCATGGTGATGGTTTGTCCTTCCTTCCCCAAGAGGACCATGACATCAGTGAGGTCATGCCATGCAAGTGAATTAGATTTAAGTGAAGGAGGGCTATTCAAAGTCAACAGCCTCACTTTCTCCTCCAGAACCATCTGGGTTCAGTGGCAAGATATAGATCAAGATGACTGGAGATGGCCCTGGGTACAGTGGGAGACATTGGCCTTTTCGAGCTAAGGTCTATAGCAGGTTTCAGTTTGACTAAGGACCCATTACATGGACCCATTCAGTGATAAAGGCTAGATAAGAAATGAGGCAAAGAATGGCCTCTTTACCTAGTCAAAAAAATAAATGTTTCAGAGATCAAAATTATGCCCAGGCAAGGAAGGAGGCTGACCTGATTCTGGGAACAGTGTGTGCAAAGGCACAGAAATGAGATGCCATGGGTGAAGAATTAAAAGATGGCCAGTGGGGGACTGCAGGACTCTTCATCCTGCCCATTTATTTTCTACCCTGGCAGTCCAGTTGTTTCTTCCTCAAAAGTAGAACACTAGGGTCTGTGCCCAGGAGAAGCCACTTCACCCTGTCCTTTATTCCCTGGGCTTGTGTAGCCCCACCTTCACCTGGTCATTTCTATCCTGTATAGACCTTCCCACCCTCCACCCCCAGTCCTTCCTTCTCTAACTCAGACCTGACTCAAACTGACACTTAGCATTGCTGCTGGAAGGGGTCTGAATTAACTGCCCCTCCCATCTCTGACTTCCCATACCAGGACTATGGTGCTTGACCACCACTCACTTTCCTCTAGGTGTTGTCCCCCCTGTTAGAATTTCTCATTGATGGGAAGGACTGTCTCATTTTTATCAGCAGTGTTTTGGGCACTTAGTGTTTAATAAATGCTTTTCATTCTTTCATCAAGTGCTAGACTGGAGGTAATGTATATTAAGGCTAGAAAGAAGACCAGGTAGTAAAGGGCTTTAAAAACTAAACAGAAGAGATAATTTTATCTTAGAAGCCACTGGAATTTAAAGTGGGGGAGTGATATGATCAGATCAGTGCTTAGGTAAAGTCACTGGCAGTTAAATGGGGAATGCATTAGAACAGGGAAAGACCTAAAGCAGGAAATAATTAGGAAAGCATTGCAGTAGTTAATGCAAGAGGTGATCAGGGCCTGAACTACAGCAGTAGTTGTGTGAATGGAGAGAAGGGGTCAGATAGGAACCATAGTAGAGGTAGAAAAGGCAAAATTTGGTAAATATTTGGGGCAAGGAATCAAGCATGGCACAGAAGTTGAGGACCTGGGCGACTGGCAGAATGGTGGTACCTTTACAGAAGCAGGTAAGATTGGAAGGAGAGAAAAAATGAATTCTGGTTTGGACATGTTGAGCTTGAGATGTCTTGAGGACTATGGGTATGAAATGTCCATGAGGCATTTGGTGATGTAAGAGAAAGAGCCCTGAAGCACAGAGACAGTTAGAGGTGTGATAGAGATAAGGAGGTGGCAAAGAAGACCAAGGAATAGTCAGATAGGAGAAACAGCAAAGAGTGTCATGAAAACCCAGAAGATGGTATGCTGGAAATGAAGACAGTAGCACAGTGCAGGAAGGTGAGGAGTGTGGGGACTAAGAGGAAAATCATCAGGTTTGGCAATTAGATCATTGCCAAATTCAGAGAGAACAGTTTCATCTCAGTGATGAGGGTGACAGGAAAATAGAGGCAGGGTATCAACAGCTTTTTCCAGGAGGTTAGCTGAAAAGGAGAGTGCATAAATGGTGGGACCTAGTGAGAATTTTGTAGGAAGCAGGGAAGGAACCAAAAGGAAAAAGCTGACTCCAGAAAAAGGGTGGTTCAGGGGCCACCTGGTGGACAAGATGGGTGAGGATGACATAAAGGGCATGTGGAGGCAAGTAACTATTATTAGAGATTTCAGGAGAGGAAAGTGTGAGGGGATGTCACTGATGTCTCTGCCTGACTCCTCCCACATTCTGGAACTGTACCCCATGTGTAACCTACTTTGATTTAAATTATATTCCAACATAAGCCTTTTAAAACCAAAGGGGGTTAAAACAAATGATACCTTTTAGAATCAGAGTGAAGTGGTGGAAAGAAAATGGGATTTAAAGGCGACATTTGGGTTCAAATCCCAGCTCTGACCCTTAATTACTCTTTGGTCTTAGACAAGTTATTTCACCTTTCAGGGTGCCAGTTTCTTCATCTGTAAAATGAGGGGATTAGACTATCTCTTTTGTCCTTTTTAACAATGAATCCCTATGAGAGTGGCATTGATAGAACACTGGGCCTGGATTCAGGAAGACCTGAGTTCAAATCCAGACTCAGGCACTTAGCTTTGTATCCCTGATTAGGTCACTCAACTTTTGTTTGCTTCAGTTTCTTCAACTGTATGAGTTGGAGAAGGATATGGCAAACCACTCCAATTTTATTTGCCAAGAAAACCCCAAATGGGGTCATGAAAAGTCAGACAAGATTGAAATGACTCAAAAACAACAAAGATGATATAAAGAAAAAGAGGCTCTGGGCCATGTCTAGTAGAAAATTTGGCACCCAAGATCTCATTTTCCATTTAGATCTCCATTGTTATGGAATAAACAATGGCTGGCCCTACACTGTTGTTTTGACTGATTTTTTTTTTCAGAAACAATATTAGGTGAAGTGCAATGTAAGATTTTTTTAAAAATCGTTTATACATATTATACATAAAAATGTAATTTATCTTTTCATGCTCCCTCATGTTATGTAAAAACTATAATGATTGCACATCTTGCAAATTTACCCTTTTCAGGCTACAGACCAGAGTACCAAATCGGAAAAGTTTTTTTCTTTCAGAATAAAACAGGACTTCTGGATCCTCCTGAATCTGTGTGCCTTAAATAAGAAAAGCAGTAAGAGAGAGAAAGAAAAAAAAACAGGAAAAAAGATATTTTAGGGTTTTCATTTATAGGTCCTTTCAGATATCAGGGAAAGATACAGTTTGAGGTCTAAGCGTAGCTATGATGTAATCCTGCCTGTGAGGAATGCTAGCAGTTTGGTTTCCACAGACTATAGGAATAGTGGATGCTGCACAGGACATGCAAGAAAGTGTAAATCAGGATGAGGGAAGGAAGGGCAGAGCGACCCTATCCAATCATATAGCTAGAAGAATTCTGTAAGTTTCCCCTTGGAAAAGGCCTGGGCTAAGCTGGCTTAAACTGGTAAAGGTCAAAGGATGGTCACCAACTTTTTAACAACATGAATGCTTAACTAGCCTCAGACATATTACCTGACATGGAACCCATGTTAGCTCACGTTCAGGAGGAGTGAACATATGAAGGAGTAAATGTCCAGTGAGCAGGTCAGAAAGACGGTAACCCAGATGAGCTGGAACCAATCCCAGTTCTGAAGGAACAAGGCAGGAAATTCGAATGCAAGCAATACAAAAGGGTTTGCATTTGTCTGATTCTCTGTAGTCTTTTGAAGAGGCTACCTCTTTATTCAGGAAAGAATAAATGTAAAATAAAGGTAATGAAAACCTTCCTGACTTTCCAACGAGTATTGTTTATTCCCAGAGTGTTTCTAACAACTCCCACCCCACAACACCAGTTTATGTGCTACACAAGAAAACCAGTGTTTGCGTTAGTGATCAATAATAGTATTAATCTAGCTTGGTCACCCATTTGCTTCTTATTACTTGGCTCCCAGTGACTTCTGTTTGATCTAAAATCTAAAATGCATTAAGACACAAAAAAGGAGTAAGGTTCACCAGCTCTGTGATCTATTGTAAAGATTTGGTGTCAGGACAAAGGTTTGAAGACTGGTTCTGCTACTCACCTTGTGTGTTCAGTAGTGTCTAATTCTTTGTCCCCATTTTATAGATGATGAACTGAGGCAAATAGGGGTTAAGTGACTGTAATGCTACTGGGAGCTGAAGATCTTCCCCACCTTAAAGGGAGCCCAACAAGAGAAGCTTGATTAGGGGAGGCTTGTTTTTCAGGAAGGCCCAAACCTTTTGTTACTTTGTGATTAGGCAGTGGGTCATGAGAGTTGTGATGTTCTCTGACTCTGAAGGTTATGTATACTCTGAAGTGAGGTTTTGCTTTGGGGCTCACTCATTGAAAGAGTGTTCCTGTGATTTGACCAGAGGAGACTCTAGGTAGTTGTTAGGGAGCCCCCTGGCTTTGAAAACCCAGATGTTGGTGCTTCTCTCTCTGGTAACTATGTATGTATAGCTTTGGTCAGACAGCTACAAACCCTGTCTGTTAATTTATTTTCTCTGTATTTTTTCTGCTTGTAATTTGTATTTTCTCTGAAGTTCAAGGTACTAACTTTTCCCCTGAACTAAGTGAATTTTTAATACATATATATTTTATTTATGTATATATGTAATTAAAGTAAGTTTGTTGACCTCTTTAAAGTTGCTTCTTTCCTTTAGAAAAGCAAATCAAAGAATCTGTGCTGGCAGCCATCCTGAGTATGCCACTGTGGTTGCTGCTACAGCAACTTGGCCAGTCATACAGCTAGTAAATGTCTGAGGCTGGATTTGAACTCAGATCTTCCTGACTCCAGGACCAGTGCTCTATCCACTGTGCCATCTAGCTCCGTCTTACGTACTATGTAACCCTGGGAAAATCACTTAGCCTTTCTGAACCTCAGATTTCTCCTCTGTAAAATAAAAGAGTTGGGCTAGATTGTCTTTGATGCACTTCTACTTCTAAATTTCTGACTCTATTAACACTGAGATTCCTCAAAAGAGTGGAAATGATAGAAAGTCTTATCTGAACTGATACAAAGTGAAGTGAGCAGAACCAGCACACTCTACATAGTAACAGCAATACTATATGATGGCACCACACCCAGAAATAATAACTGGCCGTGTAACCTTGAGCAAGTTACTTAACCCCAATTGCTTTAAAAAAAAATACTATATGATGACAAACTGTGAATGACTTAGATATTCTCAGCAATACAGTGACTGTTTCATACAATACGAGACTATTCCAAAGGATTTATGATGAAAAATGCTACCTGCCTCCGGAGAAAGAACTAATGGAGTCTTAATGCAGATTGAAGCATATTTTTTGTACTTTATTATTCTTGCTTTTTTGTCTGCATTGTCCTTTGCAAGATGGCTAATATGGAAATGTTTCGCATGACTGCATATCTATAATCTATATCAAATTGCTTGCCTTCTCAAAGAGGGGAGAAGGGAGTGAGGGAAGAAGAGATTTTGGAACTCAAAATTTAAAAAAAGTTTTTAAAAATTTTGTATATTTTGTTTACATGAGAAAAGAAAAGAAAAATTAAAAAAAAACAATGAAGGTGAACATTTAGCTCTGGAAGAAGCTACCTCCAGAGGTTCCCAATGTGTTAGCTTAATGTAGCTGGTGAATTAGACCTCTGGGCTTGGAGTCAGGAAGACCCAAGTTCAAATCCAGCCTCAGGCACTTACTAGTTGTATATCCCTGGCAAGTCACTTCACCTCTGTCTGCCTCAGTTACCTCAACCCCCCTAAAACTGGGGGGATAACAGCACCTACCTTATACGGTTATTGTGAGGATCAAATAACATAATACCTATAAAGCACTTACACGGTGCCTGGTACTTAGTAGGTGTAACACAAATGATTATTCCCCTCCCCTCCCCCCCCGCCCCTTTCTCCACCATGCCACTGAGCATAGCTGTCAAGTCTGGGTGACTGCCCAGGGATATGGTTGCTAGCATACATAAAGAAGCAGACTTAAGCCAGGGCACTCAGGAAGAAGGGCACCATGGACAAGCCAGGTTTCTGATTCTCTTCTTTTATGTGGAATTTTATGCATCTTGGTTGTCTTCATCTTGGAAAAATCATCAGAGTATCTATGTGTGGTGTTTGTGTGCATGTTTCTGTCTCAGAGTTGGGAGGCAGTGTGGACCCAGGGAAGCAGTGTCAGTGATGACAAGGCAAAGCCAGGGTCAGTGGGTGCCTTGTTCTTTAGAATTCTCTCAATGAGTTAGGCCCCTGAGGGGCAACTAAGTGGCACACTGAACAGAGCGCTGGCCCTGAAGTCAGGAGGATCTAAGTTCAGATCTGGCCTCCAACTTGACACTTACTAGCTGTGCGACTTTGGGCAAGTCACTTAACCGCAATTGCTCTGCCTTCCCCCCTCCAAAAAAAAAAAAAAGTAGTGATTTAGTCCCCTGCTGAAAGGTTCTATTAGGGCCTTGGTCAGACATCCTGGTCTCAGAACTCATAGGCATGTTCACACCTGTGCACTGAAGGCAATTCCAAAAGTGCTCTGGGTAATGTATCATGTACAAAGAGAACAGAATCCATTTGGAGAGGAACATCCTAATAGGTTTTATTTCTGAAAATTAGCCATTACCTGACAGTCTCACCTTGTACCGTTTCCTCTTCTTAGAAACCCAGTGCCCTAGAAAAAGAAATCAAAGCAGCACTGGGCTGATTTGTTGAGTCCTTGAAAAGATAGCAGACCAAAATAAAGTATTGTCTCACAAATAAACCCCAAGGCATCAAGTATAGCAAAATAATGTATTATCTCACAAATAACTCCCAAGGCATCAAATAAAGCACAAATTCATCAGAACACACATCTCCCAGAAATCTGATTTCCCAAAGGACATCACTGACATAGACCAAGTACCAACAATTAAATACAAAACTGTATCAGCTCAAGAACAATTTCATTCCCCAAAAGAAAGAATTTCTCTTTAGTCAAGAAATAGATGATTCCATCCAGCTCTGGATAAGCTGGCTAGAAGAAGCCTCCCTAAACTGCCCACTTGATCTAAGTCTCCTCACCTAAAGAAGATTCCATCCTTTCACTAGGAATAGAGGGCTTCTGGTTACCATTCTTACTTAAGTGATCTGTTTTTGTTCATTGTTGTTCGGCCATTTCAGTCGTTTCCAACTCTTTGTGACCCCATTTGGGGTTTTATTTGCAAGGATACTAGAGTGACTTGTCATTTCATTCTCCAGCTCATTTTACAGATGAAGAAACTGAGGCAAAACAGGGTTAAGTGACTTGCCCAGGGTCATAGAGCTGGTGTCTGAGGCCAGATTTGAACCCACACCTAAAAGGTTATATTTGTGGACAGGATTCAGAGAGACCCAAGAATTCACTTTAAAAAAACAGTCAACCAGGTAATCAAATGAAAACTCCCAAGGATAAATGCCCCAAATAAAACAAATAAACATAGAGAAACTACAAAGGATAGAAATCTTGAGAAGTCTGAGGAGTGGAGTCTAGAGACAAAAACAAGATTTTATGTGGCTCTCTAGACTGAATTAGCATAGAAAGTTTTTAATGTTCTAGTCCTTCAGGGATGGTTAAGGAATTAACTTAACAGCTGTTATCTTTCAGGGTACAAACACCTACAGAAAACAATTTTTTCAAATGAGTAACCTTTATGTAACAACGAATGTTAGTAATAAGGGAACATTTTTTATGCCACTTAAATAAATATTTTAAGCAAAAAGTTAATTTAACTTGACAAGCATTTAAAAAAATTCAATATGTTTCATTTTTTCTGATTACATGTAAAGACAATTTTAAACATAAATTTTTCTTTTTTAAGCAATCAGGGTTAAGTAACTTGCTCAAGGTTAAACAGCCAGTTATTTCTGGGTGTGGTGCTGAGTGTCTGAGCCCAGGATTCGATCTCCAGGTCATCCCAACACTGGAGCCGGTGCTCTTACTCGCTGAGCCACCTGGCCGCCCCTAAGCAATTGGGGTTAAGTAACTTGCTCAAGGTTACACGGCCAGGTGTTTCTGGGTGGGTGCTAAGTGTCTGAGCCCGGGATTCGATCTCCAGGTCTGAAAATCCTGACACTGGAGCCTGTGCTCTTACTCGCTGTGCTACCTGGCTGCCCCTAACATTCATTTTTTATGAAATTTTGAGTTCCAAATTTTCTCTTTCCCTCCCTTCCCTCCCCTCTCCCTAAGATGGTAAATAATTTTATATAGGTTATATATGTACAATCAGGTAAACATATTTCCATATTAGTCACGTTGTCAAAGAAGAAACAGAACAAAAGGGAAAAAAAACAGGAAAAAGAAATAAAGTAAAACCAGTATGCTGCAATCTGCATTCAGATTCCATCAGTTTCTCTGGATGTGGACAGAATTTTCAATCTTAAATCTTTTGGAATCTGACAAGCATTTGTTAATGCCCAAGGGACTATGTTAAACCCTGAATATACAAACACAAAATAGAAAAGAAAAAAAGAAAAGTCCCTGCCTTTCAATATCTGAAGTATAAGAAATACTTTTGAATTACAATGGCTCACCTTTAACTGTGAAAGTAAAAAAAATTCAGACCAGCCTTTAAAGATGATAGAGCTGGTTTAGGATAACTTTTCCCCAACCATTACTAGAGAAGGAAAAAAAAAATATCTCTGACATTATCACATAAAAGATATACCATCTCTCATTCCACTGTATTTGGAATAACATAACCTTTTCCAAGAGAAACTCCTGTTTTCAGTGCTGCAGGCCAATTTCGAGTCTCCACATATGTTGACAGGATATCAAATACTGTTAAAAAGCAGGGAATAAAATAAGTGATTACAAAGAGAGGCAAGATGATTGATTTCAAAGAGGGAGCATAATCTTCTTGGATATTTTTTTTTTAAATGATGCCCCCAATCTGAGCAGTATGAAAGCTCCCCCACAAGATACACCTTGGGGCTCTAATTCTTTGCATGCAGATAATGGTCATAAAAGGAATGAACTCCTCTTGATTAATATCAGGAGGCAGAATGGAAGGGGAAATCAAATCACGCTCCATGGTACAGAAACACTGGACTACCCTAGAAAACTCAACTATGTAGAATACAGTCATAAATGAGGACTTCAGAAGGGGCCCCAAGCAGCCCAAAGAGATGTTAAAAAGCGCACATACATTGTTAGAATTGCCTCTAAAGGAAAAATAATCTAGGAGCTCTTTTCTGAGTTAAGTAGACCGTGGTATGTAAGGTTTTTTTTTTTTTTTTAAGCAATCGGGGTTAAGTAACCTGCTCAAGGTTACACGGCCAGTTATTTCTGGGTGTGTTGCTGAGTGTCTGAGCCCAGATTTGATCCAGGTCATCCTGACACTGGAGCCGGTGCTCTTACTCGCTGAGCCACCTGGCTGCCCCTAAGCAATTGGGGTTAAGTAACTTGCTCAAGGTTACACGGCCAGGTGTTTCTGGGTGGACTCCTTTCTGAGATCACAGCAGATACATGAATTAAAGCATGGACTGGGAAACAAGGAGGACCTTGCTAAGCAGAAGGGAGTGATGGGGAGGGAACACAAAAGCTACAAAAAGCACAACAGCCTGAGGCAAGCTACTAGACTTCTCAGGAGCATCACTACATTCTAGCCCAGTACAACAACTGATATTTATAATAATGACACTAAATCATCAAGAGAATTTATGTTGGGGTGGCTAGGTGGCGCAGTGAATGCAGCACTGGCCCTGGAGTCAGGAGGACCTGAGTTCAAATCCGGCCTCAGACACTTAACACAAAAACTAGCCGTGTGACCTTGGGCAAGTCACTTAACCCCAATTGCCCTCCCCCCCAAAAAGAGAACTTATGTTCAATAGCCTTTAGTTAAGAAGGCAGGGAACTACATAATATATTCTTCAAAGATTTCCAACAATTATGGTTAAAATTAAAAAAAAAAGTTTTAGGGCTTAAAGAGTCATTTTGATTATGTGGAAAATTCAACTTTGTATAAGGACTCATTCCTTGATAAGGCTGGACCCCTGGACTGTTAAAGTTAAGCACTGCTACTATCTGATACTAAGACTATTTTCAAACTAATTTTGGAGTATGTGACACTATATTAATGTTATGGGACATCTTTGTCTGAACCTAAAAATTATCATAAAAGCTTTAAAAACAATCTAGAAAATCTAAACAGAAAATTTTAGAAATTAGAAAATTTTCTAATGAGAAAATCTAGAAATGGGTAGTCCAACCCGATTATCACCTTGGTTTATGGCCAGTATCTCTGAATGGTAGTTCTTGGCATTGGCATTTTTAACCATGTACTCCTGGATTGGCAGGCGGGCGGTCTGGATTGAGTTTTCTTGAGCCTTCTGAAATGTCAGCTTCTATAAATCATATAATTTACATGTATCATGTTAAGTTGTAAGTAATGGACATACAGAACACTAGAGATTCTGGAAATAATAAAAAATACCATGCTAAC
The DNA here is from genome assembly GCF_028583685.1 of Petaurus breviceps papuanus. Lineage (NCBI taxonomy): Eukaryota > Metazoa > Chordata > Mammalia > Diprotodontia > Petauridae > Petaurus > Petaurus breviceps. The sequence goes on along the minus strand of NW_027185764.1, from coordinate 63,476,156 downwards.
ATTTGTCAAATGTAACAAGGAATTGAATTTGATTTTATTTCCATATCCAGTAACACCTTGCTTATTTGGAGATCAGTAATGTAGCAGTCTCAGCTACCTGGAACACCACCGAGAAACAGAAAAAAGGGAACAAGCTTCTCAGTTGTCAAATGCATGATAAAAAAAACCATGCACTAAAGCTCAAGCTCCTGTCTTTCCACTCAGGGTCAATTTATTCTTATATTGGTCACAATTCTAACCTGCATGTATACACATACATAATACAGTAAATCCCTACTTTGGAGGAATTTACAACCTAGTGTCTATTCCCTGTTAATTTAAAAGAAAAATAACCTTCTGTCTTGCAGGGCTCTCTTCTTCCTAGGCTATTATTATTTAGAAGCTGAGATGCCAAAATGAATGATTTATAGCTGTAGAAGAAGCGTGTTAAACAGGGCAGGAAGCTGTATATAAATCATTCCCGGTGGTAATATGCTTCTTTTCTTACATATTGCTGAGGTGAGAGGCAAAAGCAACTCATAAAAGCTGCAAAAAGGTACCAAACAAGGTTACAGCCTCTGTACTTGAATGCCATATTCCTCAAGTAGAACCAATATCAATGATGTGGGAAAATAGTAATCCCCTTTGGTGATCAGATATTCTGCAAGAAGCCTAACCATGTTAACTAAAAAACACCATCAAAAGGAAAACCTATATAACATCCAAGCTTTAATGTCCCAGAGCCCTCCTAAGTATTCCAACAAAATTCCATTATAAAATGATTTTAAAAGATTTAAAAAGTTTGATTCCTATATGTGTCGAAGTTACATTTGGAAAGGGAGCTGGCCATCATTTCCAAAGATGGAAAAGGAATATGGAAATGTCTTCCTTTGATATTCTACTTCTTGATAAATCATTACAGAAGAATTTTTAAAAAATCAACTTCAGTAAAATGCAGTACTGTTCTTACACAAGGAAAGTGAGAGCCAGAGTAAGAAACTAGTCTATTTTTGCTATTTATTTATTTTGCTATAACCCACCCCATTGAAGGTTTAATAGGTAGACTCAGGATCTCTGATATTGTTCCTGATAAGTGGATGAAGGAATTGCCAAGAGAGGTGACCAGTTAAAGAAAGAAACACTTTTTTGCTTCCTACTCTAAACTCAGATGGCACAGTAGATAGAGGGTAGGCCTGAAGTCAGAAGATTCATCTTCTAAATTTAAATATGGCCTCAGACACTTATTAGCTGTGTGACCCTGGACAAGCCACTTAAGCCTATTTGACTCAGTTTCTTTTCATGAGCTCATAAGGAAGAAGATTTGAAATGAATACGTCAGTTTGGGAAATACAGGTTTATATCTTGAAATGTCCACTCACCTTCTGAATGCTTTCATCCACAAGTCCACCAATGACATAAACCTTAGCTAGATCAACATCTTCAAGGGCTAACAATAAAATACAGTACTTAGGTCAAACTCACAGAATAATTTTTAAACAGAACAATTCACAACATTTAGCAGTAGAAAAACCAGTATGGACAAATTCTTCAGGTAACAGTAAAACGATGGCCACCTGTTGCTAAGTAAGATATTAATTTAAATGAACTTTACATCATACTTAGCTTGGCAGGGAACTTAAGAGGTCCAACCTCCAACCCAGTTCGGAGACTTTTTCTAGAGCATCTGTGAGAATCTTCTGGATATGTCAAATAACAAATAGTGACAGTGCAGTGCCTAATAAGGCAGATTATCCTATTCCTGGGCCACTCTAACACATAGAAAGTTCTTCTTTATCTTGAGATCAAACTGGCTTCCCCAAAAATCCTGTCTTTGGTCCTAGATATGAATATTGGGGTGCTTTTAAACTTTCTCCTAAGAGATTCAGGTAGTTGAGGTTTCTGTGTAATTTGTGGAATGCTCGCAAGAATTACCACTTTCTGGTGGCTCCTTCTTTCTGACATGCTAGGCTGTAGCAGCAACCACACTGGCATACCCAGGATGGCTGCTAGCACAGGTTCTCAGATCGGCTTTACTAGGAAAGATAGCTGTTTAAGTGGTCAGCAATCTTTTTAAATTATATTCACTAGTTCAGGGGAAAAGTCAGCACCCTGAATTTCAAAGAAAATACAAGCAGAGAAATAAAGACCAACAGACAGGGTTCTGACTGCCTGAATCAACTATATACTTTACATACATCCCTGGATCAGGAGAGATTTTACACATGAGCAGTTGGGGACCTATGAACATAGGGCCACTCAGAATCTTGACCAGGGAATCTCAAGATCTTTTTCATAAGCCAACCCCCAAAGCAAAATACCAACTCAAAGTACATATAGACTTCTCAGAGCCAGAAGGCATCACAACCCTCAGTCCCTAATTAGAAATTAGCAAAAGCCTTCCGACAAACAGGCTTTCCCTAAGCAAGCTTCCCTTAATGGGGTCCATGTGAGGTCTATTAATGGGCGGGGAAGATCTTTAAACCCACTAACTTTACATAGGCTGACTGTACAAGGCCAACAGGTTATGATACAGGAGCTATATTATGAAAATCATCATTGTGATGTGTATGTGAGACCAATTAGGAAAAGCTGTGATTAATGGCTTGTTACTATCATATCTCCCATCTATCTTCTCCATTTATCTCAATTTGTAAAAGGGAGCTTGGGAAGCCAGAACAGCATGATCTGTCAGATGCTCTGGCTAGGGGGCCTTAACACCAAGTAGAGGACGTACCATGCTCTGAATCAGGCGTGAGGTACACAAGGCTTTCCAAAGGAAATAAATTAAGACAGTCTTCTTCTGTTGTATCTATCTGAAAAATCCAAGATTTTAAATGTTATTAGTTCAAAGACAACAGTGAAGTCTTATTTACACCTTCCTACCTCAAGTCCACAGTGATAAGTAAATGGACAGGGAAGTTTTTTCATGAGATGATTTGGCAAAGGTGATAATAACTCATTTGGGGTTCTTTACATTAGGTTGACCACCTGGAATTGGGTATGCAAAGATATCACTTCACTCTGAGATCACAGAGTCTTAGGGGATCATGTCGTCATGTACACTCTGATCATGCAGTTACAGCATCAGAGAAGCACAGGGTGTAGGGCAGGAAAGGACCTCAGAGGACACCCCTTCAAGTTAAGTGACTTGCCTACAGTCACATGGCCAGAGGCAGAGCTGGGAGGGGAACACAAGGTTTGTAAGACACTCATGAAAAAATTAAGTATTGAGCAAGATCAGGAAAGACTGTTTTCTGAAGATACTGATTCTGAATTTAATCAGATGAGCTCTCTTTATTTAACAAATAACTCCAGATGCTTATCTTTATCAGATGGTGCTATTACAAGTGAAGTGGTACGAGTATATCCATTCTGCATTTCTGATGAGTGTTTGCTAGACTGTGATTCAGAAACCAAAATTCCATTAATTCACAGTACTAAGATTGGGACTTCTCTTGAAAATTTGGAAGAAGTAGGCAAGGAAAAATCCCAGAAGATTTGGGATTTTGTAGTCCATATTCTGATAAGGAAAAATCAGAGTTGGCATAATATGTAAACTAAAATGGTCATCTAAGGGTTGCTCTCTCTGACCATCTATATCAGGACCACACAGGTAGTTACACTGACTCCCAATCAAGTCTGAAACGGTTCAGTCAAAGCAAACTATTTCTTATTAAATCCCTTCCCTCCCTGTCTTCCCAATTCCCAAAGAGTTTTCTCTTCAGGCTTCTTAATCATATATTGCCAAGGATAAGAGAAAAGCTATAAATATACATATTAAAACACTTAATGCTACTTTCTTCAGGTTCCAGATTAAACAAAATTTCAAAATATCTCCCTTGAGTATCAGTCAAGCATTTTGTTAAGTTACCAAAAAAGTGGAAACAGTGAAAAAAATTAAAGAAAATGTTGAGGGCTGACAAATTTGAGTCTATCCTGGGTTAGCCTGCAATAATTACAAAATTTTAAGTTTCATCTTCACTTAGCACCAAACCTGAAACAATTTTAAAAGACAGTTCCAAATATTTAATTCACCAACATCCCCGAATCAATTTCTCAGAGTACTCTGGCAAAGACTTTCTATGAAAACAATACATATATATGAAAACATACTGTATAGACACACAGTACGTGTGTGTATATCTATATACGTACATATATGTATATACAAATATATATATATATATATATATAAAATAAACTGAATGAATGGAAAAGCATTTAATAAATGCTTACTATGTGCTAAACACTATGTGAAGCACTAGGGATACAAATACAAAAGCAAAGTCCATCCCTGTCTTCAGGGAACTTACATACTAACAGGGGGAAAAACCCACGTAAAGGAGTAGTGGTCGGAGCCTGGCACTTGGTGAGGACATAACAGAGTGGCCTGACACAATAAGGTAAGCAGAAAGAACAAAAACCACATCTGAATGCTTTGAACATGAATTATAAAGACCAAGGAGCTTGGATCTGCTGAAAAGATGAGAAGACTTACCTGTCTTCTTTGTGGGGATGAGAGACTATGGGTATGGAATATCACATTTCCTCTTATACTATCATTTGGTTTTAATGAACCACTTTCATTGTCTTTTTTAATAACAGGTGGTTTTCTGGGTAAGGGAGGAGGAAGGGACATGTATGGAAATGAATGTGATGTAAAAACATGAATACAATTGTTTTTCAAAAAGAAAATTTCTGTGAAGAAACTCACAAGATAGTTAGAGAATCCATCATTCATCCTTAAACACTCTTCATATAAGGGGCTATCAGTTGTGAATCCAGTGAGGCAGATCCAGAATGGCTTCTTGGCTTTTTTATTTGAACCATACAATCTTCGGATCTGTCCAGCCAATCGGCTTAATTCCTTCAAAGAGATGATAACATTTCTCGGTGCACAAATGTAATGCCACTTAGTCATCATAAATATATGTAGTTAGGGGTGGCTCGGTGGCGCAGTGAATTGAGCACTGGCCCTGGAGTCAGGAGGACCTGAGTTCAAATCTGGCCTCAAACATTTCACACACACACACACACACACTCTAGCCATGTGACCTTGGGCAAGTCACTTAATCCCAACTGCCCTACCTTCCCCCCTCCAAAAAAAAAAAAAACCTCTGCATACTTTTAGGGTTCTTTTCATGCAAGGAGTTCAGGTTTGAGTTTGAACAAGATTTGTCACTAATCTTTTTAACATTTCTATGAGGTAGTTGAGACACATTTCCAAGAAACATAAACCAAATTTCAAAGAAATCTGGTCCAAAGAGGTATTGTTAGCACTTGGTTAGGCTGAGAACCTTCCCTCATTCCCTCCACCTAGAAATGCCCTTCCATGTAGTACTCGAATAATTCAATTTAGCAAGCACCTACTAGGCGCAGGGAGTGATGCTAGGCTTTTATAAAGTTGAAACAGTCTTTGCCCTCAAGGAGCTGACATTCATAGAAACATCCCTCTCATTTTATTACTGAGAGAACCAATGCCCAGAGAGATTCTATGACCTGCCTTGAGTCAAGCCCAGGTCCTTCAGCTCTAACCCTCTCATTCTTTTCATTGCACCAAGCTGCCTCAATTCATTTCTACCCTGGTGACTCTACAGAAAAATGCCAGTCAGTCAATAAGCATTTATTGAACCCCTACTATGTACCAGACGCTGTGCTAAGTGCTGGGAACAAAAGACAGTTCCTAACCCCAAGGAGCTCCCAATCTAATGAAGGAGACAGCAAGCAAACGAATATGGTCGATTCTCATCATCCATGGTAGCTGTGTCCTATAAAGTCATCACAAACATCAGATTAGAGAATACTGAGCCATTGCTCCCAGAAGACATAGGATGAGGCTCCTTGGAGCCTGTGGTCACGATATGGCACTTTCTGAAGAGACCTCACATGCAGATTGGTGACTTCCCTTTCCCATTTTCAGGCTGTACCATATCATTGATTCATTAGTTCATACCTGAACAAAGCTTATCTAACCCACATATTTTCTCCTTAAGGCAACTCATGGCCTTCACACACTTAGGAGCACTGCACAGCTCTTCAGCATTACACCTGGGAGTCATCTTAAACCAATAAAATGCATGAAAATGCGAAAAGTCTGGCATTTAAATAGACCTCAGAGAGGACACTTGTTTAGAGTGTGAGAGCTGAAAGGAGGCCTTTCTTGTTCAGCCTCAGCCAGGAACATACTCATTGGGAGACTCTAATTTTCTACTGCTCTGTACATGTCTGCAAATGACACAAAGTACCACAAGTGCTGATTCTGGAGTTACAAAGAAATTTTAGGGAGTATGGGAATTTGCACCTACATAAGATAGACAGGAAATAATTACCAAAGGGAAGGAACTAGAATTAAGAAGGGCTGGGAAAGGCTGCCTGTGAGGCATTATATTTAAACCGTGCAGATCTAACAAGAAAAAAAAGCTTGTGAGTTTTTTTTTTTCCTAGTCTTTGGTTGAGATTTAATGATTACATGATGTAATCTAAGTTCTTTGATTTTTGGGTTAATTCCTATTCTCCAGAAATATCATGCTAACTTTTCTTATAGCATAGGTTTCGGTAGTTAAATTTTCCCCTTCTCTTTGTATTGGAAAAAAGGGCATATTTTCCAGCCTTTTCCTTTTCCTTACTTTGAAAAGTGCAGTAATACCCCACATATTCAACAATCAGACATCCCCTTAACTTTTTGGAATGTAGCCTTGAATAAGATGGGAAGATCTGGGTTCAAACCCTAGCTTTGCCACCTACTACCTGTGTGACCTTGAGCAATTTATTTAATCTTTCTGGGATTCAGTTTCCTTATCTGTGAAATGGGGATACACTCATCCCACAGAATTAATGCGATGCTTCTTTTATTAATTTTGTTTGTGAATACCAACTTTAAAAAGTTCTGATAAGGATGGGTGCAATTATCAAGTAGTATTTTATATATTAATTGTTAATCCTCCATTCCTCCGATTTCTTCCTCTATAGCTGTGATTTCATCAGGTATATCCATTAACCTCATATAAAGGCATTATTTAACCCTAGAACTCATTCATTAATTCATGCGGGAGTAGTACATTTGAGTGTCATGTGAAAAGCATCATTCACCTTCCCTCTCAAAACCACCTATTTGTTTTCAAAGATTTTCACTTGATTTTCAGTCAAGCTGGATATATTCAGTCAAAACTTAAGGAAAACCCTCCCCCCTTTTTTCACTCTTGTATCATCCATACCATAACATAGGGCTCACATTACCTTCTTAGTCATTCGATTGGTCATACTCAAATCTATGCAAAGTCTGGGTCCTGAACTTTTGGCTGCCAAAAGCCTCTCTTTGGTCATGGCTTTCAAAACCCGTTTGCTCTGCTGAGGGTTCACATCTGACGCACAGCCGTAAGGAGAGAGCAAAAAGTCCACATCACTGAACAAAATTTACCAAGGAAAATCTGACTCAGTTTCCCCTTTTAGCTAAGTACTTTCAACATGTATGAAAGGAAACTTCAGCTCAAAGAATGGTAATCAACAGAAAAATGGGCATAGGTCTTCATTAGTTTCAGGGCATAATAACAAAGATATTCAATGGACAAGAGATAGTTTAATGATCTAACTGGTCAAACTGATGCTTTGTTTGTACTTCTATACTACCCATCACAAAAGGAGGAACAAAACAGGGACAGTGGGTACAAATTCAGGGGGAGAATTTCTATTTTTTTCTCGTTTACAACGTTTACCACCTCACTGGTATGTGAAGGTCACCATACTCAGTTAAAAGAAAACCTCGGCATATCCACAGCCAGGTTCGTTGGTACCTGTATTTTCTGTACATTGTGCTTTTCTTCTCTCTCTTTCCTGTTTTCTTTTGCTCTTCTTTGCTGCAACTATCTTTTCCCAGTGCCTCTGTTTCCGCAAGACATTTTTCTTATGTCATCCATAAAACAAAATGTTTGAGAACCTCATAAGCATAAACAATTCAAAGTTATAACTATTAAAGTTCAGAGATAATAATTCTTTAACATTTCAATGTTAGACTTCAATACTTAAGAATATTTAATTTCAATGTTTAAAAATAAAATAATGAAAATTGCAACATTTCAATAACACAACAAAATATTCCAGCTCCTCAAAGTGATGGGAGTAGCCAACCATATTAATTCTCCTGAGGAACTCTAATGCAGGCCAAGAAGCCTGCAGGTAGGTGGTGCAGTAAATAGAGCACTGGCCCTAGAGTTAGGAGGACTTGAGTTCAAATTTGACCTCAGACATTTGACACTTACTAGCTGTGTGACCCTGGGCAAGTCACTTAACCCCGACTGCCTCACCAGAAAAAAAAAGAAGAAGCAAGAGTTAGAACCAAACATGGAACAACTAGTTTAATCTTGGAAAAGGATAGGCAGCTAGGTGGTGCAGTGTATAGTGGCCCTGGAGTCAGAAGGACCCAAGTTCAAATTTAGCCTCACATGCTTACAAGCTGTGTAACCCTAGGCAAGTCAACCCCAAATGCCCTTTTAAAAAATTGGAAAAGGAGTAGGAAAAGGCTGTACATTGTCACCTTATTTGACTAAGCAGGGCACATCATGCAAAATGCCAGGCTGGATGAATCAAAAGCCCGAATTAAGGGTGCAGAGCAAAATATCCACAATCTCAGATACGCAGATGATCCCACTCTGCTTTCTGCCGTCCACAGCTTGTTTGTACCCAGTTATTTGAATGTCATCTCCCCCATTGGGTTGTGAACTCCTTAAGATCAGGGACTGTCTTTTTCCTTTCTCTGTATCCCCAGGGCGTAGCACTGCCTGGCTCACAGTAGGAGCTTACCTGTCTAACGAGAATCCGTCATCAGCTCTAAGATAATTTGTGAGGTGGCAAGGCTGACTTTACCTCCATTCTGAAAATAGTACAACTGAGATACCCGGGTTCCCAGACTTTGTAGTCCAAGGCTCGTTCTACTAAATCATGCCATGTCTGTTCAATTTCCCTCATCCAAAAGGCTTTTTTCCTTCCTTCACTCAAATGGGACTATCTGGTAACATCCATCAAACAGACACTCGTCTGTCCTCCCTCTCCCTTCCCATTAACACAAGAGCTGGAGAAGGCCTGTTTTCACTTGATCTCTTCATGTCTATAAAGCTCAATGATGGCCACTGTACATACCGAGCACCACATCTCTCCGTCCATGGGCAAGGCCCTTCCACTCTCAAACTCAGTATCAATCTGCAAAAGCTGGAAACTTTCAAGGATTGTTTCTCCATCTCCGTCTTCCTGGACTTCCAGGCCTGGCTCTTGCCTGGTGAGCGAGGGGGACTCAGCTTGGGGGGAAGACCCTTCTGGTTTGTGCTCCACATCCTTAATCATGTTTCTTGCTTTTCCTACAGAGTACAATTTGAAGAAAGAGAACAAGACATTACATAAAATCACTGAAGCTGGTATTCCCTGTCTGTACCAACCAGTCTATCTGAAGCAACAATGCACTTCAAGAGAGGGAGAAAGAGAAGGCAACATATGCCAAGTAAGTTAAATCGCTACCACCACCCTACACCTATTTTCTCATCGGATCCCCACAACTCTTGGAGGGAGGTGGTATTATCATCCCCATTTTACAGATGAAGAAATTGAGGCAAACGGAGGTTAAGTGACTTGCCCAGGATCACACAGGCAGGATCTGAACTCAGGTGTTCCCAGCTCCAGGCCTGGCACTCTGTCTGCTACACCACTGGGCACCCCCATTCCACCCACCCCTAGACCCTTTGGTCCTGCTTCTAGGTCAGTCTTTATGGGAAGGAAGCCCTGTGGAGAAGAGGCCAGCCAAACTCATCCAGTGTCGGGCAAGACAGCCAGACTTGCACCTGTGAGACAGGAGGCAGCCTAGACCAGTGAAATCATCACCACTGCTACCGTGACCACCATCTCCCTTCAGACCCTGATTGAGACACCACAAGACTCCAAACCCCAAAGCCTTGGGAAGAGCAATGTTTCCAGCCTGACACCCTCAGCCATCCTCCTGGAAATACTCCCTGCCCAGAAGTGGCTTGGCAAATGCTCCTGCAAGGACTACAGCCACGGCTACTGAAGACCCAGGAAAGAAAGTGCTTGCCACTCAAGTCCTAGGACTGTCAAATGGTTTAACAGCAGAAAATGACATGGTTTTCAATCAGTGGAAAAGACATGAAAAGAGGCTCTGCTGCTGTGCCCTAAATGCCATGGGACCTTTCCATCTGACTCATAGCTGAAGCCTTTCATGAGTGTGGTGTCCCCTATTAAAATGTGAGCTCCCTGAGAACAGGGACTAACTTTTTTCTCTGTATATATGCAGTGCTTAGCAGAGGGCTCTGCACATAGTAATTGCTTAATAAGTCCATCCTTCCTTCCTTTCTTTCCTCCTGCCCTTTTCCTGCCTTTCTAATACTCCCTCCTTTCTTTCCTTCCTTCCTCCCTTCTTTCCATAACTCCTTCATATGTCCAGATTGTTTTGTGAACACAGTCAACTGAAGAACACACTGTAGGCACACAAATGCAAACAAGCAGTAAAGAACACTGTCAAAAACTTGACTACTGACACTGACACATGCATTTTTATTTTTCAGAGGTTCTCACCTTCATTTCCTAATACACCCCCTCCTCTATCTACTGAACAACCTCTTGTAGCAAAAAAAATTTTAAAGGGGGGAAAAGCAGTTCTGCAGAACTAACCAATATGTCTGCTAACAAAGCCTGACAGTCTATGCAATATTCCAAATGCACAATCCTGCACCTCTAAAAGAAAGGAGGGAGCTTAATGATACATCTCTGTTCCTATCTAGCTATACACACACACAAACATATATATACAGGCCATATATATGTATCTATATATGTCTATGTATACATCTATATGTGTGTGTATATATATATACACACACACACACAAATCAATACATTTATATCTTATGTATACACACATAGATCTCTATATATATCTACCTACTTATCTATACCACCCTGGGCACTTACCTCTGGCCCCCACCTGACAGTCACCCCCTTTCTCTCCTGTTTTGCTTTGTTCCTAGGGGCTGGCTGGATACAAAAGGAGTCCATTATACTAGGAAGCCAGCCTTACTGCCCCTACCTCCCCCTCCCCCTTCTTGAGTCAGTTTTTAAGACTACAAAAAATTCAAAGTCAGTGGCAAGAACCACCACAAAACAATAAAAGGTGGCAAAAGTGTACAGTCCCCAAAGAAGAGAGAAGACCCACTGCTCTGCTGAGGTGGGAGGCTCGAGTGGCCCTATTTCGCAGATCTTTCTGGATGCACTGACCAGTTTTGCTTTTTCCTTTTCTGCTTTTTCTTCCTGAATAAATGTCATTTGTTACATGAGATATCTCTCTAGGAGAGGATGGGGGAAGAATACTGAGAGGAATTCTGGTAATGGAGAAAAACATTCCAATAAAATTTATTTTTAATACATATGTGTGTCTATACATGGATACAGCAACACCTGTTTTACAAATAAATTGTATGGAAATGTAAATATATGGATAGACACGTGTTCGTGTGTGCACACAGATACACACATACATGTATATACATGCATATATGTGAAAAAGAAAAGTCCCCAGCTGAGAACAGTCTAAAACCCAGCACCCTTCAGCATGTGCTCCCTGGAGCTGAGGCCAGGTCACGCGACCAACCAAAACAAAAGGAAAAGGCTACACACCCCGAACCACCACTAAACGTACACCCCAGCAGGGGGCGCCGCACTCCGCAGGAGGTTCACGTTAGCCCCGCCCCTTATCCTCTCTTTAGCCTGGCTACTTCCCCACTTCCTCTACCTCCTACCCTCCGTATCTCACCGAAGATAGCACCGGAAGGTAGCCTTGAGAACCTGTCTTCTCGGGCTTCCGCAGAGAATACGGAACCTCCCTGTAAGCCCTGGAACACACAAGCCTCTACGGATGTGGCTTCTACTCCAGCACCATTCACACAAGTCCAGCAGCAGTCAAATCACCGCCATAGCCTTGCCCTCGCCCCGCCTCTCTCTTACGTCACTTCTGTTCCCTGAGCGCCTCGCACGATGTGCATTCTGGGAGTTGTAGTTCAAGGCGTGTTCTTTGTTTTTTTTTGTAACTTGGGTGAAAGAAACAACCATAGACGTCGAATTAGATGGTGACACATCATTAGACGTAAAAATGCATTTAACCCTAAGAGACAGGGCAGCGGTAGAGCGGTACGAAGTGAGGAAGGGAGCAAATTCAAATCACACAGTCCTGTTTCATTTAAAACCTGCATCATTTGGGGGGTTAAGAGAACTCACTCCCAGCATCCCAAGTAGCAGTCACTCAACAAGCACTTATTAAGCACCTACTGTGTGCCAGGCAGTGTGCTAAGCTCTGCGGATACAAAGAATGGTTAATGACAGTTTTTGCCCTTAAGAAGCTCACAATCTAATGGGGGAGACATGCAAAAAGATATGTGCAAACAAGCTACATTCAGGATAAATTACAAATAATCAAGAGAGGGAATGCACTAGAATAAAGGTGGATGGAGAAAGGTTTCTTGGAGGAGGCAGGATTTTGGCTGGGACTTGACCTGGGAAGCCAAGACGCAGAAATGAAGAAGAGAATTCTAGGCATGGGATTCTTTTCTTTCTGGCAAAATATTGGAAATTGAGGGGATGCTCATCAATTGGGGAGTGGCTGAACAAACTATGGTATATGAATGTAATAGAATAATGTTATGCAATAAGAAATGATGAACAGGAAGATTGCAGAAAATCCTAGGAAGATATGCACAAACTGATGCAAAGCGAAATGAGCAGAACCAGGAAAACATTGTACACAGTGCCAGGCAAATAACTAGTGACAGAGATTTGAGGAACAGCAAGGAGGCCAGTGTCATTGAAGCAGAAAGCATGAAGGTGGGGTGTATGGTATAAAGAGACTAGTAAGGTAGGTAGGAACCAGGTTATGTAGGACTTTGAATGACAAACAGAGGATTTTGTAAATGATCCTGAGGTGAGAGCCACTGGAGTTTACTGAGTATGTGTGTTGGGGTGGGGGAAGGGGTAACATGGTCAGACCTGGGCTTTAGGAAGATCCCTTTGATAGCTGAGTAGAAGATGGACTAGTGTGGGAGAGAGATTTGAGGCAGAGAACTCAATCAGAGACCTTTGCAAAAGTTCAGTTATGAGATGTTGAGGGCCTATACTAGTGTGGTGGTAGTCAGAGGAGAGGGGGTGGAGAACAGGAGATATGTTATGAATAAAAATGACAGACCTTGGCAACAGATTGGATATGGAGGGTGTATGTGAGAGATAGTTGAAAATGACAGCGAGGTCTTAATCCTGAGTAACTGGGAGGATGGTGGTACCTTCAACATTAACAGGAAAGTTTTGGAAGGGGAGAATGATTAGAGAGAAAGATAATGAATTCAGTTTTGGATATGCTGAGTTTTATAAAGCTACTGAATAGCCAATTTGAGTTGTCTAATAGGTGAAGATATGAGTCTGGAGATCAGCAAAGAGATTAGGGCTAGATAAAGAGATCTGAGAATCACAGCATAGGTTAAAGAAGAGGATAGTACAGACTTGAATTGGTTCAAGTTATGTTATATAATGTAGAACATAATTTGGGTTCCCAAAAGGCCTTTGAGTAACTCTTGGTCTGATTGGATGAAGACCCTGGGCAAGTCACTTAACCTCTGCCTTAGTTTCCTCATCTGCAAAAAGAAGATAAGAATAGCACTTACCTCCCAAGGTTGTTGTGAAGATCAAATAAGACAATATTTGTGAAGGAATTTTTAAACTTTAAAGTGCTATGTAACTGCCAGTTGTTGTTGTTATCAGACCATTACTGTCTGAGACACTCACTGCGATAATCAGGAAGGTAGTGAGGTCTAAATTCTCCCAGGATTTCTCCCAGAATTTCTGGTTCCACAGCTGCAGGGGTCTTCCTTGTTGGCAGTCTTCTTCCTTCCCCGAGAAGCATGCTGCTGAGAAAACCACCTCCCTCTACTTGGTGACACTTAAATTTGGTATTACCCATGTAATATGAGTCCCCAAACTCATTGGTTTGGGACTCTCTCTCTTCATGAGTAGAGAATAATGCTTTACACTTATGTGAGGGTTGGGGTGTAGTTGGTAAAGATAAGGAGAGGAAGGCTGCTCTTCAGTCTCACTAGACCCAGAACTCTTGGGCTTTTCAGAAAAAGAAAGAGAAAGATGGAAGGCAGCTTGACACTGGAGGCCCATGATCTCTCTCAGGTCCCTGGGTAAATAAATGCATCTTGTCAACTACTATTAAATGCCTAGAGGACCCATAGCCTCTCTGGATTCTTGTCATTCTATAGAAACAGACACAAAGGAAAAATAGAAGCAAAGGTCCTAAAAGTGGAATGAATGCCTACCAGCTTGCTTAATATTGACCATGATGCATCTATAGTCATCCTTCTGACTCTCTGTCACCAATCAGATTGTAGGAAGCACTAGTCTCCGAGAACCAATCAGAGGAAGGCCCTTTGTCTTTTCTGAAAGATAATATATGTACCTAACAGCCATGGGAGTTTCCCTTTCAGATGCCTACAAAGGATCATGTCCTTTACTCTCAGTAAACAAATCCCCAAATCAACAGCCTTTACATTTTATTTCTATCATTGCTATTATAAAAAGTCATTTTTATATGTCATGTGTGTACCTAGCTATGTTAATTCCTAGATTTTTTGTTACTGTTATAAATTTTTTCTGAAAATATAATTTTCTTGGTCTTCATTGGTAGCATATAGGAATAAAAATTATTTTATGTCTTTATCTCTTTAAAAAAAACCCTGAACTTATTTATTGTTTAAATTTATATATTGAAGGATAGATTTTTTGTCAATTAACCAGAAATTATTTTCTCTCCCTCCCACTACTCACTCCCACTGAAGGAAGAAAAAACTGCTTGTAACAAATGTACATAGTCAAGAAAAAAAAATTCCCACATTGGCCATGTTCAAAAATGTATGTTTCATTCTGCATATTTGTCCATCACCTCTGTCAGGAAGTGGACAGCATTCTTCCTCATTGTTTGGAGTTCTTAAGTTGTTCACGGTTATTCATTTTTATAATGTTATTATAGAAAGAATTGTTCTATTCTCTTGATTTATTTCATTCTGCATCAGTTTATAGAAATCTTTCCAGGTTTCTCTGAAACCATTTACTCTGTCTTGTGTTATAACACAATAATATTCCACTATATTCATATACTGTAATTTGTTTAACTAATCCCTTCTTGATGAGTGCATTCTTAATTTCTAGTTCTTTCCCACCACAAAATGACCTGCTATAAATATTTCTATACACATAAGGCTGTTTCCTTTTTCTTGGTCTCTTTAGGTATAGGTCTTATAATGATATAGTTGGTATATAAGGTATGTGCAGTTTAGGGAATTTTGAGGTATTATTACTTTGAGGTATCATATTACTTTCCAGAATGGTTAGACCCATTGATCTATACCATATATCTGTACCAACAGTGCATTAATGTGCCTATTTCCCCAAAGCCTCCACATTTGTCATTTTCTTGGTCAATTTTGTCAATCTGGTCAGTGTGAGGGAGAACCTCAGAGTTACTCTAATTTGCATTTCCCTAATGATTATAATTTGTAGCATTTTTTTTAATGGTGTTAAGTCATTTTAGTCATGTCCAACTCTTTATGACCCCTTTTGGGTTTTTTTTGACAAATATACTGGAGGGATTTGCTATTTTCTTCTCTAGTTCATTTTACAGATGAGGAAACTGAGGCAAACAAGGTTAGGTGACTTGCCCAGGATCACACAGCTAGTAAGTGACTGAGGCCAGATTTGAACTCAGGAAAATGAGTCTTCTTGACTCTAGGCCCAATGCTCTATCCACTCTGCCACCTAGCTGCCTAAACATGGGAATATATATAATCTTAGAGGTAATCTAGTCCAATCTCCTTATTGTATAGTTAAGGAAATTGATCTTTTCTGCATTTATTGATCTGACTTGTAATTTATTTATATTTTGTTAATATATTTATTTTCTTGATATTAAGTAACTCTTGCATTCCTAATATTTGTTCTATGAGATTATTATTATTTGCTATCTGTTTTTGCTTAATATTTTTATATCTATATTCATATGATATTGCTCTACAATTTTATTTTTTAGTTTCGTCTTTATCAAGCTTTAGAATAAAGGCTATATTTATCTGAGAAAAAGGATAGGGTAGCAATTCCATCTTCCCCTACAATTACAATGTCTATATGGAAGTTATCAGTAATAAAAATTGCAATCCACTCACACCTTCCAGCCCATGTAATAATTGTTCATATCCTTTCATAAGTTTGCCACAAGGGGGTCCATCCAAGGTGTTTGGGTGCTTCCTCAATTCCTCCTGATACTATGAGGATACCAAAGAAGTCCATCTTTTTTTTCTATCATACTTTTCACTAATGATATCCATTATTAGGCTTTCTTTGAATTTTCCTTATTTTTTATATGTTCTATCCAGTTCATACCCACCTTGAGCCTTACCATTCCCTTTGTGTGATAGTAATTTTCAGTCCCTTTGAGACTGTTATGTTCTATGACTCACAGTCATTTACAACAAAACTAATAGAGTATTGGTATTAAAAACAAAATGGGAGAGGTGTGGTATCATGGAGACAATTGCATAGAGAGTGGTTTGGGGGGTATAATTAAAAAAAAGTATAGAGAGCTGGACTTGGAAAGTTGTTGAGTCATTTCACTCATGTCTGACTCTTTATGACCCCGTTTGGGGTTTTCTTGGCAAAGATACTGGAGTAGTTTGTCATTTATTTCACCAGCTCATTTTACAGATGAGGAAACTAAGACACGATGGATTAAGTGACTTGCCCTGGGTCATACAGCTAATGTCTGAGGCGGCATTTGAATGCAGATCTTCCTGACTCCAAGCTTGGTGCTTTATCCACTGTACTGCTGTAATGGGAATGTAAATTTTAAAGATCTTCCCTGCCCCTAGGCTAAAGTGCACCTGGAGCCTGGGGTGGGTGGGAGGCTTGCTTTTCAGTAGATACTTTTTGATTGGCCAGTGGGTCCAAAAGGTTGTTACATTCTCTGAGCCAGGAGAAGGCTATATTAGCCCTGATGTGTAGCTTTGTTTTGGGGGCTCACTTTGAGAAGTGTTCTGTGATTTGATGTGGATTCTGGGAAGCCATTGTCCAGAGGCCCCCCCCCCCCCCCCCCCCGGCTTTGAAAAAACCCAGATGTTGACTGGGTATGGATGTAATGGTTGGACAGTTTGGAAATCTGTCTACTTGATCTGTTTCTGTCTTGATAATTCTGCCTGTATACTTTGAAGTTTGGGGTGCTGACCTTTTTCCCCTGAACAAGGTAAACAATATATGTCTGACTGGTTAAAGTAAGCTTGTTAACCCATTTTGAGTTGCTTCCCTTTATCAAAGCAGATCCAAGAACCTGTGCTAGCAGCAAACCCTGGGAACACTGGGGTGCTTGCTGCTACAACTGCCTAGCTGCCTTGGGTTTAAATCCTAACTCCTAATTATTAGCTGTGTGACCATGAGCAAGTGACGAGGAGGCTGGTTTCAGTGGACTGTAAGACCCCTTCCAGCTCTAAATCTGTGATCCTTTGTTCATTAAAGAAACTTTGCTATTTCCTAAGAGCAACCCAGGCTTCTCTCATCCTCCTGTTAAATTCTGGGCCCAACTTGTCAATTTGTACTGTCTCCCAAATACACACACTGATGCATAGACGCAATGTATTGTCTGGTTTTGTGTGTCATAATCTGGGCAAATATTTTTCAATCTTCAGTCTTAGGAGACTGTATCTCAACAAGTTGCAAACTACAACTATCTAAACTATTCAAGATCGGCTGAAAGATATTACACAGACAAGCTTGTTAGACAATCCTCTAATCATAAATATCAGGCAAGGCATAAAAAAGGGCAGCTAGGTGGTGCAGTGGATAGAGTGGCCAGGCCTGAAGTCAGGAAGACCTGAGTTCAAATCCAGCCTCAGACACTTACTAGCTGCTTGACCCTGGGCAAGTCACTTAACCCTCTTTACCTTAGTTTCCTTATCTGTAAAATGAGCTGGAGAAGGAAATGGCAAACCACTCCAGTATCTTTGCCAAGAAAATTCCAAATGGGGTAATGAATTGAAAATGGCTTAACAGCAGCAACAAGGCATAAAACAGGGATATATATATATTTGCCAAAGTATTTGCCATTGTGATGGAAGAGATTGAATATAGAGTTCAATTTGAATAGGAATTCTCTTTGGGTGGTGAGTTTGTGTAGATGCTCCTGTTTTGGGATTTCATTGCTGTGGATGGATTATTATGGAACATTGCAGAGTTTTTTAGAAGAGATCTATAACCACTCAAAAGAGTTTGACCCACTCGGTGCTAATACATTTTGCATATACAAACTGCTTTGGCTAAATCTCATGGACTTTCGTGAGTGGTATTCATGGTATCATCATCTTTTTTCTTTTGTGAATTTTTTTTTTTTTGTTTTTCATCCTCTCCTTTTTTTCTTTCTTTCTTTTAAAGGTTTTATTGATGTCTTTTGCCTTTACCGTCATCTTCCCCATGTCCCTTCAATTTGAACCTTCCCTCGTGACAAAGTAAAACAATCAAATACAAATATCAGATACAGTGACTGCATCTGACAAGTATACACACTCTGTACAGTACTCTATACTCCCCCTCCTCTCTTCCAGGAAAGGGAAGTATGTTTCATTATTGATTCTTCAGGACCTTTATTGGTTTTTCAGTTGTTCACTGTTCACCTTCTTTCTCCTGATCTTTTAATTTACATTGAATCATGAATCTTAGTTCCACTTATTTTTCTCTGTTTCAGCTCCCAGAAATCTCACATTTTCTCCAATTCCTCATATTTATCATAGGTATACAATAATATTCCATATTATTATTATTTCACATATATTCATGTTATTTCATATACAATATATTTCAATATAATAATATTTCACAATTACATTCATATGCCAATTTTTTTTTAAACTATTCCCCAACAGCCTGCCCCCTTCCCAGCTTTTCTATCACTGCTGAGAGCACCACCATTTTCCCAGTCACCCAAGCTTGCAACCCTGGTATGTCATCCTCAATTCCTCAATTTCACTCATACAACATATTCAGTCTCTTGTCACATCTTATTATTTCACACCTGACCCCATAAAGATGAATTCCTATCACAGCTGGCTCCCTGATGGGGACCTTCAAGGATAGGGATAAAGTTCCTAAACCCACTGATTTGATAGATTGGATTTATGCAAGAGGGCTCCCCCAAACACTGCCATATACCTATGGCCTGCCTGCTTCAGAGGCTTTTTATCCTCCCTTTGGGTGGAGCCCCTCAAAAATGGCTTCATATTTTAACTATAGGTCTCCCTCATAGCTAATGACTATACAAGAGTGGGCTTATTAGTTGGTCAGATTTGAACAGGAAGTCGGTAAAGTTGTAACTTGGATAAATACTTCTGTCAGTGCCAATTGGCATTTATTAAGCACCAGGTACTTTACAAATTTTGTCTTATTTGATCTTTACAACAATCTTGTGAGATAGTTGCTATTATTAACCTCAGTTATAATTATGGAAACTGCAACAGACAGAGGTTAAGTGATTCACCCAGAGTCACACAGTCAATAAATATCTGAGGCTAGATTTGAGCTTGGGTCTTCCTGCCTCCAGGCCCTATGAGACCTACAGGCCTAGCAATGACATACAAAGATGTGACTGTGGATTTCACTAAGGAAGAGTGAGACTATTTGTACCCTGATCAGAGGGAATTATAAAAGAATAAGATACTGGAAAAAATACAGGAACTAGGTCTCTTGGGGATTTCTTTTCTTTCAAGATGTAGCTCAAATTCTACCTTCTACATGAAGCCCTACCTGATCCCCCAATTTATAGAGCTATCTTTTCCTAATTAGCTTGCATTTAATCATCTTGTACTTATTTGTTTTCATTCTATTGATATTTATTCTGTATACATACTTGTCTCCCTTCCTAGAATGTACACTCATTAGGAGTGGAGCTGGCTTTGTTCTTTGTATTTGTAGCCTCAGTTCATGGTACCTGATGCGTGCCTGAATGACTAATAGGTGGGTGCTTTCCAGAAGGATGCTAGAAAGCACTGCTAAAGATTCCAGAGTCTTGGATGGGAAATCAAAGACCTCAGGGGCACAAGTGATGGGAGACACAGACAAACTGAAGATGGAAGGGAGGTAGCTGAGGAGAAAGAAAAGACAGCAAGGAAGGCCTAGTTCATGCCAGAATTAGTGCCATAAATCATTCCCCCTTAGCTATCCTTATTCAGTGCCCTTAGTGGAAGCAGCAGCAAGAAACATTTCACTCCTGGTGCATCAAGCTCAGGTCATTTATGAGTTCCCCTCAATGGTCCCTCTGGGTCCCAGAGGAAATGAATAAGGCTCTTTTACTGTTCCAGGAAGTATGTGATGGTGATGCAGACCTTAATGGGCATTGGAGATTCAACCTTCATCCAACAGGCAAATTACTAGCATTCTTTTCCATTCCCAGCTTGTAATGCTATGGGACAGTGATGAGTGGACACAGAATGCCGTAGAGCCTTGAAATTTGGGAGGTCATGGGTTGGAAAATGGTTGCATTTAGTGTTTGCCACTTGATTTGCTTTATTTCACTTGTTATTCTGCTTAATTAAATATCTATTTTTTGAGTTAATATGTCCTGTAGTTTGGTCTGGTAAAAAAGCTTATGAACTAGAGTTTTGGATAGGTACTGAAATAAAGGGTGCCTTGAGCCTGGGGATAGTTTTAATGAGTCAGAGTGGAGGGTGGGGGTCTGAGTTACATTTGGAAGGTCATTGATAAGGGTGAGGGATATTCAGGAGAGGGTAAACAGGGAAGTGAAGTTCTTTAGATCAGAGGTGCTGGAAACATGACCTGTGAAGCTGCATGTGGCCCATAAGACTCCTGAGAGCAGCCTGAACCAGATTAAAATATAATTGGGAAATGCCTAAGCAAGTTGTGGTATGTGATTGTGATGGAACACTACTGTGCTGTGAGAAATGATGAGCAGGCTGATTTTAGAAAAACATGCAAAGACTTGCATGAAATAATGGAGAGTGAAATGAGCAAAATCACAAGAACGTTGTGTACAGTAACAGCAATATTGTTCAAAGAGTAACTGTGCATGACTAAGCTATTCTGAGTATTACAAATATTCAAATCAAGTATAAAGGACCTATGAAGGAAGATGTTATCCACCTCTAGAGAATGAACTAATAAATAGAAGTATGTATAGTATGGTTTTAAATATACACGCACACACACATATACATCTGTGTCATATGATGGTCTTCTTTAGTGTGGGATGGGGGGAGAGGGAGAGAAACAGTTCAAAACTTAAAACACAACAATAAATTAAAAAAATTAAATTTTACAAAGTTTCAGGATAAAAAATAAACCCGTATAAATCAGCATTTCTATATATTACCAGCAAAGTCCAGCTGCAAGAGAAAGAAAAATTAAATTTAAAATAACTGTAGACAATATAAAATACTTG
Source organism: Petaurus breviceps papuanus (assembly GCF_028583685.1). Lineage (NCBI taxonomy): Eukaryota > Metazoa > Chordata > Mammalia > Diprotodontia > Petauridae > Petaurus > Petaurus breviceps. The sequence goes on along the minus strand of NW_027185764.1, from coordinate 63,454,651 downwards.
GGACTCTACCTGCCAAGACAAACTCAGAAACTATATGAACACAACTATAAAACATTTTCACCCAAATAAAATCAGATCAAAATAATTGTAAAAATATTAATTGGAGGCGACTAGGTGGCTCAGTGAATAGAGCACTGGCTCTAGTCAGGAGGACCGGAGTTCAAATTTGGCCTCAGATACTTAACACTTACTAGCTGTGTGACCTTGAACAAGTCACCTAACCCCAATTGCCCTGTCCTCCCCCCTCCAAAAGAAAAAAGAAAAAAAATAATTAAATGGCCAAGCCAGTATAATAAATAAAACTGACAATTCTACATAAATTAATCTATTTGTTCAGTGCCATAGCAGTCAAATTATCCAAAAATTATTTTATAGAACCAGAAAAATAATAACAAAATTCATCTGGAAGACCAAAACCTCAAAGATATCAAGGGAATCAATGAAGAAAAAATACAATAGAGGTCTAGGGGGAAAAAAATCTCTAGAAAGAAGACCTGGCCATAGCAGATCTCACACTGTATTATTTGCCCTGTGGTAAAAAAGATTATGAACTGGAGTTTTGGCTAGGTACTGAAACAAAGTGTGCCTTGAACCTGGGGATAATTAGGGGGTAATTAGCAAAACAATCTGGTACTGGCTAAGAAATAGAGTGATAGATCAGTAGAACAGATTGGGTAAAAACTATATTATAGGGGTGGCCAGGTGGCACAGTGAGTAAAGTGCTAGCCCCAGAGTCAGGAGGACCTGAGTTCGGTTTCGGCCTCAGACACTTAACACCCACACACACACACACACACAAAAGCTAGCCGTGTAACCTTGGGCAAGTTACTTAACCCCAATTGCCCTCCAAAAGGCAAAAACAAAAAACAAAAAACCAAACTATATTAATAATAAATGACCATAGTAATCTAGTGTATGATAAACCCAAAGATGCGAGCTTTTGGAAGAAAAATTAATTATTTGACAAAAACTGCTAGGAAAACTGGAAAACACTATGGCAGAAACTATTTATAGACTAGGGGTGGGGAACCTTCGGTCTCGAGGCCACATGTGGCCCTGTAGATCCTCAAGTGATGCCTTTGACTGAATCCAAACTTCTCAGACCAAATCCTTTTGTTAAGGACCATATACCAAGATATGGTCAAAATGGGTACATGATTTACACAAAAAGGGTGATATCATAAGCAAATTAAAAGAGCATGGAATAGTTTATCTGTCAGATTTATGGATAAGGGAAGAATTTAGGACTGAAGAAGATAGAGAGAGCATTACAAAATGTAAAATAGATAATTTTGATTATATAAAATTAAAAAACTTTTGCACAAACAAAACCAATCCAACCAAAATTATGAGGAAAGCAGAAAACTGAGGTGAAATTTTTGCAGTGAGTATCTCTGATAAAGGTTTCATTTCTCAAATATATAGAGAACTGGGTCAAATTTATAACAATATAGGTCATTCCCAATCAAAACTATCTATAGTCATATAAATGTTCTAAATCACTATTGATTAGAGAAATGCAAATTAAAACAACTGTGGAGTACCACCTCAGATTAGCTAATATGATGAAAAAGGAAAATGTTGGATGTTGAAGGAGATGTGGGAAAACTGGGACACTAATGCACTGTTGGTGGAGTTGTAAACTAATCCAACCATTCTGGACCCAACCAATTGGGACTATGCCCAAAGGGCTATAAAACTGTGCCTACCCTTTGATCAAGTAATATCACTGCTAGGTCTGTATCCCAAAGACATCCAAAAAAAGGAAAAGGACCTATTTGTACAAAAATATTTGTAGCAGCTCTTTTTGTGGTGACTATGAATTGGAAATCAAAGGGATGTCCATTAATAGAGAGGATGTCTAAATAAGCTGTGGTATATGCTTGTGATGGAATATTATAGTGCTATAAGAAATGACAAGCAGGATGATTTCAGAAAAGCCTGGAAAGACTTACATGAACAAGTGGAGTGAGCAGAACCAGGAGAATGTTGTACACAATAACAGCAATGTTGTATTATGGTCACCTGTGAATGACTTAGCTATTCTCAGCAATACAGTGATCCAAGACAATCCCAAAGGACTAATGATGAAGCATACATATTATCCACCTTCAGAGAAAGAACTGATATTAAATGAATATAGACTGAAGCATGTTATTTTTCATTTTCTTTCATTTTGTCTTTTATTTAAGTCTTCTTGTACAAAACGACTAATGCGGAAATGTTTTACATAATTGCACATTTGTAACCTTTATCTGATTGCTTACCATCTCAGGGAGGACAGAGGAGAGGTAGAGAGGGATAGAATTTGGAACTCAAAACTTTAAATAAAAATGTTAAAAACTGAAAAAATGTAAAAAAAATACATAATTGAGAAATATCTGACAAAATAAAAAAAATACAGTAAAACAGATAATCTTACATTTGAAAACTAAGCCAATATGTGGCCCACAGGTATCCTTTTGTATTGTAGAGTAGCCTCATTTCTATTTAAGTTTGACTCTACTGCTCTAGATTATATCATATGAGCATCATATAGGAAGGGGGATGTTTACAGTGGATAAAGTGGATAAAGCTCTGAAGTCAGGAAAACTCATCTTTCTGAGTTCAAATGTGGCCTCAGACACTTATTGAGCTGAGTGACCTTGGGTAAGTCACTTAACCCAGCTTTCCTCAGTTTCCTCATCTGTAAAATGAACTGGAGAAGGAAATGGGCAAACCAGTTTAGTATCTTTGCCAAGAAAACCCCAAATGGGGTCACAAAGAGTCAGACACGACTGAAAACTGCTGAACAACAAAGATCGTTATCTTCAGGTCTTTGAAATGCTGTCATGTGGAAGAGAGATTAGCTTTGTTCTGCTGGGCCCCAGAGGGACAAATTAGAGGAATGGGCAGAATTTGCAGAGAGGCAAATTTCAACTCAATGTCAGGAAAAACTTCCTAACATCTAACTGTTCAGGGGCCTGGTTTGCCTTGGGAGATAGTGGATTTCCTCTCACTGGAGGTCTCTGAGATGGTGAGACAACTATGGCTTTAGGTATGTTATTTGCAAATTAAAGAAATGATTATTAAACATGTAGGTACCAGTAATCAAAAAGAGCCAGCCTGCTGTTAACAAATGCAAATCATGCCAGACTAGCCTCATTCCTTGCTTTTTTTTTTTTTTGGACAGGGTTAATAGCTGGGCAGATCAGGGCAATTCTATGGATACGGTTTACTTAAGATTTTGGCAAAGCATTCAGCACAGCTTGTGTGCATCAGAAGCATTTGGTGCACATCTTCAAGATGTCTTGCGTGAAGACCAGATCTTGTTGAATGAGTACTGATGGCCTCTGCGGTCCCTTCCAATTCTCAGATTCTTTAAGATTTCCAACAAGAATCTTTGAGATTGAGCCTATGAGAAAGTAAGGGTGGCACATTTGTACTCACATTGGGATCTGAACCCAGATCTTCTGGTTCCACAGCCAGCTCTCTATCCACTACATTGCAGTGAATATTTTGCATTGTTTAATTTTATCCCTCTTAGTCTTCTTTTGGAGGTAGTACCATGTTTCCCTGATAATAAGACTTATCCCAAAAATAAGCCCTCCTCTTACTGTGTAAGATTCCTCTAAAATAAGCCCGCCCCCGAAAATAAGCCCTATTGAGATTGCTACTGTAGTGAAGGTGATCCCCTGCGCTACACGCTACATTATGGTACCCTCTGTATGCACCGTCCCCCCCGCCCCCGGGTGAAACACACACCGCGCTCCGAGCTGCATCCAATCAGAGCTGCAGCAGTGAGCGCATCATCCTGTTCTTCCCCAGTGATTTGCTTATTGAATAAAGGTACATTTTTTTGTTCACATTTACCTGTTTATTAAAATTGCTGTCAATGTTCATTAAAATAAGCCCTCCCCTGAAAATAAGCCCTCTGGTGTTTTTCTGTCCAAAAAAAAAAATAAGACAGTGTCTTATTATCGGGGAAACACGGTAATTATAGGGCTGGGACTAAGGCAAAAAGGCTTATACCTGCCCAAGGGGAAGTTTTTGCTAGTTGCTGCTTTAATTTAAGCATTTGTCTGCCCTGGTAAAAGCCAGTGTTTTGCTGAGAGATGCCCTGTTGTTGTTTCAAACCAGCAAGTTCTTAAAAACAAGAACCGGGGTCATGACTGAATAGCCACGGGTGATCTCTTAAAAATGGTGGAGAATAGGATATGATTCATAAGACTGGAGATAATTTTCAGAAGGAGAAAGAAGGTAATATCTTAAATTTATAGGTAGGTGAGCTTGACTTTAATTCTTGGTAGAATTCTAGAATGTATTTTTAAGGGGAAAGATGGTTTATGAGGCCTTGAAAAGGGAAGCAGCAGTCACTAAGAGCCTGAATGGCTTCATTCACAATAGGTTGTGCCAGAATGGGGTACGGGGGTGTGGTGTGTTAGGTGGTGCAGTGGATAGAGTGCTGGGCCTGGAATCAGGAAGACTCATCGTCCTGAGTTCAAATTTGACCTCAAACTCTCACTAGCTCTGTGACTCTGGGCAAGTCACTTAACCCTGTTCACCTCGGTTTCCTCATCTGTAAAATGAGCTGGAGAAGGAAATGGCAAGCCACTTATCTTTGCCAAGAAAACCCTAAATGGGCTTATGAAGTCAGACACAACTGAAACAAGTGAATAACAATCATATGCCAGACCAACTTGACATCATTTTTGGATAGCATTACTAGGTCAGTAGAGCAGGCAGGGTAGTGCTATAAATTTATATTTTAGTAAAGCATCTAACGAAGTTGCTCATAACTTCCTCATAGACAAAATAGGGATGAGTCATTTAGCCTACATTTTGTCTGTATCAATCAATGAGTAAGTAGTGTTGTTGTTGGGTATTTTTTTTTTTTTGGTCTTTTAAAAAAATACTTATTTATTTTTAGTTTTTATCATTCACTTCCATAAGATTTTGAGTTCCAAATTTTCTCCTTATCTCTCCCTCCCCCCACCCCAAGATGGCATGCAATCTAATACAGGTTCTACATATATATTCCTATCAAACATATTTTCACATTAGTGATGTTGTAAAGAAGAATTAGAACCAATAGAAGAAACCATGAGAAAGAAGAAACAAAAAAGAGAGCAAATCGTATGCTTCAATCTGTATTTAGACTCCATAGTTCTTTGTCTGGATGTAAATAGCATTTTACATCATGAATCATGTGGAATTGTCTTAGATCCTTGCGCTGCTGAGCTAAGTCTATCAAAGTTAGTCATTGCATAATATTGCTGTTACTGTGTTAAAATGTTCTCCTGGTTCTGCTCACTTAACTCTGCATCACTTCATGTAAGTCTTTCCAGATTTTTCTGAAATCTACCTGCTCATCTTTCTTGTGGAACAATAGTATTCCCTTACATTAACATACCATAACTTGTTCAGCCATTCCCCAATTCTTGGCCACCACAAAAAAAGCTGCTATAAATATTTTTGTATACATAAGTGGTTATTAAGCATGTGTTTTGTATCAGGCTTTATGTCAAGTGCTGGTGGTACAAGAAAAAACAAAAATAGTCCTTGCCTTCAAGGAACTTACATTTTAATGACAATATTGTGAATTAATACTAATAAACAGGGGTGGCCAGGTGGCTCAGTGAGTAAGAGCACCCGCTCCAGGGTTGGGGTGACGTGGGGATCAAATCTGGGCTCCAATACTCAGCACCACACCCAGAAATAACTGGCTGTGTAACCTTGAGCAAGTTACTTAACCCCGATTGCTTTAAAAAAAATACTAATAAACAAAATACTATTAATCACAATTTATATAGCACTTTAAGGTTTACAAAATGCTTTATAAACATTTTATCCTCACAACAACCCTGGGAAGTAGGTACTATTATTATCTTCATTTTATAGATGAGGAAACTGAGGCAGAAGGAAGTTAAATGTCTTGCCAGAGTCATACCACTAGTGAGTTTTTTGGGTTGGGTGTGAACTCAGGTCTTCTTGACTCAAGGTTCAGCAATCTATCCATTGCATTCTCTATTCAGATCTTGTTCCACAGCCAGAAAAAAAAAAATTGATCAATGGATTGATGTCAGTCTGGAAGAAGGTCATTAAGTGGCATTCCACAGGAGTCTTTTTGTGGCCTTGTTCTGTTCAGAATTTCTTATAAACACACAGACAACATGATTATCAAATTTAGAGAGAACACAAAGCTAAGGGATGATATGCCTAATAATTGGGAATCCAAAATATATTGAGAGGTTTGACTAATGGGTAAAATCTAATAAGATAAAATTTCATTTAAACATCATTTGACTACAGGATGAGGGAAACTTGGTTAGGTAATACATCACAAGAATGGAACTGTATAGAAGTTGGGGAGTGTGGCATAATGGACAAAGCATTGGCATTTGAGGTAAAATTTGAAATCCTCATCTTCTGATTTTGATACTCACTAGCTGTGTGAGAAGGGGCAAACTCCTCAACCTGTCAAAACCTCAGTTTCCTTATATGTAAACCTCCCAGTGTCATTGTGGGGAAAACATGTTGTAAGACAAAGTGCTATGGAAATTGAGTTATCATTATGGTAATCAAAAAAGCTAATATAATCACAAGTGACATCACAAGGATCCAGAATCCAGGATGAGGGGAAATGATGATTCTGCCCTTTAGACCACATCTGGAGTCTTGTGTTCAGTACCAGCACTGCATTTTAACAAAGGCATTGCCCAATAAAGGTTCCTACAAAGGATGGGAACTTGAAAGTACACAATGTGAGGACTGGCTGAAGCAGCTGGTAGTATTTAGCCCTGAAAAAGAGGGCATGTAGGCAAGACATCTATCTTCAAGAATTTAAAGATGATCAAAGTACCATTTTCAATTTTTTGGTAGTTTTTTTTCCTTTTGTTCTGTTTCTTATTTCACAGAATGACTAATATGGAAATATGTTTTACATGATTGCATCTTAGGGAAGAAGGAGGGATGGAGAAGAATTTGGAACTCAAAATCTTAGAAAAAATGAAAGTTAAAAAGTATCTTTACACATTATTGGAAAAATAAAATACTATTAAAAAATTTAAAGGGAAGCCAGATTTGACTTGTTTTGCTTGGTTCCAGAAAGTGGAACTGGGACCAGTGGTTAGAAGTTGCAGAGTCAAAATTTCAGATAGATTAATGAAAAAGTATCCTAACAACTCTAAGAATGGAAGGAGCTTCTTGGAAAGACAGTGAATTCCCCATTTCTGGTCATCTCCAAGCGGAGGCTGGATGGCCACTTATAGAGGATGTTGGAGAGTAGATTTCTGATTCAGGTACACCTCGGTTTAGGTACCCTCTGAAATTTGGTGATCACATAGCTAAGTGTGATGTGGACTGGGGCCTTTTGGGATCTCACAAGGGCATACGTACTTAGTCCATTCCATCTACAACCCTCATTCATCTAAGAACAGATAAGAATAAATCAAAGAGATGGCCGCAGCAGGAGGTCCTTGCTGCTATCACTACTACCTCCCCACCTGGAGCCTTTCAGCAATCCTTGCCTCATTCACCACTGGGAGATAAAGAAGAGAAGGCTCCTTTGATTAGCTATTGGCCTTCTGTGGCACACTCAGTTCTGGCTCAGCAGCCAACCAAAAGGCTTTTTCTTCATCATTGGTAAGTGGTCAGGAAACAGTAATAGCATACCTGCACATGCTCTGAAATCCACATGGGCTTACATCAGGCAAAGCCTGCTCACTTGCTCATAAGGACTGAGCTGTCATTGACCCTGTTACACTAAGGACCACCTGTCACCTGAGAGCAGCATGTGTCAGTTGTAGAAAAAGCATGACAGAAGGGGAAAACATAAGCATGTTTATAGCTTCAAGATGTAAAATTATAAATATCACACTCCTTTGTTAGCTTTAACTTCATAAACAATTCGGCTACTTTTACTAAATTATCAGCAGGTAAGGCTGTAAGAGTCAGTGTGGAAGACTGGTATACAGAGAGGCTCAGATAGAGGATGGATAGAGAAAACTAGGGTCATAGCACCAAAGATAGAGCTGGGGGGGGGCGGCCTTAGTGGTTCATAGAGTACAAACTTAGTCACTTTACAGATGAGGACATTGAGACCCAGAGAAGGGTCTTTGCTCAAGGTAATACAGGTAGTAAGTAGCAGAGTTAGGATCTGAACCTCGATTCCTAATCCAGTACTCTTTCTACTTTACCAAAATTGCATCTCATATACACCAGCTCTGTGACCATGGGCAAATTGCTTAGAGTGCCCTAGACTCTGTAAGTTATAGAGGTGGCACTGGTTTGCAATGGTGGAAGGAGTTTCCAAATCAAGCATTCCCTATGCCATTGAAGTCAGGGACCAGACCAAAGAAACAAATAAATCAAAAAGCTGGCTCATTCCTGAATCTATGGAGGCATTTCCCTCACTTGGAGAACCGAATATAGATGAAATCACAAGCCTAGACCAAAAGATTTAAAAGGCTAGGTCCTTCCTTGAGCTCCCTAAAATAATAGTTGGTCCAAGTGAAATCTTTGAAGGTTTCTCTAAGGTCCTTTTCCTTAAGTCCCTTTCAGGGCGAAATCCATTTATCTCTGTGCTTTCTCCCTGCATTCCCATCTATTTTGGGGAGCAAATATGTTATTTTGTAATCTGTGTTGTTTATTGTTATTTCTCTTGGGCAGATTCCTTCAACAGGAGCTGAAGGTGCTGGTGTTTGACAGTAGCAACAAGAAAGTTGATGAAGAATGAGATAATAGTTTGCTGAAAATAAAAGGAAAAATGCTTAAGCACCATGCATACTTTTCAAAAATACCTGTTTTTCTGCTCACAGGCTGTACTAAGGGTGGAAGAATCGTGCTGCAGGCTAAAAGTGCCTCTTGAGTCTTGTGGGTTCATCCTGTGAGCAGGTACAATTTACCTAAATGCTTTCTCCCCCTTTCAGTAGTCAATATATGCTTATAGGTGGGTTTTTTTTGGGGGGAAGAATAATGCAAATAACATGGTACTTAGCTCTAGAGTAAATAAAGGCAGATTGTGCCTTTTAAAAGGAATGGACTTTTAAATGGATTTTTTGTTTTTGCTTTTTGGAGAGGGGAGGGCAGGACAATTGGGGTTAAGTGACTTGCCCAAGGTCACACAGCTAGCACCATGTTAAGTGCCTGAGGCCGGATTTGAACTCAGGTCCTCCTGACTCCTGGGTGGGTGCTCTATTCACTGTGCCACCTAGCCACCCCTTTAATTTTTTTGAAGTAATCATTCTTTACACAAGATCATAATGTTTAGACTAAGCACCTCAGAGGTCACCTAGTCCAACCTTCTTATTTTATAGCTGAAAAGACTGAGAGGCAGAGATGTTAAATGACAAAGTCTGAAATTTCTTTTGCTTTTTTGGGGGAGAGTCTAGTATTCATCTGGAAAATGTCTCCCTCTCCAACTCCATTCCCATATCCTGGCTGCCTCCCTCCAAACATGAAACATACCCCATCATGGAAGGCCAGCCAGACATCTCCCTCTCCCCCCCCTCCATCCTCAACAAACGGGTATGGCCTGTGGTTCTCTTGTGAACCACACCTTATGACACATATGATTCAGACTACTGTTAAACATCAAGGCATTTATTTTGATAACTCTCTAAACAGTAAATGCTTGTGGGTTGTTTCTCAGGGACATTCCCATGTAGGTGGGTCAGGAGTCATTGGACTAATGGGACTATGTTCACAGGGCCATGGATGCCCGGAACTTCTGGGTAAGACAGAATACAGCCGCTGTGAGGGCTGTGCACTGGCGTGCTAATAATTTCACACTTAAATCTCGGTAGCCTCTCTCACAGGTCAGCTTTGCCGCCTGCACAAACTGATAGTAGGCGCAAACAACGTCTTTGAGGTTCACCATGACATCTCTGTGCGACCTCACGCAGCGCCCACAGTTTGTAAACCCGAAACACAAGGCCAGCAGCTGGATGAGGTTTCGGAAAGTCTCTTGCACGGCGCTCTGCATTTCTTCAGGGGACTGGTCGATTTTAATCACATGCTGACAGCTAGACATGAGCTTCTGGGATCCTGTACAGAGACAATTCCTGTTTTCAGAAAAGTACCAGGCACATTTGTCTTGGGGGTGTTTGTTCCCATGTCCCCCAAACTGTTCTAAAATATCCTGTAATTCCACCACATGATCCAGGAGCTGGCAAAAGCCATCTGGGGATTTGCAGAGTCCAGCTTTCAGCTGCTTTACGATTTTGGTGTAATACTCAGACCAGAGGCAGTTACTCCTTAGATGGGGCTCGCTGCTGCAGCAGCTGTTGCTTCTGGTGAGCTCAGGTCTCCAATGCACAAAATACTGGCCTTCTGAGGAAGGGGGAGTCGTGAGTGGGGCTGAGGAGAGGGTCATCTCCAAATCAGAATTCTCATCATCGACCTCAGGGTCTGAGCCACGAAAACAAGTGGCGTAGGCTAACTGACAGCTGCATTGTTCCATCCCGATTTTGGGTAAGATCACATCTTTCATCCCTGCAAAATCCAAAGAACGATCTGATCTGTGATTCGTGGAAATACTAGGATTGTTTTTATGAACAAAACATAGGAGAGGCTTCTTTGAAGAAGGAGGCACGATACTAAGGCTTTCCTTTTCCATTTCTAAGATATCACCACATGTAGAGGGAAAATAGTTGGGACACTTCAGTTTCTTTAGGCTGTAATCTGTTCCCTGCATCACAGCTTCTCCCAGGTGAGATGAAGGTGGGTTCTGTGGGATTTGCCCCTGGGTGAAATCCACAGGTAGGAGAGTGACACTAGGGGGCGCTTTTCCCCTCATTTCATCATCAAGGTGTTTGGGTACAGAACTCCCTTCATGAAATGTTGGCAAACCTGATAGGATGGACAGGTGCCCATTAAAGGCATCGGAGTCTAAGTGCTTCTCTGACAATAATAACTCCTGCTCTTTGGGGAGCCTGGTTTGGCCTAGGCTAACTAGGAGGGATGTTTCTCTGCCTTCTTCTTGCATATGCCATAGTGGTGCCTGATTAGTCTTTGTTCCAAGTGTCTGCCACTTAGAGAGAGGGGCTATTTCACCAGACAGATCATTGATCTCAAAAGACAGCCTCACACTGGCTAAGGACTTTTTACTTGTATCATCGATCAGACCTTCATCCAGATCTTTCCTGGGTTCCTCCTGAAATAAAATATCACTATTCTGGTTGATGTCACAAACAGAAAAACCTGCGTCTTTGCTGCCTCCAAAAGAAGGTTGCATGAATCCTTCCCCTCCTTGGTCTTCAATAGTAGAAAAAGGTACCTCCCCTCCTGAATTTTTAATGCATTCACCATTTCTGGATTGGTCTCCAGAAGAAAACAAAGGCTCTCGGCATTTCTGAATTGATTCCTGTATTGGGTTTTCCAACAAATGCCTGAATCCCATTTCAAATTGTGGTTTTGTACTGACCCCTGGGATTCCTGGGGTTACTTCCTGTTGCTCTGGGCTCACTGTCAAACTGTCTTTGGTTCTTGGAGAGATGTTACAGGAGTTGGAGGGGCAGTTCTGAGTCTCTGCAATTTGGTCTTTGCAAACCCTGACATTTCCATCTTGAAGTTGCAAGGTTTTTTCAGAAGGATCCGACTGGTCATTTCGTTCAAACAAACCTGAAGACAGGTGATGGGGGACACTGCTTGGAGTGCTGTTCATGGTCAAAGGGGCAATGCTAGAATTTTCTTTATTTTCTGGGTCAATCCTGAGGCGAACTGCTGAAATGGAAGAAACAAAAAAATCAATGACTGATTTGGTTTCCATTGTTTCAGGTTCCATTTCCATTAAATTGGAGGAGTGATTTTTACTCTTGGCTTCCTTTGGAGGAGTCAATAGTCCCAGGGCCTTGGTTTCAAGAAGACCGGGTTCTCCTTGCATGTCTTGTAATGATGACACAGTCGGTGAGTGAGAGACAAAGGAAAGGTAGGGCTCCCTTTCGTAATAGCACATATGGTCTACACTTTCCAGGGAATATGAGGGAGCTAAAGGAAAGGTAACCTGAGATGTATAGTCAGTTTGTAAGAAAGACCTTCTTTTTCTCAGAGTCTTGGCATATTTCTTCACCCCCACTCTTCTGCTGTGCTCTCTTTTATGTGGTCTTGGAGTCAGACCTTCCTCTGAGCTCTCTCTTTTTTTAACTTTGGACTCCAGATCACTGCATTCCTCAGTAGGGACCATGCTGTGATCTAGATATAAATACAGAAAGAAAAGTACAAGACAAAGTTATATATTACACAAGATGTACCAGAACAACAATGGTTACAATAAAGCTGTAAGTCTTAGTGTAACGGATAAAATTTGTGATCATTCTCAGTAAGTATGCTTGAATGGCAGTCACATCACCTAACTTGTTAATTAATACCTGATCTCTAGTACATCATTCTGCCTTCCTTAGCTATGTAAAGTCCCAATCCCTTTTTTTTTTGCCTTTTTTGTAGGGCAATTGGGGTTAAGTGACTTGCCCAAGGTCACACGTCTGGTTTTTGTGTTAAGTGTCTGAGGCTGGATTTGAGCTCAGGTACTCCTGACTCCAGGGCCAGTGCTTTATTCACTGTACCACCTAGCTGCCCCAAAGTCCCAAACTCTTTAAAGGATGATTTTTCCCTTCATGTACATCTTTAATTTTAAAAAAAAATTTTGTGTTTTATATTCACATACTATTTTAAACTTTAATTCTTAATTAATTTTATTTTATTATTTAAAATAATTTTATTTAAATTCAATTCATTTAATATAATTTCATTTAATTAATTTTTAGAGTGTGTGTGTGAACATTCTGGAAGAATCTTTAGATCACTTGGGAATATGTGGCATGTGTGTGCGCATGTATATATCTCTATGGGCTCTTGGGGTAGAGGAGAGTTATGGGCAAAGAGATACAGGATCTGGCAGAAATACATCCATAAAGCTCCCAACTTTCTCCACAGAAGGACCCAAGAGCACCTCTAAGCCCTGTGGTACCATTACTACTTAGTAAGTACTTTCCAGGCTCATGGCACCGTTCAAAACTCCTCCAAGATCAACAACGACAGATAAAACCTGCCATGACCTCACCTGAGAGGGAATCTGAGGGTGTCAGCTTATCAGCTGCATCATAAAATTCATCATCAGAACTGGTGTCTTCAAAACTTGGAGAAGGATTTAAAAGAAAGGATTCTACCATGGAGGCTGAAACGGCTTTCCAGCTTTTCCCCTCTTGAACTGGCCGAGCCGAACCATTCCTAGAAGAACTGCTCTCAGAGCTATTGCTGAGGATGCTGGCGGGAGAAACGTTGGAACACAGACTGTAGTAGTCCATGCTGCCGCTATCGTACCACCTGGGGTCCACCGTGGGTGCATTCAGCTCATTCCCTGGGCTGGATCTAAGGTCGCTTGGATGATTGGAGAGCTCGGTCTTCTGGAGCTCGGTGTTGGCTCTCTGGGACAACTCCAGGAGGCAGAGGAAGCCGTTGGTCTCAATCTGGCCTCTTTCCTCCTTGATGCCCAGAGAAGATGGCAGACTGTTTTTATCTAAACTTTCTTTAAAGTTGGATGTGTGGAAATGGAAAAACTCAGGCCTGCTGGAGGAGCAGGCATCTAAGTCATCCTCTTCCAGGGCATCCATCGAGTCACTGGAACCACTGGTCTTGCAGCCCCGGCTCTCGGTATTGGCGGAATCCGAGCCCTCAGAGAGGTTGTCAGTGACGCTGGTAATGCCATTGCAGGTGTTTTTCTCAGTCTCCGTTGGAGTGACACTCTCATCTTTCTGCTCACTGAGCATTTCCTGTTCTTCTTCTTCACAGAGGGGTGTGATGTGGTCAAATTTCACTGGGTGCCTGTCTGAAAGGAACTCCAGGGAAGAGTCAATTTCGGACGATTCCTCTGAGTCGCTGCAGGCTCTGGATTCATAACCTACAAGACAGAGGCACAACAAAGGTTCTTAATCTCATTTGTGTCATGCACCCCTCTGGTAGTCTGGTAAAGCCTGGGGATCCCTTCTCAGAATCATATTTTTAAATAACTGAAGGAAATAATCAATCATGTCACGTAGAGGTTAGTGGAAATAAAGATGTCTTTTTTCCCCATCCAAGTTCACGGATCCCTTGAAAGTCCCCAAGTTACCCTTTAGTAGAGAGTATAGAATGATAGAGGCATTTTATAGTGAGTGCTTTTGAGATTTGCAAAATGTTTTACCTGTATTATTTAATTTAATTCTCACAACAACCCTGGGAAATAAGTCCTATTATTATCTCCATTTTAGAGATGAGGAAAATGAATCTAAGAGAGGTTAAGTGACTTGCCTAGAGCTAATAAGGATCTGTGACAGGATTTGAACTCAAGTCTTCCTGAGTCCCAAGTCCAGTCTTCCGTTCACTGCTCTATCTATTTGGAAGCATCCAACTCAAACCCAGCCTGGGGATTCAAGGGATTCCACGTAGAAGCTCATCTGACCTCCCAAGTATCTTTTCAACTTGCCTTAGCAAGGCCTGAAATTCCAGGAGAAAAAGGCTTTCATTCTACAATAAGAGATAGGGCTTCAGATTAAAATGCTTTTTTGGGGGGGGGGTGGAGGGAAACAGTACATTATTTAAAATTAAAACTAAGGTGTAAATAATCACCATGTGATCTTTTCCCAGAGGACAGTGAGAAAGTCCTCTCTCTGGGGGTGGGGGAACAGAGAGGGAAGAGAAGGAAGGTGAGTACCAAGATGAACTTGTCTACACTACAGTTTGTCTTGGGCCAGATGTAATTTAACAGATGGAAAGTCAGTGTTGGGGGTTAGGAAAACCTGGGCTCCAGTCTCCTCTCTGACACAGGCATCTGGGTGCTGCAGTGGGTAAGAGATGAGATTTGGAGTTAGGAAGAAAGGAGTCTGAATCCTGCCTCAGACTCTTACTGGCTGTGTGACCTCTCTCAGCCTCAGTCTGCTCATCTAAAGAATGGGGAACCTCACAGGGTGGCTGTGAGAATCCCATGAGACAAAACATAAACATAAAGTTCAGACCTTAAAGCGCTATTCAAATGTTGTTTGTTAATTATGATTAGTCATTTTACTGTTGTGAAGTTTAGAACCAATGAGTTGACAATTTGTATTAATAGAGGGAGTTTGCATATTGGGAAATTACCTCCACTGATGAAATCACAGGTTTGGACCCCTCCTCCCAAGATTCTCCCTTTGTCCCTACCCCCAGGCTCCGGCAGTTAAATGGGAACTCGGGAGTGCATTAAGTCTTGCATGACTAACCTCAGCTGTACTGAAAAAGTGAACTCTGTTGTTTTTCTTCCCAGACCCTTTGCTCTTCTCAACTTTCCTACTTTGGTAAAGGGCATCACCATCTTTCCAGTAACCTAAGGGTTGCGAGCCTGGGTCATCCTTGACTGTTCATGCTTGGTTACTCCACATGTGGAAGCAGCTGCTAAATCTTGTCATTTCTATCTCTGCAACATCTCTTGGTGTCCATGACTTCTTTTCATTCATAGGGTCACTTCTCCCATCAGGTAGACAAATCACTCCATCGTCACCTCACCTGGACTCTTGTATAATCACCTTCTGGTGGGTCTCCCTGTTTCAGATCTCCCCATTTCAATGGGTCCTCCACTCAGCTGCTGAGCGATTTTCCTACAGTGTAATTCTGACTGAATCAACCCCCTACTAATTCAACTCCAGTTAGATGCCCATTTATCACCTTTAGGATCAGCTATAAAGTCCTTTGTTTTTCATTTAAAACTTCACAACCTAGCCCTATGCTGTCTTTCCAGCCTTATTAACTCTCCTGCACACACTCTGATCCAGCCAAACTGGCCCTTTTGCTGTTCCTAACACCTTTGCTTCAGCTCTCCTCACCTTCTGGCTGGCCTGTGGCAATGGCCTCCCAATATGTGTCCCTGACTCAAGTCTCTCCTTCCCTACACTTCATCTCCATACACCTGCCAACATTATTTTCCTCAAGTGCAGGTCTGAGCCTGTTACTTCCCTACTTAATGTACTCCAATAGCTCCCCATTGCCTCTAGAATAAATAATAAAAACACTCTATTTGACCTTTAACATCCTTTACCTCCTGGTCTCAACCTACCTTTCCAGCTAAATTAATTACATCTCTTTGTACATGTTAAGGTCTAACCAAACTAGACTTCTTTCTTCCTTACACACAGACCTCCATTTCCTATCTCCACATGTTTGCACTAGAATGCCTATAATTCAGTTGTTTCAGTCAAGTCTGACTCTTTGTGACTCCATTTGGGGTTTTCTTACCAAGAATACTGTTCATTCTACAGTTGAGGGAAACAAGGTTAAATGACTTGCCCAGAGTCATACAGTTAATAAGTGTCTGAGGTCAAATTTGAACTTGAGTCTCTCTGACTCTAGGCCCAGTGCTCTATCCATTGTTCCACCTAGCTGCCTGCCTGGAATGCACTCCTTCCTCACCTGTCTCTTGGAACTTCTACCTACTTGCAAGATGCAACTCAAGCATCTTTTCTGCATGAGGCCCTTTCTCCCCCCAAAAAACAAGCCTTCCCAATGGCCCAGAGTCTTACCTTCTTCAGCAGAAATCCGATGAACTTGTTTATTTCTACCCCAGAGGAATATGGAGGCAGTTGAGTCAACAAACAATCTGTAGTAGCCAGCAATGAGGCAGGCAAGGTCTTTAGCACTATTAGATTCCAGCAACAGAGTGAGAAGCTTCAAAGGTAAAACAAGATCTATTATTTATATAAGGACAAGAGAATTTTCAGAAGATAATGTCAATGCCTACACATGGCCCATATTCTGGCATGGCCAATACATTCCATCATCCACTGCCATTTTGGTAATGAAATGGATGACCATATAAGGGTATTTGTGATAGAGGGGGAGGGGCAGGGAAAAGAAAGTGGGAAAATTTGCCCCTTTTGTCTCCCTCAGGGTAACTCTCCTTCTTTAATACAAATACCTCAAAGTAATGGCCCCTTCCCAACACAACCACTAACCCTACCACTCCCTAACATCTCCCCGTACCATTTCCATTTCCCTTGAATCACTGAATATGAAAACACAATGTAGTGAGAAGAGGGAAAAGGGAAGGGAATAAATAAGTATTCACACACCACCCACTATGTGCCAGGCTCTATGCTAAGAGCTTTTACAAATATCTTATTTGAAGAGGAAGAGAGGGACAGAGAAGAAGTGGAGAGGGGAAAGGACAGTAAAAGTGTCATCACTTTTGGATGTGGGGAAAAAAACCGCGAGATTTAGAATTTCTAAAATAGCGGCAGGAGAGCATTCCAAGTTAATCTCCCAATTTCAGTTCCTACAACATCCTCAATCTAGCCTCTAGGGCAATGTATATGGCATAATCTCCTGGTCTTTACATCTAGTCTTTACAACCATATGGCAATTTCCCCAGTGGTTTCTTTTCCCACTATAATGGCTTTGTATTTTGTTCCAGGCAATGGAAACATTTCTGAACCTTCCCAGGGGTTGGTAGACTTTAATAGGCACAGTCAGCCTAGTTGTGACTAGCGGACAATGTGATGCATTCTCCTGGGTACAGATACTTCATCATTTTATTTTTTGTACAAATTGCTTTTTTAATCTTAAAGCCACAGTATCTCTTTCTCCCCACAAGATTGACGGGGACAAGCTTTGGAATTCTGATACACAGAGTTGTCTGACCTTAGTTACCTTGACATCCTGAAGATAAATTTTGACCATGCTCACTTTCTCCGACTCTTCCATAAGTTCTACTCGGCTAATATTTGCAAACTCTGCCAGCGTTGACATAATGTTGAGTTTACTGTTAATAATCTGGCTGATTCCATACTTGGCTCCAACTAGAAGGGCGATGTAGGATTCTCTGTCCTGTAACTAGGAGAGAAGAGGGGAATGAGGAATCAGCTTTCTCCCATATCCACGAGATAACACATCACTTGCAGATTGAGAGAGGAAGGCAATTTACTTTATTTAATAAAATGTTCCTCATGCATCTAATTGTCAAAGTGGCACTTGTGCTGGTTCATAGTATTCTTTGCTGAGGGGAACATTGTTTGATGACTATTAATAAGAAGGTTGTAGGGGCGGGTAGGCGGTGCAGTGAATACAGCACTGTCCCTGGAGTCAGGAAGACCTAAGTTCAAAACCAGCCTCAGACACTTAACAGTTACTAGCCGTGTGACCTTGGGCAAGTCACTTAACCCCAATTGCACTGCCTTCTCCCCTCCAAAAAGCAAAATGAACAAAAAAAAAGAAGAAGGTTGTCTGATTTCAGGTAACCCAAGGGCAGGGACTGGCTGTTTTAAGAATAAGGTGATGCTTGTACTTCTTTTCCGTAAAAGATACTCATGGATCACCTGTCATGGCACCTTTCATTTTTAAATAGTTTTAATAGAAAATGAATAAGCTCCTCTGTGAGTCCAACATAGAGACCTTTTTGTTGTTGTTGCTGAGTTGTGTCTGACTCTGTGTCCCCATTTGGGGTTTTCTTGGCAAAGATATTGGAATGGTTTGCTCTTTCCTTCTCCAACTCATTTTATGAATGAGGAAAATGAGGTAAATGGAGTTAAATGACTTGCCCAGGGTCACACAGCAAGTGTCTATGGCCAGATTTGAACTCAGGAAGATGAGCCTTCCCGACTCCAGGCCTGGTACTTTATCCACTGTGCTACCTAGCTTCTTCTCCTAATTAGAGAGACCTAAGACAAGAACAAAAGGAATGGAAGTGAAGGGAAGACTCAGGAATACAGGCTCTTGCTAAGCAAACAGGACATAAAATACCCCTATACCTGCCTATCTCAGAGTACTGAGACTGACAAAAGGTTCTACAATAATAATAATAATAATAACAATACTTTACATTTAAACAACGCCTACTATGTGCCAGGCATTGTGCTAAGAGCTTTACAATTATCTCATTTGTTCCTGACAACAACCCTGGGAGGTGGGTTATCCCCATTTTACAGAGGAGGAAACTGAGGCCAACAGAGGTTAAGTGACTTGCCCAGGGTCACATAGTTATTGTCTGAGGTCAAATCTGAACTCAGGTCTTCTTGATTCTAGGTCTAATCACTGTACTATCTAGCTGCACTCTAAATCGGTACAGAATCTGTTAGCTGGGGTTGGTTTGTCCTTCTCAGCCCTTCCACCCTCTGCTTTTGCCTTGACACTCCAAGAGATTGGGGAGCAGAGAGCTGACGGGATGAGGAGAGAGGTCAGGGACCAGAAAGTAGGTAAAACTTGCGTTTTGAGGGCTCTCTTTCTCTATTCCTCTTACTCTTCTACCTCCCGATGTCCATTCACTTCTCCATTCTTCCCCTCTCAAGCTCATCTCAAATCCCCCATTCAGGGTCCCCCTGATCCAAAGTGACCTTTTGTCGCTTCTCCTCCACTCCACCAAAAATTCCATTCTCTTCTTCTATCTTCCCAAGGTGTAAAGAAAGTAACCTGATTAAACCAATCCCTACAGAAAGTTGGCAGGGAAAGTAGAGCCTGGTGACTTTTCTTAGCTGCTTCTTCTAGCACAGGAAAAGATTAAGAAAATCCGCTTCCCTGTTCTATGCCCATGATTTAATTAGGCAGAAAATCAGGAAGGACTGGTTATGATGTTCTGGATTCAGGTGCCCTTCAAAACATCTTTTTGCTCCACTAAATCACTTCTATATAAGTGACCCCAGAAATGCTTGGTTTATCAGTTCAAAAGTAATACTAATTGGAGTTATTTATATGAACAGCTTCCAATTTATGTCCAATTACTGTGGCAGAGAAAAATGATTATGCATGGCATTAAATGTATTAGATAAATTGTTGTATATTTTATTTGATTACAGCATTAATCTGTTTTCATGTGCTGTTTTCAGTAATTTGTAGCTTAGCCAGCAACTCACAACTTAAAGAACCAAACCAAGCCACACATCATGCATGAGTTTCTATCCCTACAACGAACCAAGCTATAATGAAATTTTAATCTGTATATTTGTCATCTGGCTTTGAGACTAGAGTAAAACACACACATAATAAAATGGTATTTTATAGACAATGCACAACATGCTGGATTATTATTATTATTTTGGTCAGGGGGAGAGGAAGGACAGATGACAATGCTGAGGGGTTATATGGAACCAGATCTGGTCTAGGGAACTCCTGTTGAGAAAATTCCTTCTACCAGTGCAGGTTGCTACCTGCTCAGAAATTTTATTATTTTAGTGAGTTGCCTGGGGATGCTGAGAAGCTAAATAATTTGCACAGGCTTAGAGAGCCAGAAGATGTCAAAGGTAGAAGTAGAATGCATGGATGAACTTTTTGACTCTGGATCTTGACTGGACATCACTAACTGGAAATCATGAAAGATTAAGACTGAATTATAGACACAGAATGTTAAGGCAGGGAAGGACCTTTTGAGATTGTCTAGTTCAGGGGTTTTTATACTGGGATCTGTGAACTTTTTTTTGTTGGTGGAGGTAGTCAGGGTTAAGTGACTTGTCCAAGGTCACACAGCTAGTTAGTGTCTTGAGGCTGGTACTCCTGACTCCAGGCTGTTGCTCTTACCACTGCACCGCCCTTCTGTGAACTTAAAAAAAATTTGTTTTTACATAATTGTGTTTCAATATAACTGGTTTCCTTTGTAATCCTATGTATTTTTATTTTATACATTTAAAAAATGTTTCACCAGATAGCCAAGGGGGTACATTACACAAAAAGTTGAACAGTCTTTGCTCTTTGTCAAGCAATCTCATTTCACAGATGAGGAAAGCTGAGTCCCTTCAAACATGGAAACATTTGGTTTGAAAAGTAGCTTGGATAGCCTTGTTCTCTGGAAACTAAATGGAAGAGAAGTAGCTTCCTCACATGAGTGAAAAGCCATGAACAATACCCCCCCAAAATTTGTAAAACCTTAAACCATACTGAAACTGATGTGGGTCTATCACCAAAGGATGTTATTTCTCCTGTGATGACTTTAAAAAACAACATGGCAACGCCAAGACCCCAAGAAAATAGCAAGTCCTTAAAATACATAATCTCTAAGGTCCCTCTGAACACTAACAATCTACGATTCTGTTTTCACACAGTGCAAAAATAACATATGACATTATCCAAAATGTCTGTGTGCAGTGTTTTCACAAACAAATGAAGTTACTGTGTAATTCCGGCCATTTTACCTTTGTTTTTGTTTTCAAGAACAGAATAAAAGAGGAAAAACAAACATATGTTTTGTTGGTACTGCTGTGATCATGTAAACCATTACTGTCTATAATGATTTAATTGTGTGGTTGATTCCCCAGGAGAAGAACAGGCAGAGCTGGGAACAGAAATGATACAAAAGGTTCTCATCATTTTGGTCATCAAACATTCTGTACCTCAGGGAAGAGGCTACGTCCCCGGGAATTGGAAAGAACACTCCTGGGAGTGACTGGGCTGGTCTTCTGCCTGTGTGGAGGCATAAGCCTTTTCTGAAACATGGCTAAAGAGTAAATTTGTTCTGCATGATTTCATGTTTGTTACAGGTTTTCTATCTCTTTCCTTCTCAATGGATGGAGGGAGATTATGGAGACAAGAAGAGAGTTTGTAACTGAAAATAAAATAAAATTGGATTAAAAAGTAGTGTCTCCATTATTACTAAGGTGTGTTCAATAAGATTTTAATTTTGTGGCTTTTGAATATGGGAAGTGATGTTACCTATTTTTTTTTTTTAAGCAATCAGGGTTAAGTAACTTGCTCAAGGTTACACGGCCAGGTGTTTCTGGGTGGGTGCTAAGTGTCTGAGCCCGGGATTCGATCTCCAGGTCTTCTCAACACTGGAGCCGCTGCTCTTACTTGCTGTGCTACCTGGCCGCCCCAATGTTACCTATTTTTTAAAAAAATTACTCAAGACACCATTAACTTTTAAAATGTTACTTATTTTATATGAGATATCACTTTTACTTCTATAAAAGTACTCTCATGTCTACAATAAAAGTTTTCACATTAAAAATGAACAAAAACAACAACAAATCCCGCCCCCTCCCCAATACTATGTCATCGAATCCTCACAATAACCCTAGGTTTTGTTAACGCTTCAGTCCTTGCATTCTTGTCCGACTATTCCTGACCCTATTTGGGGATTTTCTTGGCAAAGATACTGGAATGGCTTGTCATTTCCTTCACCAGCTCATTTTACAGATGAGGAAACTGAGGCAAACATGGTGAAGTGAGTTGTCTAGGATCACTCATCTAGTTAGTATTTGAGGCCAGATTTAAACTCAGGAAGATGGGTCTTCCTTACTCCAGGTTTGGCACTATTCACTATATTACCCAGTTGCCCAAATAACACTGAGTTACTACCATTATTCCCAGTTCTCAGTTGCAAAAACTGAGGCAGACAGAAGTTAAATGACTTGTCTAGGGTCACACAGCTAATAAGCATCTGAGGCCAGATACCAAGTCAGGTCTTCCTTACTCCAGACCCAGCACTCTATCCAACTGCACTCTCTAGCTACCTCTAAAAAGTCTGAGCTTGAAGAAGAAACAAATGATAAAGGCTGAATAAATATATATGGATGGCAACTGGCACTAGATGAATGAGCTTTTCCTCTTTTTTTTTTTCTGTAGTATTTGTAACAGGAAAGACTATGTGCCACATGGTGCAAAGGGAAAAGTGGCGTCACAAGACCAGGGGGCTCATCCCCAAATTCTGCTACTTACAAACTTCTGTGACCTAAGACAAGTTATTTAATTTTCCTAGGCCTCAATTTTCTTAGTTGTGAAAAAATGAGGTTGAACTTGATGACCTGAGTCCCCTTCCAGCCTGTAACCTAGGATCCAATGAACTTTAAAATATGTTCATTTTAGTTAATGGAATGAAATACAGCTGTTTGATAACTCAAGTCAACTAGTCCATTCCTGTCTTCTACTGAACGCTTAACCCCACTGCATTATCTGCCCTAAGATATAATTACCTACACAAATTCTATGAAATTACTTAGGCCAGAAATAAATTTTGACTTCCAACTGATACATACCATTAACGTGGCATTAAAGATTTTCCCACCATATGTCTTCAGTTCTCCAAGGATTTGTAGATAGTTCAGACGTAGTTGTGCAGCAGATATGAGTTGCTTGAATAATAAAAGAGACAAAGATTGTTTTTAAAAAAGCAAATCCCCTCAATCCAAACAAGATCTAAAAATACCTTGAAAAACTTATAACAGAACTGAATGACTTTGGGAAAAAAGCACAAAGAAAAGCTCACTGCAGAGACACTGCAAGGGGAAACTAGAAAATTGTGATGAATGAGAAAGCTATAGCTAATTATTCTGCATAACCACACTGAAAATGTACATTTATTTTTTTTAACCAATCAGTAAACATTTATTAAGCACTTACTATGTGCCAACCACTGTGCTAAGCATTGGGGATGCAAAAATAAGGAAAAGGGAGTTCCTGCCCTCAGGGAGCTTACAATCTAATGGGGGAAATTTGCAAACAAATATATACAAAACAGGTTATATACAGAATACATAGAAGATAATTAACTGAAGGAAGGCATTGGAATTAAGTGAGGTTGGGGAAGCCATGCCTGTAGAAGGTGGAATTTTGAAAATGTACAACATGTTTAAAAGACAGAGCATTTCATTTTTGAATAGAGCACCAGCCTTGGAGTCAGGAGGACCTGAGTTCAAATCCAGCCTCAGACACTTGACACCCTTATTAGCTATGTGACCTTGGGCAAGTCACTTAACCCCAATTGCCCTACCCTCCCCTCTCCAAAAAAGGAAAAAAAAAGCATTTTCCAAAAAAAAGATTTGTTCTTAATTTAACCTAATAAAATTTTTCCATATAAAAGGCATAATACAAAAAAGATTATGTATGAAAGCATGAATCTCTGTTATGAACAGCTTGGCTTTTTTTAAAAGTATATTATAAATTCATCATGTTACTTCAAAGCCGTCCTGTGTGAGAGAGAAGCATTTCTAAGCATACACAATTATATGTGCGCTGTTGTTTAGTCATGGACCCCATTTGGAGTTTTCTTGGCAAAGATATTGGAGTGGTTTGCCATTTTCTTTTCCATCTCATTTTACAAATCAGGAAACTGAGGCAAACAGGGTTAAGTGACTTGCCCAGGGTCACCCAGCTAGTAAGAGTGTGGGGCCAGATTTGAACTCAGGAAGGTGAGTCTTCCTGACTCTAGGTCCAGCTCTCTATCCACTGTGCCACTTAGCTGCACACGTACTCCCCCTCCCCAATTCTGTAGGGTACACACGAAAAAGGACAGAATCAGCCAACAAACACACTTCCCCTCCTGCTCTACCTTTGATTTTCCAGTAACTACACCCCCTTATAGTTTTAGAGTTCCTAGGGCAGAAGTATCAGACTCAAGCTGACCCAAAGGCAGCTGCAACACTCCCCAAAACAGCCTGAACCAGATTAAGAGGAAAATGGGAAATATGTAACAAAATAAATAAAACACCATACACCATGGATAATGTTGGTTTATGGTTTTCTAAGTTAGTATACTCCCTGCAGGTATCAGTCTGCATTTGAGTTTGATAGCATTGACCTAGGGCACTGTAAACTTATGGGATTGTGGTGGTTTTGTCTTTACAGCCCAGATGGTTAACAGAAACAAAGACCCTGATTCAGGAGCACATTCACCTGAAAAATCACATCACAGGATTTTATTCCTGCCTCCTGCCTTCTCCTGACTCAGGATTCTGCTGTTTACCCTTCCAAGCCTAGCATTAGGAACTAATTGCAACTTCTGAACAGTCTTTCTTTCCCTAACCCCACTGCAGAATAAAGTCCTTTGATTTCTTCTCTTTGGAGAAGGCCATGTTTACTCAGAGGCAGTTAGGTGGTGCAGTGGATAGAGCACCTGACCCGGAGTCGGGAAGATTCATCTTCCTGAGCTCAAATTTGACCTCAGACACTAGAGCTGTGTGACCCTGGGCATGGGACAACCCTGTTTACCTCAGTTTCCTCATCTGTAAAATGAGCTGGAGAAGGAAATAGTAAACCACTCCAATATCTTTGCCAAGAAAACCCCCAAAGGGTCAATTTAGAGTCTGACACAACTGAAAATGACCACACAACAACAACAAAATGTTTGCTCCAGTGATGCTCTGAACACTCTGGGTGGGCACTTCATCTATACTTATCATCTAGTTCTTTATCTATATTCATGACAACAGTCTTGTCCAATAAGTGAGGCCTGGCACAGACCTTCCCTCAAGAAAGATATCCCAGCATGGCAGCCCATGTGTCCATCACTGCTAGGTTTCTGCAAGGCTGTTTCTAATCTCCCTACATGGACACTATATGCATGATGGGAGAGTGGGACCAATTCTTAAGAACAGACTATACTTTGATTATCCTTGCTTTTGCTTTTCCATTTAGGAGATGTTTCATATTTAAGAGTTAATGGCTTCCTTGTGACTGATTTGTGTAAATGGAATACATGGTGGGTACTGAGGAGCAAGCCTTCTTAGTTTAGCTGTGCACACACAAAGGTCTCCCCTAGAATGCTGAAAGTGGGTTTTTAGCATGTCAGCTGAGGCCAGCCTCAGCTCTGGGAAACCCAGATCTCTTCTGACTATAGACTTCTATGATTCTGTGAAATTTCCTATCTTCCTGGACATACGAGTTTCTTTTTGTTTTTGTTGTTTGCAATTTCTCTGGAGTACACAAATTAGGGCTTACCAATTCCCAGGACTTATTTGCCCATAACCTGGAGGGCACTTGCTAAAGGCAAGAAATATCCAAGTGGGGTATCCTACTAGTCACTGGTACAAAGGAGCAGAATTTATTTGCCAGAACCCAAAACAATATGCTTTAGGAGAACCATGGAAAGGAGGAAAAACCATATTCTGAGAGTCTTCCTTTCTAAATATGCATCTGAAATGGTTGGAGAAATTATAATATCAAACTAGAGAAGGCATTCCAGAGAAGATGTACCATGAACCATTATAGGAAAATATTTCAGCATTAACACTTTGTGTCTTCCCCATCACACCTTCTTTCAATTACACAGCTTCTGAGAAAGGACTAAGAAGAATAGAATATAGATAGAAAGAAACAAGCAGAAAGTCACTAACAAAGGAAAAGTCCTTGTCTGGGACAATGGCCTTCATTCCACTATGCTTCCTGCTTTTATCCATCTCAAATTTGATACTTCCCAGAATGTAAGTATGTGATTGAGTTTGTTCACTAATATTTTAATAGGATAAAATGACATTTTAGTAACCCAAAGAAATTTCAGACCAGTGTGGCCTATAACAGGAACAGTAGTCCCAGGGGCCATTTGTCTCAGCTTACACAATATAAACATAACTCCAAGGACTCTAAGGATTTTGCTATTCTGAGAACTAGAAAGGCCTTGAGGGGTTAACTTAGTCCCAGTTCAATTCTCAGATATGCCCAAGGGCTTTACTTCACACAAGTGACACTCAAGGGTTCTCAGACAGTACATCAGACAAAGCCTGGGTAGTCTAAACAAAGGCAGTGTGTCTAAAACACTTTTTCTGCCTATTAAAAAGTGAGTCTAATCATAATCGCATAATAAACACAACAGTAACAATAACAGCATTTATACAGTACTTTAAAGGTTTGCAAAGTTCTTTATTGTCTTATTTGATCCTCAAGACAACTCTGTAAAGTAGATATTATTTCCTTGTTTTGCAGATGAGGAAACTGAGGCTGAGGGGTTGACATTCTCAAGGTCACATAATTCAGATCCTCCTTACTCCACGTCTATCACTCTAGGTACTGTACCATCTGTACATGACCATGATGAGTCAACTTGTGTTAGAGGTAGGATTCAAACCCAAGTTCACTGTATGTGCTACAACAAATCTGCTAGAGTTTTAAGTGAAGTCTGAGAAAAATATAATTTAAAAAACCAACCCTATCATGTTTACATAGGTCTCAATGACAGATTTATCAAGAATAAATGGTACCTTTTGCCTGGGCTCCAGTAAGCTCTGATTCCTCTTCATATGGAAGCTAATGGCTTTCTTTATATCTTTGCCTCGCATGTTCCGGAGCAAAGTTGGAGATATAAAATTCTCTATTCCCCAGTCTTTCCTGTCAAGAGACAAAGATGATGATTTTAAAGTGCACTTTACTCTGATGAAGAGTGTAATTATATTTTATCCTCTACTTATTGTTCCCACAAGCCTATAATTACGAGACCATTTTGCTAGTGGAGGGCCCATTTAAACCAACCTCCACAGCAATTATCAACAACTATTCAGGAATTAAGCACCCAGTGCTATTTTCTGTTGGCTAGTCCATTTACTCTATGTTATTTGATATATCCTGTGGGTTGAGATAACACAAACCTAACAAGGACAGAATGGGTGAGTGTCCAGGCACCGAGCTGAGAAATAGAAGGTAACTCTTACTACAACTATCAATGTACCTTCAACTGTGAATCACCCTCTAAGTCTCAGTTGCCATCCAGCTCTATAAAGGGAAGAATAGCCCATCTCATTGTTTCTTTCTTTCTTTTTTTTTGCCTTTTGGAGGGCAATTGGGTTAAATAACTTGTCCCAGGTTACACGGCTAGTTTTTTTGCATGGGTGTTAAGTGTCTGAGGCTGGAACCGAACTCGGGTCCTCCTGACTCTGGGGGCAGGTACTTTACTCACTTCGCCACCTAGCTGCCCCATCTCATTGTTTCTTAATGAGGCCACATGTGTGGGGCTAACATGCATACATCTGAGGGTCTAGGGACCACTCCCTATTTCCCATGCCTCCCAAGTAATATATGCAGTGTGATATATTATCCCATAAGGATGGCTTTAGAGCTTCTGACCAAAAGGGGCTATGGTTAGAAATACAAGCAGAAGTGGTTATAAAGCACACATTGTACTTTCTGGGGGTGCTTTCTCAAATCCCTTCCACCTATGCACACAACACTCAATTGCACCAACAACAATATTTATTATGTGTCTACTATGTGTCTGGCTCAGTGGCACAGTGGATAGAGTGCTGGGCCTGAAGTTAAGAAGAAAATTATCTTCCTGAGTTCAAATCTGGCTTCAGACACTTAGTAGGTTGTGTGAACTGGAGCAAGTCACTTCACCCTGTTTACCTCAGTTTCCTCACCTGTAAAAAGAGCTGGAGAAGGAAATGGAAAACCATTCCAGTATCTTTACCAAGGAAACCCCAAATGGGGTCATGAAGAGTTGGACAGGACTGAAACGACTAAACAACAAGAACATGTGTCTGGCACTATGTTACACTCTCATGACAAAAAGAAAGGCAAAAAGACAGAACCTGCTCTTGAGCTCATGGCTTAATGGGGAAGAGGCCTGTACTTTCTTTTTTGTTGTTGTTGGGTATTTTTGCTTGTTTTTTGCTTTTTGGAGGGGCAGTTGGGGTTAAGTAACTTGCCCAAGGTCACACAGCTTGTTTTTGTGTTAACTGTCAGAGGCTGGATTTGAACTCAGATCCTCCTGACTCCAGGGCTGGTGCTCTATTCACTGAGCCACCTAACCACCTGAGGATCTGTACTTTCTAAGATCATACCTTCAAGGGCCAGCACAGACATCACTGGTACTGATGCCCCCAACCAGAAATGACCTCTTCTTCTTCTGAACACTTAAAGGTGTTCTTGGACATGCTATTCACGAGACAGGCCATACTGACTTCTATAGCAGTCAGGATGGACGTGCCTTCTTGCTAGCAGTCCCCCATGCTTGGAAGGCTCTTCCCCTTACCCCTGCCTCCTGACTTCCCCAGCTTCCTTCAAGCCTCAGCTTAAATCCCACCTTCTTCATGAAGGCTTCATGAAGCCTTCCCAGGACTTCCCTTCCTTGCTCTCTCTCTCTGAGTGATCACTTTCCAATGATACCTATATATCTTGTATGTTCATTGTCTCCTCCATAAGAATGTGAACTCCTTGAGGGCAGGGACTAGGCTTCTTTTCTTTGTATACCCAGTGCCCAGGGCCTTGTACATAGTAAGTGCTTAATAAATGCCTGTTTACTGATTTTTTTTTTATTTTCCCCATTAGAATTCAGTCTCCGCAAGGGGATGATAAGTTAACAAAAAGATACTGGTAGGATGGAACACTGGGCCAAAATAAATATAACAGAGATAAATGTGAAGTCTTACACCTTATAAGTACAGATGAGGAGGTATGGTTTGAAAAGATCTGGAGGTCATAGTAGACTGGTAAAGCTTAATTTGAGTTTATGTAATGTGGCAACTGAAAAAGTTAATGTGATCTTGGTAATTCGATGGATTTCTAATGAAGATATTGCACATTGGTCAGGCCTAGAAGCACTAGGAAGCACTTGTACAGATTCTCCCTTTTCTTTGCTAGTTAAAGAAATTAATCGGTTTCTTAATTTAAGATCCATGAGTTCAAGGACTAAGGATAAAAATACCTTCCTGTGGGATAGCTTGAAAGAACTATTGCTAAGGAATCATCATTAGGAAGTTATCTTCCTCTATAGTACATTGTAGTGCCATGACTAAATCAGGTTAGAGGCTGAAATGGAGACTATGGAATCTTTGTCCTTTAGAGCAGGGAGTTCTTAACCAATGGGTCCATGAACTTGGATGGGGAAAAAAAAATTACATTTTTATTTTCTCTAACCTCTAATTGAAATTTGGTATTTCCTCAACTTTTAAAAAACATTATTTTGAGATGGAATCCATAGGCTTCACCACACTACCAAAAAGGGTTAATAATAATAACTAAACCCCTGCTTTAGTTATTAAATTTAATTATCGAATATTACATATTGTTGACTACTTTTGTTACTTTAAGGTTATAGGTCCTAACAATGATCTAACTGATGTTTAGATTATCTTTTGGTCCATAACAGAAGAGAGTACCTGGGTATTCCACTTACTCTATGTATTTCAAAGAGATCTTCTGTGGTTGGGCACAAGCATAGATCCGTTCTTGAATGTGTAATGCTGCTAGTCGTAATGCAGAGCTGCATTTCATTTCAACCGCAAACCTTTCCTGAAGCACATCGCTGCAGCTCTGAATTCAGTGATATTGAACCAGTGAGAAAACAGAACAGTGGTCCATTAGATAGAGTTTTCATGTTCATAGGTTTGAAAGGTTAATAGCATACAAAATTAGTGATGGCAAACTGGAATCAAAAGTCGCATGAGGTTTTCTAAGATTCTGAGTACCTTGTTTTGTTTAGTTGTTGTTTCTTAATTTATAACATATGGATAACTCCTAGGCAGCTCCCTCAACAGTATCAATCAGATTAACTGAACTGGACCTATAGCAGTACAGTGGGATGGAAAGAGAGCTCAGGCCTAAGAACCATCCTCTTCCACTAACCAGCTGTAGCTTACTTACGTAAGCTTTTATGGACCTCATTTTCCTTACCTGTAAAATGAAGGGATGGAGAATATATTAAAACAATTTTTATTGTGGGAAATAACCCTAATGATTTAAAAAAGATATTTTAAATCACATCATTCATACAGAATCATCAAAAATTAGACTTTTTTCCTAAGTCTCAGATCTTTCATCAAAGAAACTTCATTAATAACATAGGGAAACAGTGAGGTTTTGGGGTGGGCCAGAATGCTAGAATATGTATAAAAGTCAGAGATTTTGCTGCTGACACATACACATAATAAAGCAAGCAATACTAACCAGGTGTTTTCCTCGCCTTTTTTTCCTAACTCTAACTTCACAGGCATGCTCTTCAAAAAAGAACTAGAGTAAGGTAGTTTTCATTGCCCCAGCTCCACACAGTTCCAAACAGTAGGTTTTATAGTGTTGCAGTAGGTTTTAGAGATGGAAGACCTTAGTCAGAGATATGAGAGGAGCATAAGAAGTTTTCTAAACCTAAGTCAGTCAGTCTGCCACTAAGGACTTGGAATCAGGTGGGAAAAAAAGGTCATCTCATCCAGTTGTATTCTGGCTTTTGTGGCCTCTGTGACTCTTGGGGTGACTGATAGCCTTTGGCTAAGCTATAAGAGCTGTTGATCTTTCTGTCAGGGAGAGGCTTCAAAGTCACTGCATCACACACAGATAGCAGCAAAGCATAACAGCTGGCCCTAACTAGGCTATCTATCTGAATCCCAGCTGATTGTAACTGATAGCATCATGGCAACCACAGACAAGCATTGATACCCAACAGAGAAAATGTGACAAGACAGTAGAAAGGCAACATCTATTGCAGATATGTTACATCCAGAAGAGATATCCAAGGAAGAATAGTAGAGAAGGGTATAGTGAAATTGCCAGAGAATCTTAACCATCCTAAAGTATCAGAGTTACCCCAGATAGGCTTGTTTTCTACCTACGTGTGTTCCCCTACTGGTAGTATGATAGCTGGTAAGAGAATGCACCACGTTTGTAAATGTGGAGACCTTGTCTTATCACTCTAGGGGCTGTGCTGGTTGATTAAATGTTATTTGCTCTGGCTAATTTGTCCTTATGTGCAGCTAGGTGGTACAGTGGATACAGTGCCGGGCCTGCAGTCAGGAAGACTCTTCTTTCTGAGTTTAAATCTGGCCTCAGACACTTGCTATCAAGTCACTTAACACTTTATGCCTCAGTTTCCTCACATATAAAATGAGTTGGAGAAGGAAATGGCAAACAACTCTGGTGTCTTTGCCAAGAAAATCTGAAATGGGGTCACAAAGAGTTGAACATGACTAAAATGACTGAACAACAACAGCAACAACAATTTGTCTTTGGTTGCGTGGTAAAAGAAAGATAAATCATGGGTGCTCACCAAGTATTGTTTTGAATGGATGCTGACTCACAGAGCACTTTGAACTAGGAGTAGTTATTCTGGAGTCCCAAGGGTGAGAAGGTATCCCTAGTGTTATACTGAAAAGGGAAAGCTAAAGAATAATCACATTTTTTTTCTCTTGTAAAAATAGTTGTTATATTTTGGGGATTTTTTTGGCCACAACAATGTGTTAGCTTTTGCTTCTCATTATTAAAGTTTAATTGGTGTTTTTTTTGGTTTTTTTGCTTTTTGGAGGGGGGAAGGCAGGGCAATTGGGGATAAGTGACTTGCCCAAGAGCCCATGGCTAGTTTTTTGCTTTAAGTGTCTGAGGCCAGATTTGAACTCAGGTCCTCCTGACTCCAGGGCCAGTGCTCTATTCACTGCACCACCTAGCCACCCCCAGTTTAATTGTTTTTTTTTCCCCTATTGAAAGATATTCTAACAAATACACATCATCTTTTAAGAAGGAAATCTGTCAGTACATGACACAACACATACTCACCTGCAAATAGAGATATTCAAAGGCAACTGGATCTTCTTTCAGGAGATCCAATGGATCCTTTGGGACAAAACACAGTCTAAAAAGGCATCTGTAGTCATGTGACTCTTTTCTTTGTACCACCTAAAATGTTTAAGTTAAACACAATTAGTCATTTTAACTTCAACCCTCTGATTATAAAAATAGCATTTTGAAAGGTAAGGCAGTAAAAGACAGCCTTTGTTGACTCTAGCTATAAGCAAATGCACCATCAAGGGGAATCATGAACCTTTGGTTTCAGTTTTTGTACTAATTCTGACAGGAACAGAAGAAATAAAAAACTTTAGTGTTATGGAAACAGTGTTATGTTATATGGTTTGGGGACCAGAACTCTTCTGTTATTAAAAATATTTTTAGACTTAATGAATATAGTCTTTCTTCTAAATAGGAAGACTTTTTATAACTTCAAGGAAATAGCTAAAAATATGTCAATTTTTCATGAATTATGACCAACTTCTTTCCCTCATTTTCCTCTTCTAATTTCACAGACTCACACCATACCTTCTCTAACACAGATTTACAAAGTCCAACCGTGGTGGCGCAGGGAAGGCAGGAGAGAATCCTATCATTGGCCAATTTTCAAAGGCCTCTACATATAGACAGGAAAAAGGAAGTGTACTGTCTTTGAAAATAACTACTACAAGAAAGACAAATAAATAACTATAAGAAATAAGACAGTGACAGAAATGTAGTAGGTTTGGCCAAGATAGGGGAGAAAAGGAAGTAGGAGACAGAAGTATGAAGAAAAAAAAAACCATTTAAATAAAAAGATCAAAGGAAAAACAAGAGAGAGAAATGAAAACATAGTTTTAAATTAATCCATTAATGCAGGGTTGCTTAACTTTTTCATGTCATTGCCCTCTTTGGCAGTCTAATGAAGCCTATAAACCTCATCTCAAAATAATGTTTTTAAGTGAATAAAAGACATAGTAATATATAAAAGACAAAAAAAAACTGAGTTATCAACATGTGTATTTTTTAAAAGTTCAAAAGAGGACACAAACAGGTCAATTTTGTTTCTGCTTCATTAAAGCTTTTGTGTATCCCAAAATATATATAATAGAAGATATTTCTATATATAATATTCTTTCCCCCTAATCTTTGTATTCAAATATTTGTGTTTTCTGATGAATGCTAAGTTCATCATTTTTAGTTCATAATTTTTAAAAATAGTTTTAATTAAATTTAATTAAAATAATTTTTTAAAAGACAAGTGGAGAAAATACAAGCCTGTTTATTTTTGACTATTTATTATTGACTCAACAGAGTTCTCTCATATCACACCCATTATTAAGAGAAATAGTTGTACTAGGGATGGTGTAGAGTTTAATTCAAGAAGGCGTTAGGTGCTGACTTACCTGCTCAATGAATTCGTCTTCATGGAGAAGGTGCAACTTAGAGATATTATACTGCTCCTCCAGGGCAAGAGCAAAGTGATCGATGGTACGGATGGACAGCTTTTCCTTCACAGTGAGGATGATGTCCTGGTAAGCAAAGAGAATGACCATGGACATATTTCAATGATACCATTTCTGAAAGCATCCTTGCCAGGGAACATCACAAACATCTCTTTGCCAGAAGAAGAGACTGGCTTTTGGCTTTACATTCAGATAAGGTGACAAAGACAACAACATGCTCTCCTTGTCTGTCCTTAGGACACAGGCAGCCAAACTGGGGTACATATGCCCCCAAAGAGTTACATAAGAAACTTGTCAAGGGTGCATGAGAAATAGTTGGTAAATAATTACATTGTCCCATTGGAATATTCCAAAAAGTAGTAATATTAGTGAAAAATTTACATACCAAATAAAATTTTCTTTATGAAAATGAATTTATTTGATTGCATTTCTTAAATGCATGTTCATGGTAAAATTTGGGATTTATTTCTTTTCATCGTGAAAAGGATGTACAGGGAGGCTTATTGAAAGGCAAGGAATATAGGAATAGAAAAAGGTTGGAATGTGATGGAATACTACTGTGCATCCATGCATTTTTTCAAATTTTATTGCAATTATGCTTAGTCATAGTGAGTAATACGTATATATATGTATGTGAATATGTATTTCTTATTGTTTTATTCACTCCCAGTCTCTTCTCATTCTTCAACCAAAAGACATCTGTCATGTCCCTCCTTTTCTTTTCTTTTTTTTTTTTAAAGCAATTGGGGTTAAGTAACTTGCTCAAGGTTACACGGCCAGGTGTTTCTGGGTGGGGGCTAAGTGTCTGAGCCCGGATTCGATCCCAGGTCATCCTGACTCTGGGGCCAGTGCTCTTACTTGCTGTGCTACCTGGCTGCCCCCCAATTCCTGTTTATTAAGGGCCTGCCATGTGCCAAGCATTGTTTTAATCTCTAGGGATACAAAGAAAGACAAAGAGAGACCCCGCTTTCAAGAAGCTTTCAGTCTAATGGGCAGACAATATGAAAACAACTTTGAACAAACAAGATACATTCAAGATAAACTGGAAATAATCAATAGAGGGAGGGAATTAGCACTAAGGGGGATCAGAAAAGATGGGATTTTAGCTGTGAGCTCATTGAGAAGAAGGATTGTCCTGCTTCTCTACTTATATTCCCAGCACTCAGCATGATTTGCATCTGGCAGGCCCGTAAAATATGGTTCTTCTTTCATTCATTTAATCCATTTTGGCCAAAGATATCATGCACAATATCTCTGCTTACAAAGGGGAAATGTCTGTCTGACCTGGCGTTAGGCTCACGTTTTGACTCCAACATAGCTATGTGGTCAAAGGCAAATTATCACTTCAAACCTGAAGCCTCATGAAATCCTCAGAGGCCATAACCTACTGGAGAGTTGTAAACTGCCTCCTGGGGAGAACCTTTGCATTGACGGCATCCTTGATATGCCTTTCCTTCACTTGTAAGAGGTTGGCAGTGTGCTGTAGTAAATACTGCTAGAGTGTGGTATCTAAGTATTAGCTGTTATAGGAGGAGAGTATAAATATATCTGGGTTTAGCTGCAGGGCAGATGTACTTAGATACACCTGTAGTAAGTTCCACCTCTGACACTTAAAAACCTCTGTTGTTCAGTTGTGTTTGACTCTTTGTGAGCCCATTTGGAGTTTTCTTGAGACAGATATTGGAGTGATTTGCCATTTCCTTCTCCAGCTTACTTTGCAGATGAGGAAACTGAGGCAGACAGGGCAAAGTAACCTGTCTAGGATCACCCAGTTAGTAAGTATCTGAGGCTAGATTTGAACTCAGGAAGAGGAGTTTTCCAGACTCCACGTCCAACACTCTATCTACCCACTGAGCCACCTAGCTGCCCCCAAGGAAAGATCAACAAAGACATAAATGGGCTGTGATTGGTGTTGGTTAAAAGAATTCTTACACCAGGAGTTTCCATAGCTCCTTCTTCAATCATCAAATCTTCCTTTTCCACTTTGAATAACTATTTTTCCTAACTCTGAAATTATTTCATACCAGGGACACGTTAATACTAACTTCTTTATTCTTTCTAAAAATACTTCATACACTTGTTAAGCAAAGCAGTGTCCAGAAAGAGAGGAATAATAATAGTTGCACCACTAGGTAGACCTTATCTGTTTAGTCCTGAGCAGTACATTTTAGGAGGAACACTGATAAGCTGGACGAGGGGGTGATCCAGATTGTCAAAGGCCTCAAACTGAAGAAACCTTAGTGGAGTCTGCGGGGAGTCACATGAGGTGGGGGTAGGAGGAAAGGTTGATAACTGATACTTGAAGTGATGTCATATGGAAAAAGGAATATAACCTTTCCTGATTTGTTCTGCTTGTTCTGCAAGAGCAAAACTAAGAATGGGTAGAAGTTTCAAAGAGACAGATCCAGTTTGGGTAGAAAAAAAATATCTGTACAACTAGAGTTTCCAAAAGCAAAATTATTGCTTCCCTAGAGGTTTTCAAGGAAAGGCTAGATGATCATTTATTGTGGGCACTGTAGATATTATATTTCTAAGGGTTCAGGAGAAAGCTGGGCAAGATATCTCATTTTCACTAATGGAATTTATCCCAGGAGAAATGGGAAATACCCAAGAAAGACATTCTGAAGGCATAAATACAAACAATTCCAAAGAAAAGGAAAATAGAGAGATTTGTCTGAAGAGATAGATGTGGATGTACAAGGAACTCACTAACCAATTTAGATTTTTAAAAAGTATACAGAAAATGAAAGCAAAACCAAGTGGCAGAATGAATATGTCTGTGGCATGGTCCTGTAAAAATAGTGTAAGCAATGCTAAAATAAATGCTAAAAAAAAGCCTAAGGAATACTAAAATCAGAATGAGCTTGAGACTGGCAAGGGAAGCTAAGGACGACCAAAAAAAGGTTAACTTAATTGAGTTTTGTGGGGTTGGTGATGGAAAAGGAGAATTGAAGAAGGGAAGTGATTTTTTGCTTGAAGATAGGATGATGATAACTAATGGAGTTGCTCACTTCCTGTTTGTTTGGTCTTTTTTGTTTTTTTTTTTAAAGGAAAATGACTTTTACATTGGGCATGACTGAACAAAAATGACTAACCAGGATAAGTAAAGATATAATAAGAGAGCACATATTTGCCCTTAATGAATTCAAGTCACCTAGCCAAGATAAACTGCATCCTCTGAGACTACAAATATCCCTATTTTTTTTTAAAGGGGGGGGGGAGGCTAAGAACAGATTCTGCAAATTATAGACCAGTGAGCTTGACTTTGATTCCTGGAAACATTCTAGAATAGATCATTAAAAAAGATGGTTGGTAAACATCTAGAGAAAGAAGAGGAGATTTCATAGAGCCAGCATGGTCTCATCAAATGAGGTCATGCTACACTAACCTCATTTTTTTTTCTGACAGATTACTAAAAAGGGAATTCTTTAGATATATATTATGTAGTTTTTTTAAAAGCAAGGCTCTTTTTTTTTAAAAGCAATTGGGGTTAAGTAACTTGCTCAAGGTTACATGGCCAGGTGTTTCTGGGTGGGTGCTAAGTGTCTGAGCCCAGATTCGATCCCCAGGTCATCCCGACTCTGGGGCCGGTGCTCTTACTCACTGTGCTACCTGGCCGCCCCAAAGAAAGACTCTTGATAAAGCTACTCTTACAATTCTTGTGGAGAAAATGAGATAATGATTACATGATATAAATTATAATGAGAGGGATTCAGAACTAGTGGCAAGGCTGGATTCCAAGAGCAGTTCTTGATAATGCTTCAATGCCAACATGGCAGCAGTTCTCCAGTAGTGGAGGACTCCAGGAATCTGTGCTTGAATCCTATGCAGATCAATATTTTTATCAGTGACTTGAATAAAGTCACTAATAAATGGCATGTTCATCAAATTTGCAGATGACACAAAGTTGGAAGGGATGGCTGACACACACTGGATGAGTCAGAACCTAAAAGGATATTGAAAGAATTAAGAGCTTTGGTATAAGATGAATTTTTTCATGTTATAAATATTTAATTTTTCATCAGAATTATCTCAGAATGTTATTAAATTTGTATAAAAATAAGATAACATTAATTTAAAGACAATGTCATTGTTTTTAATTAAGAATGAAGATTGAAAATATCTGGGGAGATAAGTCCCAATTAGAAGATTCTCACAGCAGCTAGCAGCATTGATTTCACTCCCTGGATATTGACATTTTTTCCCCAAATCTTTCCCGCTTGATATAACTTCCTGCTCTCCATGGCCATAGGGGTTCACCCCTGTGCTACTGGTACATATGCATCCACCAACCTATTAATAGCTTATTAATCCATAAGATGAAATTTAGTAGGAAAAAATGTATTCTCAAGTATGAGGTGGAGTTTCTTGTTTTGAGAGATGATGAATGTAGGATCCAGATTGAGACATATATTTTTTTTGATGTTTGTTCTACCTGACTGTTTATTTGTTACAAA
Organism: Petaurus breviceps papuanus; assembly: GCF_028583685.1. Classification (NCBI taxonomy): domain Eukaryota; kingdom Metazoa; phylum Chordata; class Mammalia; order Diprotodontia; family Petauridae; genus Petaurus; species Petaurus breviceps. The sequence continues at coordinate 63,416,598 of NW_027185764.1, read as the reverse complement.
GGTTTATTTGTTACAAAGTTTTTATTCTTCTTTTCCTCATTCCTGGGATAGGGAGGTGACAGGGAGAGAAAGTAAGATTTTTGTTAACTGAAAAAAAATATATTGAAACAAATAACAATAAGGCAGGGGAGGCATGTTAGGCAGAAATTGTTCTGAAAAAGGTCTGGGAATTTTACTAGGCTGAAAGCTCAATGAGTAAGAAATATAATTTAGGGGTGGCTAGGTGGTTCAGTTAATAGCTGGCCCTGGAGTCAGGAGGACTTGAGTTCAAATCTGGCCTCAGACATTTAACACAAAAATTAGCCATGTGACATTGGGCAAGTCACTTAACCCCAACTTGCCCTCCAAAAAGCAAAAAAAAAAAAAAAAACAAAAAAAGAAAGAAATATAACAGTCAAAGAAGCAAAAAACAAAAAACTGTGATCTTCGCCTGCAGTAAGAGGGACAAAGCTTTTAGGAAGTGGGAGGTGATAGTCCCACTGTACCCTGCTCTCATCAGAGTATTGTGTCTAGTTCTAGGAGAGAAACATGCTGATAAATTAGACAGTTACCCAGAGGAGGGCAACCAGGATGAAGAAAGGCTCTTAGTCCATACCACATATGGATTAGCTTAAGAAATTGGTAAGGTTTAGCATGGAGAAGAAAAGACTTGGCAAGGGGACTATGATAGTTTGTCTTCAAACCTCTGAAGAGATGTCATATTGAGGAGAATTAGACCACTTCTGCTTGTCCCCAGACAGTTGAACCAGAAGCAAAGGGTAGGAATTGCAAAGAAGAATAACTTTCTTTTTTGGGGGGGGGCATTTTTTGGAGGGCAATTGGGGTTAAGTGACTTGCCCAAGGTCACATGGCTAGTTTTTGTGTTAAGTGTCTGAGGCCAGATTTGAACTCAGGTCCTCCTGACTCCAGGGCCAGTGCTCTATTCACTGCACCACCTAGCTACCCTGAAGAATAACTTTCTAATAATTATAACCACTTAGTTATCTAAGTGGTTTCACTAAGTGTCATGGCTGCCTCAAGAGGTTCTGGTTCCCCCTCCCTGGAGGACTTTGAGCAGGGGCCATACAATTATTTGTTGGACACCTTATAATGAGGGTTCTGGATGTGTATGAGCAGGAGTAGATAGAAGCCGAAGTCCCTTCCAACTCTCAAGTTCTCCAATTTTGTCAATTACCCTTTGGACTAGATGCTCCCTTGCTCCTTTCCAATTTGGAGATTTTATAATTGCTTTTCACAAAAATCACATACAATCTGTACTTATTTAGTTTAAAACTAACTTAATTCTCTCCTTAGTAGGCACTGCCATTTCTGCTATAAAGAAACCTTCTTTTGGGGGTGCTCTCCTTTAGGCTTATGCCCAGCAGAAAGAGAGAATATGGTACCTGATTCCATGTACCAGCCAAAGAAAGGTTAATGTTGTACCTATGTATGTGGTCTCATTGTATACACACTGTATACACATATATGTCGTGGATATTATCTACTCCCTAGAGCTACATAACCCTAGTTAAACCTACTCTACCACTCTGGGAGTGGTGATTTTATTTATCCAGCGTTTCAAAGTTTGCAAAGCATTTTTGTAAGCAAAAATTCTGTTTTGATGATGAGTCATTCTGTATATATATTTTTTAAAGCAATTGGGGTTAAGTAACTTGCTCAAGGTTACATGGCCAGTTATTTCTGGGTGTGGTGCTAAGTATCCAAGGCCAGATTTGATCCCCAGGTCATCCCGACATTGGAGCCGGTGCTCTTTACTCTCTGAGCCACCTGGTCTCCCCTGATTGTGTATATTCCGATATACCACATCCTACCATAGTCTGTAGAAAGAAAAACCAGATATATGATGGGGGAAAAGAGGTCAAGAGAGAAAAATATGCCCCTCACAAGAAAGAGATCAGCAAAATCTTCCAGTGACCATAAATGACAGCTAAGAGGCCCAAAAGGATGCTGAATAATGTAGCCAAAAAAACACTTAAAAGTACATTGTCTTATTAAGGCCTCTATCCAGTGAGGCAAATATGATAAACATTTTCCCCAGTTTACAGGGGAGGAAACCGAGGCTTGAAGAGAATAAGTGACATTCTTAAAGTCAAACAGTAAATGTCAGAGGTTGGATTCAAACCCAGGTTTCCTTGCCTACTAAATCCAGCGCTCTATCCACTGGGCCATGCTGCCATATCTACTCCTCTGATACAACTACAATATAAAGTTAGTCCTGAATGTGTACATTGCTACTACATTTTGTTTTTGAATGGATGTCAGCATAAGGGGTTGATCTTGGACTCCATGTAGAGTGGCTCACCAGCTTCATTATCTTCGTTTATCTAAGTGGTTTCACTATTTATCAGTCCTAAGGCAGAGAGCCCAAGGATAAGATCTCAGGATGCTATTTCTCTTGCTAAAAAGTTCATTGAGGAAAAGAAAAATTGAAATAAATTCACAATACCTTCACAGTTGTGTTTTTCTCAAATTTGAAAGCTTTGGTCTGTCCATTCTCCAAGTAGACTTTGAGAACATTGGGCATACATAGCAGAGCATTACCCTGAAAAACAAAATCATTAAAACCAATGCTGAGGAAAAAAGACTCTCTGTTCCTATTATGAAATTTTCAATCAGGTCGACATAAAAAAAAACAATCAATAACTCTAGTTATTTAAAGCTAGCCTATGTGCTATGTACTATGATACAAGGGGGAAAAGGAAAGGTAGGCTTTTATTTTTTTTAATATCTAAGAAACTCTTAAAGTGGAATAGAATCAGATGAAAATGAGTCATGCAACAGCCAGATTCTATTTCATTGTAATGTTTCCCCTGAATTATTTATTAATCGTTGTCTGTTATATTTGACTATTATTTTGATTTTCAGCATTGTTTTGTGTGGGTACTTTATAAAAGGCAATTTTTGACTTCCTCGAGGGTTGTTGCTTTTTAAAAAAAATTCTATTATTTGTATTAGAGACTTAAAAAATTGACAAACATGAGCATTTCTATTTACAAACAGAAAAAAAGAATTGTATATGGCATCACAACTATACCTTGAGTATAGCTATTTATTTATTTATTTTTGCCTTTTGGAGGGCATTTGTGGTTAGGTAACATGGCTAGTTTTTTGTGTGTGGGTGTTAAGTGTCTGAGGCCAGAACCGAACTCGGGTCTTCCTGACTCTGGGGCCAGCGCTTTACTCACTGTGCCACCTAGCCGCCCGAGTATAGCTATTTAAATATACATACATATACATGTACCACACACATACAGGTATATATGTGTGTGTATACACACATGTATATGTTTATGATTTAACACAATTTTGCCCAAAATGGTCTGCTTATGTGTGTTCTGATCCTCCTTTGGCTTTCCATGTATTAAAAAAAAATGTTTCACTGATGTTCTTTTCTTTCTTTTTAAAAAAATAATTATTATTGCTCAAAACTCCCCTTTCCAAACTCTGCCCCCACTCCACCCCACCCAACCCTTCCTTGTAACAAATAATTAGTTGAACAAAATGCATCCATATGTTGGCTGTGTCTGAAAATGTTATGTCTCATTCAATACCTTTGGTCCATCATTCTTGCCAAGAGATGAGAAGCATGAAATATGAGTGTTCTGTGTTTCCCCCACTTTGGAAATTCCTTTATGGCTCACTCATTTTTCCCTCTATTGGACTCCACTTTCTTTTTTGGAATAAATCTTTATGGATATATTTCATTTTTTATAACACCATACTTTCTTCTAGTATCTCTCCTACTTCCCCTTCTAGATAATTGTCCCATTTAAGAGGAAGAAGAGACAAAATATCAGCAAAACTGATAAGTACATCCAAAAGTCTGAAAATGTATGGAGTGTTCCACAATTGTGGACCTCCTACCTCAGCAAGGAAGGGAGGTGGGGAGGAGGGTATCTTTTCCTATCTATTCCTTGGGACCATGTTTTTTTTTTTTTATTTTTGGAGGGCAATTGGGGTTGTGACTTGCCCAACATCACATGGCTAGGTTTTGTGTTAAGTGTCTGAGGCCGGATTTGAACTCAGGTCCTCCTGACTCCAAGGCCACGTTCTATTCACTGCGCCACCTAGCCACCCCTTGGGGCCATGTTTGTTCTTTGAGATTTTGCAACTTTTACTTTTCTTGGTGGTTGTTCTTTCCATTTGCATTGCAGTTGTCCGAGCTTATTTTGGTTTCTTGGCCCAGTTTACTTTGATCTGCATCAGATCATGTAAATCTGTGCTTCCATGCATCATACTTGTTATTTCTTATTGCACAGTAATATTCTGTTACAGTAATGTACCACAGTTTGTTTAAACATTCCACAAGTGATGAGTATCTATTTTATTTTCAATTCCTTGATACCAACAGAAAGTGCTACTATAAATATTTTGGTCTACCTGGGGCCTTCTTATCAATAATCTCTTTGGGGTATAAGTCTAGTAATGGAATTTCTTGTTTAAAAGGTATGGAAATTTTAGTCACTTTATTTATACAAACTGGTTTTTTAAATGGTTGTATTGATTCATAGCTCCACCAACAATGCAGTAATGTCTGCTTTCTAATTTATTCTCTACATTCCACTATTTTATGGATGAATTCATACCATATTTATCATTATGATTGTTAATTGCATAATTTCCTCCATCTTGTTTTCTTATATATCTGCTCCCTTTCCCTGTTGCCCCTCTTTCCCAAAGGAGGTAGAAAAAGAAGGCTATGAACAAGACCAGTAATCAGTAATTGAAATGGTTTGTTCTTATATCTCAGCTCTTATTTTTTACCTTAAATCCAGACTCCATTTTCCAATGTTTGTACCTTTTTTCTGTCTTTTTAACCCCTCTTTATGATCAATTCTCCAACATGAAGTCTGTCTTGTTTGTGACTATTTCCTCCTATGTCCTCTCTTTTAAACTTTTCTCTTTCCTTTCCCCTTTTTTTCTCTTTCCTTGTTGAGTTTAACATATTTTTTTTACAACAAACTCATTGTGAATGTATATGTGTTCATTCCTCCTTTGTCTGGTTTATATATGTATGTGATTCATAAGATGTCTCCCCACCCCTTCTTCCATGTTTGTACATATTTCTTCTTGTGCATTCTAATTTTGCAAAATTATGAGTTCTTCCCCATTCTTCCTTACCTCTTTCCTGGTATATTCATTTTCCCTCATTTTATTTCCTCTTAAAAGTAAAAGAACAGAATGAAGAACAAAAACTAACATTAATACAGTGCTTATTATGTGCCAGGCATTGTGCTAAGTGTTTTACAATTATTTTCTCATTTGGTCCTCACAACACCCTGGGAGAAAGATGCTATTATTATTCCTGTTTTACAGATGAGCAAACCAAGGAAAACAAAAGTTAAATGACTTGCCTGGGGTCACATAGTTAGTAAGTGTCTGAGACTAGATTTGAATTTAGGTCTTTCTGACTTTGAGCTCAGCTCTCTATCCACTCTGCCAACTAGCTAACTCAAACCAAAACCCCAAACAATCCCTATGTATATATGTTATTTACCTTCCCCTGTGATCTTTGCATACAAAAGAATTCTGTACAGATATTTGTCTCTTTTTCTTCATCATAACATAAGCTTTTCATTTTGTTTTTTCTAATTGTTCATGTATCTTTATCTTTCCAGGTTTCTCTTGCTTTCTGTGTTTGCTCAGCTAAAGTTTCTGCCCAGATTCATCTTTTTTTGTCAAGAATATCTGAAATTCTGCTTGCCTCCTTAATATTTCATTTTGGCCCCTAAAAGACAATATCCAGTTTTGCATGACAAATTATTCTTGGTTGTAAGCCTTCATCCTTTAACTTTTAGACTACCATAGTCTGAGATTTTCTCTCCTAAAAGGTAGTTATAACATAGTCTTGTATCACTCTGTTTCTTTGGTACTTAAAGACTCTCTCTGTCTGCTTTCAGTGTATTTTTTTTTTTTGCATGGAAACGGGATATTGGCTATGATATTATTGGATTTTGTTAAAGTTTAAGCCTGTCACAGCCAAAGAGACATAAACTTATTTACCTTAAATTGATTACTGCTCTATTTTAAAAGATTAGGATAAAGAGAGGCTACATTTTATACTTAATGTAGACTTGTGAAAAGCGAGGCAGTAACTTCACAGTGCCAATGAGGGGTTATTTTTTGGCTGCTGAGATTCTTATACTAAGGTAGTGTAATGGTAAGGGAATTTGAAGATCTTCAGTGCCCCTTAATAAGGCTAAGGAATTTGAGGATCTTCCCTGCCCCTTAATGAGCCTCACTTGGAGCCCGACAAGAAAAGTTTGCTTAGGGGAGGCTTGTTTTTCAGGAAGGCCCACACCTTTTGTTACTTTGTAATTAGACAGTGGGTCACAAAGGCTGTGATGTCCTCTAACCCTCAAGAAGGGTATATACATACTCTGAGGTGAGGTTTTGCTTTGGGGTTCACTTATGGGAAGATTTGTGTGATTCGGCCAGATGATACTCTGAGCAGCTGTTGAGCCCTCCAACTTTGAAAATCCAGATGTTGGTGCTTCTCTCTCTGGTAACTAACTATGTATGTATGTAATGGTCAGACAGCTAGAAGCCCTGTCTGTTGTTCTGTTGAATTGTGTTATTTTTTCTGTCTGTATTTTTTGTCTGCTTGTAATTTCTCTTTGTATTTTCTGAAGTTCAGGGTGCTGACTTTTTTTCCCTGAACTAAGTGAATATGTTTGATTAAAGTAAGATTGTTAACCCCTTTTGAGTTGCTTTCCTTTAGAAAAACAGATCAAAGAACCTGTGCTAGCAGCCATCCTGAGTATGCTAGGGTGCTTGCTGTTATAGATAGTATTAGTATTCATTTGTGAGACTACCAATGGTTGGGGCTGTTTTAATTCTGAGTGGGAACTTATCAATGACTGATTTTAAGGTTGAGTGATAACATAACTTTCAACTCCCATCATGCTTTAATAACTCATGCAAATTATCCTTGAGCTTCACTAAACAACAGTGGAGGAATAGGTTGGGCCTGGTAACATGCATTACTGTAGCTACAATCTAAATTATTCTTCCTCTATGCAGTGATTGCAGAACTCAGAAAATACACAGAAAAGAGGCAAAGGAGATTCAGAAGGGAATACACACAAGCAGATCAGTTTTAGGAAAAAAAATGTTAAATTTAACATATACTTTAAAATATAACCGCACATAAAAATGTTCACGGTATCATACGCAGTGTTCTTTTTCAGCTCCTTGCAAATAGTAACATTCCTATATGTTGTTTTTCAAATTTGTGATATAAATAAGAGAAAAAATTTAAACTAAAAAATAGTTTTACAAAGTGGTCTTCAAACCTTTATGAACTGGTATAGAGTCTAGGGAGCAGAATTAGGAGAACAAGTTATACAATGACATTTATAGAGAAAAATAATTGTGAAAAACTTTAGATCTTTGATAATGCAATGATCAACCATGAGTCCAGAGGACTGGAAATAAGTCATGACATCCACCTGTTGGCAGAGGTTAAAAGGATAAAATTTAATTCAATTTAGTTCAATTCAATAAATTTTATTAAGTGCCTACTATGTACCCTCAGGCATTGTGCTAAGCACTGGGTTTAAATTCTAACTTCAAAATGAGACACACATTTTTATACATAACTATGTGGGAATTTGTTTCATTGGATCATGCATTCTTGTATACTTGAGAGTTTTGTTTTCCATTTTAAAAATTGTTGGGGCAGCTAGGTGGTGCAGTGTATAGAGCACTGGCCCTGGAGTCAGGAGGACCTGAGTTCAAATCTGACTTCAGACACTTAACACTTACTAGCTGGGTGACCTTGGGCAAGTCACCTAACTCCATTTGCCTTGCCTTCCCCCCTCCAAAAAGCCCCAAACATAAAAAAAATGTTTATGGGGGGTAGGGGCACTGTAAGCGAGAGATAATCAAACTAATTAATAAAAAAATCCTGACAAAATAGGCTTTTCCCAATCTCCTTAAAAGTACCCTTGTTTCCAGTTTCTTTTGACTTTCTTCATAAGTTATTTTTTTTTGTTTTGCTTTTTGGAGGGAGGAAGGTAGGGCAATTGGGGCTAAGTGACTTGCTCAAGGTCACAGGGCTAGTTTTTGTGTTAAGTACCTGAGGCTGGATTTGAACTCCCGAGCCGGTGCTCTATTCACTGAACCACCTAGCTGCCCCTTCATAAACCTATTTTGCTGAATATGGATTCTTTTCTCAGAAATTCAGTACTATCACAAGTCGTTCCCACACTTCAGATTCTGTCGTTTAAGAATCTTTCCTTAATTTAGCAATAAATGAATGAGTAAAAGTATTCAGAACACTACTACCAGAGAATAAGTATAGATTCTAACTGCAAAGCTTTAAGATAAAAAGCACAAATTACTAACTTGGTCAGTTGCTGAATTATTAACCCATGGTTTATGAACCAGGAGGACCAATACTTTGTCAAAGCATATGCCTAGATCTGCTAATGTGATTTTAAGCTAAGCATATTATAAAAATGTCAGCACACGCTTTACTATAATCCTGTATTCTCTCACATACTAACGAGGCTTATGGAGATCCATATTAATACGTGAAAGTATTGAATAAAATAATGATAATGTCTGAAATCTCTAGGATGATTCATTGCAATCTCAAGGAATTAATGTTCACAGACCTGAGAATGACCATTCACGAGTACTTCTTCAGCAAAGTGCACCTTAACAGGATTGGTCTTCAGCCTGGCTCTCTTCTCTTCAGTTAGAAATGAGGATTTAGGGACCCCCTGTGGAGCAACATATTAAGAATGAGAAAACTGACCTCTGGCATGGTGATTTTAATGAGCAACATAGTTAGCACTCATATCATTCAAATTCATTTTCTTCACAAACACTGCGTATTTAAATAATATCCACAGGAGAAGATAGACCTCATTCAGATACAGTTCTAAAAATATTGGGACTCCCTCTATATTGTGGAAATTATAGTATCTCAAATGGCACCATGCCCTCATCTTTTTCCTTCAAGGAATATTTCCTCAAGGCCTCGAGGGTGGTGAACATCCAGTAAAGGTATTTTGCCTAGTCAACTTTGATTTCCAAGTCCAGCTCCAGACCATTCATGCCTTGGGAAAGTCAGGGCTTTTGGTACTTAATGGAAGGAAGGAAGGAAGTAGGGAAGGAAGGAAAGAAGGAAGGAAAGAAAGAAGGAAGGAAGGAAAAAAGGAAGGAAGGAAGGAGGGAGGGATGGAACAAAGGAGGGAAGGAAGGAGAAAGGAAGGAAAGAAGGAAGGAAATGAGGAAGGGAAAAAGGGAATGAAGAAGGGAGGAGAGAGGTAAGGAGGAAAGGATGGAGGGAGAAAGGGAACGAAGGAAGGCAGGAAGACAAGAAGAAAGAAGAGAAGGAGGGAAGGAAGAAAGAAGGGAAGGAATGAAGAAGGAAAGGAGGAAGGGAGGAGGAAAAGAAGGAAGGAAGGAAAGAAGGAAGGAAATAAGTATTTATTAAGTACCTGCTATGTATCAGGCTCTGTGCTAAGCACTTTACAAATATTTGATACTCATGACAATCCCCCTTTTGAAGATGAGGAAACTGAGCCAAGCAGAGGTTAAGTGACTTGCCCAAGTTAGCACAGCTAGTAAGTTCCTGAGGCTGGATTTGAATTCAGGTCTCCCTGACTCCAGGCCCACTGCATCACCTAGCTGTCACAAAGTCAGGCTCTCTCTATACAGAGAGGCAAATGACCCACAAAGTTGTTAAGGAAGCTGTGAGCTATGATCTCATACCATCCTTTCATCCTCATTGGCTCAGTTTTTTCATCTGGAAAGAAAATACTCCCTCTCTTGCCTCTGTTGGCCTGGGACTTATGGAACCACTCTGGAGAAATTTCCTTCCTTCTCTACTTCTGACTGCATTGTGTTCTCAGTCTTGCGGCTTGGTGGCAGTGGAAGAGAGCTGTGCCTTACTGTTAACCACCCATGCCTACATTTACTCCCTTTATTATCTCCCCGTTTCTACTTTGCACTGATCGGACCCGGCACAGAGTACTGCACTCAAGTCTGGGTGCCACATGTTAACTAGGACCCTGACAGGGCACAGATGAGGGTAACCAGGATGATGAAGTAACTTGAAACCATGATGTACAAGGACGGATTAAAGAAAGCAGGAATGTTGGTCCTGGAGGAGAGAAGCTTGGAGGGGCAGAGGAAGAGAAGGCATGATAAGTGATAATGTATGAAAGGCTGCCAGGGGAAGAGGATGAAAGGTTCATTTTCCATCACTCATGCATAGTCATTGGCCCATAGTTTAGAAAAAAAAAAGGAGCCCCTAGAATGATTTTAGCATTAAGCTATACCTGAAACAGAAACTGGGAGAATGAATAAGGAATGTTTTATAAATTTATTTTCTAGAGACTGAAAAGTTTACACAGGTTTAATATCAATGATGAACCATAGTGGTTTTTTAAAAAGAAAATAACTGGAAGGTACCGGACATGGTAAGAACTTAGTAACATCACAAAAAATAAAATTTATTCCATTTTAGCATACATGAAAGAACACATTACTGATTAAAAAAACAAACAAAAAAATTACCTCAGCAAAAACTGACCGAAAACCAAACACATCAACCAAGGGGGACAGTGAATGTTCACCCATTCTTCCACCTTAGCAAGCAAAGGAGGGATCTACATTTTCTCAGTACTTCTTTAGGGACAAACTTCTTGACCACTGTAATGGCAGAATATTTAGTTTCAGGGTTTTTTTGTTTTGGGTTTTTTTTTTTTTTTGCTTTTTTCTTTTGCATATAGTGTTTTTCATGCACTAAATGGCTAAGGACTTTGAAGAAAGAAAAGCAAGATGGTGACTAATGCAAACAAGAATAAAAAGCATGGATTTCTGTTTGTTTGGGGGGGGGTTGTTCTTTTTGGAGGGGGGAAGGCAAGGCAATTGAATTGCCCAAGGTCAAAAGGCTAGTAAGTATGTCAAGTGTCTGAGAATGGATTTGAACTCAGGTCCTCCTGACTCCAGGGCTGGTCTCTATTTACGGCACCACCTAGCTGCCCCCAAAAGCATGGACTTCCATCACCTCTTTCATCTTCCTAAAGGTATAATAACAGTCACATGTTACTATCAACCAGATGATGCAGTGGTTAGAGATACAGCTAATACGTCTCTCCATTTTGACCAGTCTTCTAAAGGCTAAGCGACACTAGCTCCTTGAACCGTTCCTTACAGAACATGGTTTCCTGACCTTCAGTTCTCCCGGTTATCCTATGAATGCCTTACAGTTTGTCAGTATCCTTCTCCAACTGAGGTACCCAGAAATGAATGCTGTACTCTGAAGTGATCTGACCACCGAAGATTATGGTGGGCTCTTATCTCCTGTGATCAGGACATTATTCTTCTATTAATGTCACCTAAGGTGGTATTAGATTTTTTTTTTGTCTTTTAGTTGTACCACACTATTAGATCATTAAGTTTGTGGTCAACAAAAACTCCTATAATTTTTCCACATGAAATTCTTCCTCCAACTTATACTTGTGCCATTGATTTGATGTATTTAATCAAAATGCAGAACTATTAGTTGTGTGAACATTTTGCCATTCAGTCATTTCAGTCATGTCTGATTCTTTGTGACCCCATTTGGGGTTTTCTTGGCAGAGATACTGGAGTGGTTTGCCATTTCCTTCTCCAGCTCATTTTATAGATGAGGAAACCAAGGCAAACAGGGTTAAGGGACTTGCCCAGGGTCACACAGCTAGTAAGTGTATGAGGCCGGATTCAATCAGACTAGTGCTTAAATCCTGCCACTGGCCCTAGCTGGGTGACTATGAGTTTTTGGGTGGGTATGACTATATATACTTTGTGAAATGGTCAGTCATCACCAAAATTGACTTGTGTTATTGCTATCCATTTACAGAAATAGAAAGTCAATGAAGATATAGTTTCTAAAAGTTTGCTAACCATTTTTTCAATTGCATCTGACTCTTTGTGACCCCTTTTGGGGTTTTCTTGGCAAAGATGCTGGAGTGGTTTGCCATTTCCTTCTCCAGTTCATTTTACAGATGAGGAAATTGAGGTAAACAGGGTTAAGTGACTTACCCAGGGTCACACAGCTAGGAAGTGTCTGAGACCAGATTTGAAGTCAGGAAGATGAGTTTTCCTGACTCCAGGCTCAGCACTCTATCCATTGTGCCACCTAGCTGCATTGCTAGTGATTCCATTCTCTGGATATGCAGCAAAAATTGGCAGTACCTTTACTTCTACAAAATGACCACAACTGTCATACCTCATAGTAGCTATGAGATGTCACACATATCTCTAGCTATATCGAGCCAAAAAAGCCTATTTCTTAGTAGTCATAGAACCCTCTCTTGACCCATATGTCCAAAGTCATCACGTAAAGATTCTGTGACATGCCCTGGTTAGCACCAATCACTTGGTGGTACTGTGTGTGGGACCAGTGACAGTCTGGCACAGTACTCTGTTACACAACCCCAACCTCTCACTGTACAGACAGTTTGAACCTTCTAGGTTCTGGGACTTGAGTCCTTTACATCACTGCTGTTCTTGACTTCTTTGAGGCTTGCATCAGCCATTTGTTCTCATGCCCAATCACACACAGATAACTGAGGTAAAAAAGGTTGGTACCATGAAACAAGATTCATGTGTGATGCTGGCCTGCTGTCTGGTAGAAACCCCAAGCTCTCAGCTGTGCTGCCATTTACTCATAACCCAGCTCCCTCGGTATCATGAAGATATGTGGCCTTTGATACAGGGCATCTACATTCACCTTAGTTATCTCTTGATGATATATGCTTAGTTGGCTAATATTGCTACATATCTATGGAAAGTGGCGTCCAAAATGACACTGATCACAATGTCAGCAAATTGTTAATCTATACTTACAACTTGACTCCATACATATAGTTTTTAACACCAATGACTAAGTCAATGTTCATATGGTATAAAACTCTCATTCTTGGCCCTCCTTCCTACTTTCACTGAAGAAGCAAATAGTGAGTAAATCCATTTATCTGAGCAAACAGAAATCAGAGAAGTTCTACCGATAAGAATATGCCAGAAGATACACAAAAGTGACATTTCTATAGATGGGAATGAGGTAAAATCTCAGTTTACCCAAGAGAGAGGCCTTAATCTTACCCAAAGGAAATTCTGCCTGTGAAATCACCAGAGAGGAAGCTTGAAATCAGGGACATCTTTAAGTACTAGCTTTTCCTTCATGTCTGTAGCTTCCAAAGTCTTTCTCTTCCTGAAAAAATGTCTTAAACTATGTGTATCTTTCCACAAAGCTCTCCCTTCCAGTCTTAACTGATGAATCCAAGTTTAGCGCTGTATACACTGACTCTTACCAACTTCAGAGCACTAAATAAATGCCAACTATTATCATTACTTATATGGAAATCCACCAAATACAAAGAAAAGCCTGAAGTCACTGCCCCCTGAGAATTTTAATACTTTTCAATAAGCCCAAAACATACAAAAACGAAAAAAAAAAAAGAAAACAAAGATCCTGTACTTCCCCATTCTCTTCAAAATAAAAGTAGGAATAAGTGATGATGCCAAAATCTAATTCCAATCTAGATGACTCTGACTACTTTTTTCCATGCTTCTTAAGAAAAGACCTATTTCTTCCATGACTCGTAGAAGTGTTTGCTTTCTTCATGTTCTGTTTCCTTTTCCCTACATGAGATGGCAAGGGAACAGATAGTTATGAGAAATGGGTCTCTCCTCCCAAAACAAAGCATGCTTTCAGAACTACCGTGAGGTATAGGGTAGAAGGTTCTTACAGGCCCATCTGTTTCCTTATACCCTGCTAGGTATTCACATGTTGCTTTTTCTTTTCTTTTCTTTTTTGAGGCAAGTGAGGTTAAGTGACTTGCCCAGGGTCCCAGAATTAGTAAGTATCTGAGGCTGGATTTGAACTCAGGTCCTCCTGGCTCCAGGGATGGTGATCTATCCATTCTTATCTACCCCCACCTGTTGCTTTAATAAGCACATATCCCATTTTTCCTCCTACACCATTAGACCATAAGGGAGGGATCATGCTTCATTCTTCTACAGATCTCCCCCAACACCAAGCTTATCTATGAACCAATAGAACTCAACAAATTTGTTGACTGATTAGTTGACTGATCTTATAAAAAGCAATTAACTTCCAAACAACATTCACTATCTGTAATTTGCCTTCTTTCCCATTCTCAAGTAGATTTCCCATTCAGTAGGTATTAAGGGTTTCTAGGTCTTCAAGTCTCATCTCAACAAACGCGATAAAGAAATTTACCGAAGTACATCGAGCAACAGTGACGGAAAGAGAATCTTCTGTTTCCCTGAAAAAGAGAAAAAGACAATTGGCTGTTTTGGGTGAAGGAAGGGAGAAATAATATCCTTGGACTGAGGACTAAAATGTTGTATATAATTATGAAGAAACCTCTCTCTTTTCAATCTGTCTTATTAAAACTTAGTATGTTGGGTTCGGTTTAAAAAGTAGCTCAGACTGTATCAGGCATGTTCTTTCCCATTACCAAAGTAATATGATCTCTAGGATATCACAGACACAAGCCATAGATCCTTGGGTTAGCATGGTATGCTCAGTAATTAGAGCATTGGACTTGGGAAAGGAAGGAAGCAAGCACCCATTATGTACCAGGTATCTACCATGCTAAATTCTTAACCCTGTTTACCTCAGTTTACCCACTTGTAAATCTTTATAAATATCCCATTTGATATGACAATTCTATGAAGTAGGTGCTATTATTTTCCCCATTTTATAGCTCAAGAGAATGAGACCTAGAGAAGTTTGTTCATGGTCACAGAGTTAGTATCTGAGGCTGGATCTGAAGTCAAATATTTCTGACTTCATGCCCATCACTCTATTCATTGTACTACCAGCTGCCTCAACCTGACTTCTGGACTTGGAGAAAAAGGAAAATGTTGGCATCAGCAGTTCTCCCACTTTCTGGTCTAAGGACCCCTTTTTTCACTCCTAAAATTTATGAAGATTTTTTAAAGTTGAATTTATTTTATTGAAGATATTGAAAATTTATTGAAGAGTTTTTGCTTCAATAAGTTCTATCTACGGATATTTACCATACCATAAACAATTAAAATGTTTAGTATTACTATTATAGTTTTAGCCTCACTGATGAGCTGAAAGGGTCTTGGGTAACCTAGAGGGTCTTTGGATAAGGAAACTGAGGCAAACAGGGTTAAGTGACTTGCCCAGGGTCACACAGCTAGTAAATGTCCAAGGCCAGATTTGAACTCAGGTGGATGAGTCTTCCTGACTCCAGACCCAATGCACTGTATCACCTAGCTGCCTTTGTTCATTGGTGGGAGTATTAACATTAGTGAGATAGATGACTGGTTCAATAAAGCCTCCAAGTAAGTTTTGGAAGAATTTGATTTTCTTTTACTAGTTGCAAAAAATACACCTTGGCTATTCAGATACCTAGAAAGGAGATCAGTAACTAACTAATCTTGGGCCTCCCCATGTGGTAACCTGGCAGAGATCTTATGGAGCCCTCAGGTTTATAAAGCTACTGCAGGTGAGGTAGGGTATGTGCATGTGGGAAGCAAAGGCAGGGGATGAATTCTAGACTGGTAATTTCCTCAATGTGGGGAATTCTCATCGAGAAAAGTCTTCCTATGCAAACTGTCTGTCCCCTGTTCTTAGAGTTGTTTGGGGGCAACTCTCTAAAGTTAAGTGTCTTGCTAATCACAAAGCCAATAGGTGTCAGGGGTAGAACAACACATCACATAAGCATTCTCTTCTCTTGCTTTTTTATTATTTCCATAAGTTTTTGTAGATAGTGCTAAAAAGTTTTAAGAATACCTACTAAGAAGGCAAAAGAAGAGAGTACACATTTAGTATAATCTTCATGGAGACCACTGGTTTCTCTCTCTCTCTGTCTCTCTGTCTCTCTCTCTGTCTCTCTCTCTGTCTCTGTCTCTCTCTGTCTCTGTCTCTCTCTGTCTCTGTCTCTCTCTCTGTCTCTGTCTCTGTCTCTCTCTCTCTCTGTCTCTCTGTCTCTGTCTGTCTGTCTGTCTGTCTCTCTCTCTCTCTCTGTCTCTCTCTGTCTCTCTCTGTCTGTCTGTCTCTCTCTCTCTCCTCTCCCTCTGTCCCTTCCTACTCCCTCCCTTTAGAACTGAAACAAACTTCCAAGGACAATTCTACCATGGAAATCTCCCTTCTCTGTTTAACATGTTAGTTGGTGCAAGTATTTATACCCTAGAAACTAGCAAACACTGCAAATCAGCTCTTGATTTATTGCTTTGTTGATTGCCTTGGCCTAAGAAAGTGATGGAGAATATGTTAAAATACACATCAAACTTAAAAATGGGGACATGAATACATTTGGGAGGGGAGAGCCTATTGTTAAACATTTACCAGCACATCCCTCCCTGACTTGAGGAATGAAGCCAGCTTTATATGTCTTTTATTAAGTGCCTATTGTATATGAGGTACTAGAAATATAAAGATAAAAACCAAACAGTCCCTGTACTTAAGAAGTTTATATCATAATGGGATGTACATTCTGTTTCTTAAGTGACAGGACTTAATGAAATTTCTAGTAAGAGAGTCAGGCGGAAAAGTTAATTTCTCTAGGGACTATTAATCTTACTTCATATAACTGAAATTGTAAAAATAAACTTGTTTTGTTTTAACAAAAGAAAGAAAATTTATTATGTTCCTTTTGTAGCCTTCTTGGTTTCTCTCAGAACCAGCATGACTTCTTTTAAGGCTCTGCTAATCTGTATCTGCATCAATATCTCTATCTACACATCTCTGTTCATATGAAACGTGCAATTTTATACCTTAAAATATCAAGCGCTTGTTCATAGGAAAGGTCTTCCACAGACTGATTGTTCATTCGGAGGATCTGATCACCTGGCAGAAGTTTCCCGTCTGCTGTGCTTCCTATTAGACATAAAAATTAGTACTTGTATGCTTTGTATATTTGTTGTAACCCCGCTTTCATGGTGCTGTATTTGAACTGGCCAAGTGATCTAATTACTAAGGTTCTGGACTAGAAACCAGGACCTCCTTCTTATTCTGTCCTGAATTTATGTGGGCTTCAAGTTTCTCATTTGTAAAATGAAGAGGAATACAAGACAAGAGGTACAATTTTGAAAATAACATGTGTTGTCTCCAATCTGGGGTTTTCTTTTGCTTGACTAGATAAATGTTACAAGGGTCTATTTATTTTTTATTTTTTTACTTTAATGACATTTCATTTTCCCCAATTATGTATAAATACAATTTTAACATTCATTTTAAAAGATTTTGGGTTTTAAATTCTCTCTCTCCCCACTTCCTGAGATGCTAAGCAAATTAATAAAGGTTATACATGTGCAATCATACAAAATATATTCCCATATTAGTCATGTGATGAAAAAAGACACAAAAACATCAAGTAAAAAATAGGATGCTTCAATCTGCATCTGTCAGTTCCTTCTCTGGATGTGGATAGCATTTATTTCTTTTTCAATGTGAGAAGGAAGAGAAGACAGATTTTGGTTAATTAAAAGAATTAAATTAAAATTTTTTAATGGTTATCTATTAAAAATGTATAAATAAATTCTTGTCAAATAGAAAAAAAAACCACGTCAAATTTGTTGTGCACTTAGAGGGAGAAGCACAGTGCAGATTCACATATTTTCACATATTCACATATTTTTGCAGATTCACCATATTCACATATGGTGCAAATTCAGATTTCTGTCCTGCTTCATATGTGAAATATTCATCTTGTTTGGACTTTGTTAAATTCAGAATAAAAATAAATTCCAACTCTCCCTCCTCCCCCACCTTTCCCAATAGGAAGAAAAGCTTCTGCTACACATCAACCAGCTATATGAACTTCTAGGTAAGAAATTTTTTTTTTTAAGCAATAGGGGTTAAGTAACTTGCTCAAGGTTACACGGCCAGGTGTTTTCTGGGTGGGTGTTAAGTGTCTGATCCCAGATTTGATCCCAGGTTATCCCGACTCTAGGGCCGGTGCTCTTACTCGCTGTGCTACCTGGCCACCCTAGGTAAGATATTCTTAACCTGGGGGTCCATGGACAGAATTCAGGGAATCTGGTTGAGGAAAAAAAATTACATCTTTGTTTTCACTAAGTAAAATTTAACATTTCCTTTAATGATTTAAAAATCTTATTTTCAGAAGGGATCCATAGTCTTCATCAGAATGCCAAAGGGGATTCTGACACAAAAAAAAGGTTAAAAACTCTTGTTCCAGTCAGATTGCTGGAATATCATCAGCATTATAAGCACCCCCAAGCCCTACCCACGTGTTCTTTTTGCCTGTGCAGCCTGTGTTTTACAAATGGAAAAATAAATAAAAATTATTATTCCTCATTACTGGCCCACTAGAAATTATTCCCAGGCCTCGGTATGCAGGTACATGACCATGCATGAAAATATTACATGGTACAAAGAAACTTTGGGTGAATCCAAATACTTTGATTAAGTCAAGATAATCGATAACAAGCTTTGGATAGGAAGGGTCCCTGAGGTCAAGGTTATATTTCATGACCAAAGAAGGATGGGTCCTGATACAAAATAATAGTACCTAATATTCATATAGTACGTGGAGGTTTACAAAGTTTTACATACAGTATCTGTTTGGGCCTCGTAACACCCCTGTGACATATGTACAGCAGG
>NW_027185764.1:63310735-63397960 GCF_028583685.1 Petaurus breviceps papuanus | reverse complement strand
GCTATAGGAGCACAGAAGGAAATGCACAAAAGGAAAGAGAAAAAAAAGCAATATACTAATTCCTATCAATCAATCAAAAAACATTTATTTAGCCCTTACAATATGCCAGGCATTTTGCTGAGCACTGAACAATAGAAAGAACGGCAGCTAGGTGGCAAAGTGGTTGGATCACTGGGCTTGAGTCGGGAAGACCTGAATTCAAATTCTGCTTCACACACTTACTAGCTCTGTGACCCTGGCCAAGTCACTTAACCTCTGTCTCAGTTTCCTCAGCTGTAAAATAGGGATAATAACAGCTTCTAACCTCTCTCAGCCTTAGTTTTTCCCATCTGTAAAATGGGCATAATAAGAGCAGCTATCTTACAGAGCTATTGTGAGAATCAAATGAAATAATACATGTAAAGCACCCACCAAACCTTAAAACACTGTGTGAGTTATTTAAAACAATAATACTCTTAAGAGTTATTGTTATTTAAAACAAAACTATAAGTGTTAGTTGGTATTATCATTTGCAACAATTAACACAGTAAGTGTTATTATTGAAAACACTATAAATGTTATTATAATAGTTTAAAATAATAACAGTGTTATTGAAAACAACACTATAATGGGGCGGCTAGGTAGCGCAGTGAATAGAGCACCCGCCCTGGAGTCAGGAGGACCTGAGTTCAACTCTGGCCCAGACACTTAAGACAAAACTAGCCATGTGACCTTGGGCAAGTCACTTAACCCCAATTGCCTTGCCTTCCCCCATTAAAAAAAAAAACCCAAACAGCAACACTATGTTATTATTTGAAATAATTAGTTATTATTTAAAACAATAACACTTTAAGTATTAGTTGTTATTATTATTAATAAAAATGGTCCCTGTCCTCCAAGACCTTACAGTATAATGGGAGAGACAATATATAAATAAATGGGTACATACATGATATATACAAAAATCTTACCTGTGATAACTGAGGAGATACTCAGGGGAAGACTCTGTGAAATGTGAAATCCATAGTCACCCAGGAACACATCTCTGTCTATCTTTACAGTATGCTTCACAGAGGCAAGGCTTTGAGTCAGGCCCCCAGAGGAATTATCTGGTAAGGAAATCCTACGCCTGGAAGAGAGTGAGAAAAAGCATCCAGTCAAGAGAAGGAGAGACAGAGCCAGTTCTAAGCAAGTGTATAAAGGCAGTCAAATTGACCTTCTCGCTGTTCCTTCCCGAGTCCAGGCGTGTTCATTGGTTGTAAGGAATTGCCAGGAATTCTGTCTCCTTATCCACAGCTCCTGGCTTCCCTGACTCCTTCACATCTCAGCTAATGCCCCACCTTCTGCCAGAAGCCTTTCCCTGTCCTCCTGTTACAGAGTGCCTTCCTTCTGAGAGTACCCCCATTTATCCTGTTCATATCTTGTTTGCCCATAGCTGTTTGCTCTGTCTCCTCCATTGGACCTTCAGCCGTTGTCATACTCCTTTGCATCCCCAGCGCTTGGCACGTAGTAGGCACTTGCTAGCTGATGTCTCTTGATGCACTCTCGGAATCCCCTTTCTCCAAACAAGATTCCCAATGTCCTGCTCATGCTACCCTTACCCCTCTCTGCGTGATCACCAAGGCTTTGATGTGATGGCCAATGCTTTGAGAGCACGGAAATGGTCCATGCTCTAAAATGACCTCTCTCTGCCCTCCTCACCCATCAAACTCCTATTTCCTCAGAAATCTGGGAATATTCAGATTCTTGCCCACAAATCAGACCTTGCCCATCTTGGTTTAATTTCATTCTGTCCATCACAAATTTTCTGAAATCTCAACATTTTCTGGAAAGTTTTTTTTTTCTCAAATAATGTTTGTTGGCTCCACAATCCCCAGCTCCTAAAATAACCATATTTATTTACTCTTTTTTTTTTTCTTGCTTTTTGGATGGGGGGGTGACAGGGCAATTGGAGGTCAAGTGACCTGCCAAGGTCACATGGCTAGTATATGTTAAGTGTCTGAGGCCGCATTTGAACTCAGGTCCTCCTGACTCCAGGGCTGATGCTCTATTCACTATGCCACCTAGCCGCCCCCTAAAATAAACATATTTAACAGACCTCCTATCTAAGCGAGAACTTTCCCAGTGTCCCATATCCCTCAATAGACAAAACCTTCATGGCTTCTCTCTTGCCAATTCAATTAAACGTTTATTAAATGTCCACTGCCTAACATGTGTGACAGATACACATTTTAGTCATGACAGGGTCCCTGTTTTCATGGAACTTACAACCTATTAGTAGTCTACTGAATTAAACTGGATTTTTCTTGGGGGGGAGTACTGGGCAACAGGTCAAGACCCTACATGCTTTGGCTCCTGAACCTACTTTTTCTAGCTTTATTTTCTTTAGAAAAAGAAAATCTTCTTTCCATTTATTTATTTATTTTCTCCTCCACCTCTCTGGCCCCTGGGGGAAAAAATGAAAAGAAAAGCAGAGGCAGCTAGGTGGTGCAGTGAATAGAGCACCAGCCTGGAGTCAGAAGGACATGAGTTCAAATCGATACAGACACTTAACACTTACTAGCTGTGTGACCTTGGGGGGCAAGTTACCTAACTCTAATTGCCCTGCCTTCCCCTCTCTGAAAAGCAAAATCCATTATTTTCTATTACTTCCTGACACATACTCTATGCTCTGTGCAAACTGGACTTCTGGCTGTCCCAGGAACATTCTCTCCTACCATGCCTGCTTTTCTACCCCTCTAGTTTTATGTGCTTTCTACCTGGAAAGTCTCTCTTTCTACCCCTCCACTACCTCTCCAAAACCTACATATTCTATCTCAAATGTCGCTTTCTTCATGAAACCTTTTTTTTTTAATTCCTTCCTCTCAACTAGATACTATCTTTTCTCCCTTTGTATCTAGACATAGTGTGCCTTGCAAAATGATTTTGTATACTTAGAACATTGCTTTCTATAAACTATCTCATATACTATTTTGTTTGTTTATACTATTTCCATATTTTATATACTATAAACCAGGGCTGTCAATTATTTTTCTTTATTTTTAAATTTATTTTTAACATTCATTTAAAAAAATTTTTGAGTTTCAAATTCTCTCCCTCCTCTACCCACTGAGAAGGAAGGCAATATGATATCAATTATAAGGTCATTTATTTCTCACTCTCTATGGATCCATCATAATGCTTTATACACCGATGGTCCTTAATACATATTTGTGGTTATTGTTGTCTACAGGGGGAATCCTCACCCCAGTGATTCCTTTGAAGCCAGGACATTCAAGAGACAGATGTTAAACAGATTGCCAGAGCTAAATTTCTACTACGTGGGCCGAATTAGAACAAAAGTATGGGTCATTTGGCAGGAAACACCCTGGGGCTCAGTGAGGGTTCCAGGGATGCTATGTTTTGGGCACCAGAGTGGCGGGAGGGAGATTCTCATCTGCTGGGGAAAGGAGAAGGAGCAACCAGGTGGTAGGTTAGAGCTTCAGGATGCTAGGCAAAAGGCCTGCAGCACTTCAGACTGAAGGAAGCAAGAGGTAAAGCATTAGCAAGATAAGAAATGATAACTTGTCATTTTCCTTCTCTCTCTCCTTCACTCTCTCTTCTTCTCTCTCTCTCCCTCTTCCTCTCTCTCACACTTTCTTATTTCTTCCCTCTTTTCTCCCAATATCTCTTCTCTCTCTTAACATGGAACTGAAGTTTCTCTTATTTAAAATTTCAATTACATAATCTTAATATAAATAGGCATATGTGGAATTTTTATATTTTTCTCAAAAAACCAAAAACCTCAAGCCAGTTATAACCTCCCTTTCACTTGGGGGCCCTTGGTGGAAAACTTTAGGCAGTAAAGGTGGAAACAGATCATGGAAGGCCTTGAAAGAATGAAAGAAGAGTTTAGTATTTTTCCTATACAGATCCTGGTGATACAAGGCCAGCTAATTTGTGACTCCTGCAATTGATTTCATAACATTTGATTATGTTACTATGATTATTTGATACCATGACCCTTCCCATAATGTATGTAGGGACACATCTGCTTCTTAGGATTTTTCTAACTACAACTGTCATGCTTCCTTTATGAGAATAAATAAATTAACATTGCTTGCTAGAGAATGTATACACGCATACACCCATTTACACATAGCTATATAGGTAGCTGAGGCCCTTTTCCCCTAAACAGTCAAGAATACTAAGTATGTGGCAAGAACTGGACTAAGTCCTGGAACTATTAAGACAAAAAGTGAAGCAGCCACTCCCTTTAAGATGCATACATTCTAATGGGGGAGACATTGTGGACATAAATAATTAAGTAGCCTCATATTGGGACCAATTTCCCAGCAAATCACAGTGTGGTCCCAGAATCATTGCATAGAATTTTGAGAATTGTGTTCACAAAGAACAATGGGAGTTCCCTTTCTCCAAATGTCATTCCTCCCTCCCACCTAAGGGGAAGGATCATGAGACTGGTGGAAGACCTAAGCTGAAACAGCTGAGCTTGAAACTCAGTTCAGGTTTGGAGAAAATTAAGTTTGGAGAGCTGTGGAATTCACATCTGGCAGACAGAGATGCTCTAGCAGGGGCTTTGAATGGAGACTAAAATTGGGAGTATTGATACAGCAAGACCTTGTGTGTTCTTGGTTCCTGAACCCAACAAGCTATTCCCCAGTTTAGTGGGGAGCTTCGGCCTAGGGGATAAACTGAATCGTGTGGTCACTTCCAAGAAAATGTGTGCTTGCCTCTGAAAGAAAAGCTGTTTTGGTCCCTGAATGGTCCATTTGACCCCAATCCTGTAATAAATGAAGGGGAGAGGGGAGGAAGCTGTGTCAAAGCTAACTCAGATACGATGGACCACTGTAAATAAGGAGGATTTTTTTTTAAGGAATTGGGGTTAAGAAACTTGCTCAAGGTTACACGGCCAGTTATTTTTGTGTGGGTGCCAAGTATCTCAGGCCGGAACCAATCCCGGGTCTCTCGACGCCGGGGCCAGCGCTCTTACTCACTGCACCACCTGGCCCCTCCTAGTAAGGAAGATTTTGTTATTCTTTCTTAGAGTTTAGTTTCCCAGGCTCCACGGCCATAACAATTTCTAGCTTCCAGGTGTTAGATAATATTTCTCAGGCTTGTGATTTGTAAACATCTCCACCAGGCTTGTGCAGCATTTTATAATGATAATGAACATTTGTGCTTAAGTTGTAAATATACATTGTGACTATGCTGTGAGTCACACCAGTGAGATAATATAAACTTGTGAGGCTATTGCTGGCAATACTCCTTTGTCTGTTGCCCTATTAGTCAAGTGGGCACTGGTCAGTGAGTGGGTAATATGAGAATGTAATTCTGTGTATGCCTTGATCAGCCCCCATCAAGGCTTGGGGGGGAAATCTGCATTTGCCTCAAATGGCCCTCATTGAGGCTTGGGGGGATTTAGGGGAGTGCACAAGCTGGAATGCTGTGCCTGTCTCCACTGACCCCACTGGCTGATTTGGGAATGCCATAGGAGCTGGTGCTCCCATTATCAGCAAACTTCCTTTGAGAAGAATAGATTAAAGTAAGCTTATTTAACCCTTTATTATGATGCCATTCCTGTCTTCCCTTCTGCGCAGATCAAGAGCGAACCTGTGTTAGAACACCTGCTAGCAGCCCTCCTGTGTGTTTACCTAACACCTGTCATACTTAGTACTGTGTTTCCCCGATAATAAGATACTGTCTTATTAAATTTTTTGGAAAGAAAAACACCAGAGGGCTTATTTTCAGGGGGGGGCTTATGTTGTCCTGCCTCAGCTCTCCTCCGCAGCACTGCTCTCAATGGCGCCAGCAAGCAAATCACTGGGGAAGAACAGGATGACGCGCTCATTGCTGCAGCTCTGATTGGATGCAGCTCGGAGTGCGGCATGCGTTTCACTGGGGGGGGGACGGTGCATACAGAGGGTACCGTAATGTAGCGTGTAGCGCAGGGGATCACCTTCACTACAGTAGCAATCTCAATAGGGCTTATTTTCGGGGGAGGGCTTATTTTAGAGGAATCTTACACAGTAAGGGGAGGGCTTATTTTCGGGATAGGTCTTATTATCGGGGAAACACAGTATTACCTGTTAGAGGCTGGAGTCCAAAAACTACAGTGCCTCCTGTGAAGCAGCCACTAAGCCAGAAGGCAAGCAATATTAAGTGGGCTTTTAGTGCCTTCTTTCTTCAATTCAATGTGAGTCCCCCTTCCCTGGGACTTGTGAGAGAAGTCTTGCCCTGCTTGTAAATGAGGCTGATCTCAAAGATCTAGCTGCTTCCTTTGAATCACATTCTTTCCTCTGGGAATAGGTGATCAAACAGGGATACCAAGATGGACATATTTAGCCTTGATAACAATCTTTTTTTCCCCCCTTGGTAGCAATCTTGTGAAGTCTATCCTGGGTCCTCAGTCAGTGACAAGTGAATTTCAGGAAATAGTGTTTCTTTAGAAGATGATCAGAACTGGAGAATGAGTCCTATCCTCTGGCTCTGGAAGGAAGTGTTGTGATGGTACAGAAATGAGGTGGAATGTAAAATGCCTATTCAGGAGTCCTGAAAACTAGACATCTTATGCTATTGCTGCTTCTTGTTTTAAGTTTTTTCTGTTAATTTGTGCTTGTCTTTTACAGCTAGCATTGATTTTGGATCAAAGTAATACATAGATTTGGGGGACCCAGATGGTACTGTAGTTAGAGTGCCAGACCTGAAGTCAGGAAAGATTCATCTTTGTCAGTTCAAATCCAGACTCAGACACTTACTAGGTATGTGACCCTGGGCAAGTCACTTAACCCTGTTTGCCTTAGTTTCCTTATCTATAAAATGAGCTAGAGAAGGAAATGGCAAACTATTCCACTATCTTCGCCAAGAAAATTCCAAATGTGTTCACAAAGAGTGACATACAACTGAATACTTTTCTACTCCCCACTTTGGGGCAATCCTAGACATAAACCAAAAAAGCTTTGGGTAATTTTCCTTAAGGCTAATATGGAAATTTAAAAAGCCAAAGAGTAATAACTAGCAAAAGAGCCTTTTCTTATGCACTGAATATGGTGACTTTATTGGTGGTATATAACATAGAACTCAATGCACCTCTCCCCTATTACAGGGGGGTTTTGGGGCAAGGTCTGTGAATGGGGCATGGGATGCCCAATAGAAGAAAATAGGTTAGGGATGTGGGCTCCCCAGTGTTGGAACTTCTTTATCTTTTGTCTGGGGATGAAGATCCATGACTTTCCATCTATTCCTTGGTAGCCATGTAGGCCATGAGGTCTACTACACGGTTGCTATAACCATACTCATTGTCATACCAGGAAATGAGCTTCACAAAATTGTCATTGAGGGCAATACCAGCACCAGCATCAAAGGTAGAAGAATGAGTGTCAGTGACAAAGTCAGTAGATACAACCTGGTCCTCTGTGTATCCCATGATGCCCTTTAAGGGTCCGTTTGCTGCTTCCTTTATTGCTTTCTTGATATCATCATATTTGGCAGGTTTCTCTAGGCGGCAGGTTAGATCCACAACAGATACATCTGGAGTGGGGACACGGAAGGCCATGCCTGTAAGCTTCCCGTTTAGAGCAGGTATAACCTTACCTACAGCTTTAGCAGCCCCAGTGGAAGCAGGGATGATGTTCTGGCCAGCACCACGTCCATCTCGCCACTGCTTGCCAGAAGGGCCATCTACTGTCTTCTGGGTAGCAGTAGTGGCATGGACTGTGGTCATGAGTCCTTCCACAATGCCAAACTTATCATGGATGACCTTGGCCAGGGGGGCCAAGCAGTTGGTAGTGCAAGAGGCATTACTGACAACCTTAAGGGAATTATTGTATTTATCGTGGTTTACTCCCATCACAAACATAGGGGCATCAGCAGAAGGGGCAGAGATAATAACCCGCTTAGCTCCACCCTTCAAATGAGTCCCAGCTTTTTCCATGGTGGTAAAGACACCAGTGGACTCTACTACATAAACAGCTCCAGCATCTCCCCATTTAATATTGGTAGGATCACGCTCCTGGAAGATGGTAATAGCTTTTCCATTGATCACTAGTTTTCCATTCTCAGCCGCGACAGTGCCCTTGAACTTGCCATGGGTGGAATCATATTGGAACAGATAAACCATGTAGTCAACATCAAGGAAGGGGTCATTAATGGCCACAACGTCCACTTTCTGTGAGGTGACTGCAGCCCTAGTCACCAGACGCCCAATACGGCCAAATCCATTGATTCCAACCTTCACCATCTTGTTTCAGTGACGTGGCTGCAGCAGCAGATCCTGGCACCAAGTTTGGGAGAGGAACTGAGAGCCTCCTTTCTTTTTAATGGTCAGACTTCCCAGATGTGAACTCACAACCAATATATATAGGTCCAGGTCCCTTAATGGAGAGGAATAGGGTGACTGCTTTGCCCTCTTAGGTAATTATTGTTACATCACAATAGGCTATGATGTAAAGGGTCATACTATAAGCTTTATTTATTTCTCAAATATACAGAGAATTGAGTCAAATTTATAAGAATGTGAGTCATTCCCCAATTAATAAGAAGTCAAAAATATGAACAGTTTTCAGTAGAAGAAATCAAACCTATTTATAGTCATGAAAAATTATCTAAATCACTATTGATTTATTGTTCAGTCATGTCTGACTCTTCATGACCCTCTATGGACTTGTCCAACAGTGTTTTCTTGGCAAAGATACTGGAGTGGTTTGCCATTTCCTTTTCCATTGTGTTCCCGTTTTACCGTTGAAGAACTGAAGCAAATAAGGGTTAAATAGTTTGTCTAGGGTCACACAAGCCAGTATGTGTCTGAGGCCATATTTGAACTCAAGTTTTCTTGATTCCAAGCCCAGTGCAATATCTACTGCACCACCTAGTTGCCCCTCATTATTGATTGGAGAAATGCAAATTAAAACAACTCTGAGGTATCATCTCATACCTCTCAGATTGGTTAAAATGACAGAAAAGAAAAATGACAAATGTTGGAGGGGATGTGGAAAAATCGGGACACAATGCACTGTTGGTGGAATTGTGAACTGATAGAACCATTTTGTAGAACAATTTGAAACTATGGCCAAAGGGTATACCCTTTGACCCAGCAATAACACTATTAAGTCTGTATCCCTACGAGAATTTATTTTTAAAGGAAAAGGTCCTAAATGTACAAAAATATTTATAATGGCTCTTTTTGTGGTGACAAAGAATTGAAAATTAAAGGGATGCCCATCAATTGGGGAATGGCTGAAGAAGTTGTTGTATTGTGGTAGAATACTATGACAGGCAGGATGCATTCAGAAAAAACTTGGAAAGACTTACATGAACTGCTGCAAATTGAAGAGAGCAGAACCAAAAGAACATTATACATAGTAACAGAAATATTGTATGATGATCAACTGTGAATGACTTAGCTATTTTCAGGAATACAATGATGCAAGACAATTCTGAAGGACTTATGTTGAAAAAAGCCATCCAACTCTAGAGAAAGAAATGATGGAGTTTGAATGCAAATCAAAACATACTTTTAAAAACTTTTTCTTACTTTCTTTTTGATCTGTTTTCTTTCACAACATAGCTAATATGGAAATGTTTTACATTACTATACATGTATAATCTATATAAAATTGCTTGCCTTCTCAAGGAAAGGAAAAGGAAGGCGGGAGAGAATTTGGAATTCAATTTTTTAAAAAAATGTTAAAAATTGCTTTTACATGTAATTGGAAAAAATTAAATATAAAAATTTTCCCATAAAAACAACAGAATATGATGGAATCATATCCCTTTAAGTAGCGCAATTATTGCTAGGAGTCACTTTAAAGTGAATTTACATAATTCATGGACTTTTAAAACAGAAGATACTGAAAATAATTTAACTTTTCCTTTATGTCTCAGGGTACTCATTGATTATCACAGCATGTAGAATAGTCAATCAATGATGGTCTAAAGGGCTATTTGCACTAAATGGTAGCAGGCTTTAATGCTTTTTGAGTTTTTAATACTTTTCCTAAATTTTCCTAGCTTGACAGACATCATTTCTTTTGTTTCTCTCAGTATTATGACCTGTCTCTAGTCACAACTCCTTTTAATAAGTGAACTCCTTAAAGTAAGACCATTTAACTATAGTTAAAAACCAATGAAAATATCTAGAAATTAAGAAACTTCTCAAGTAGTTGTGCTTAACTATATTTTTTAAGGACTTTTTCTGTAATGGGAGCTATGACTTCATTGCAGGCAGGAAAGAAAAACAAAAATCACTGACCTATCAATCCTAGCAGCCAGGAAACAGTGAAATTTGATTAATAATTTTAATGACCTAGAGAATGAGATTGTAAATTACTTTAGCTCAAAGATTAGGTAAATTCAAGGAATTATGGTTGAGGCAAAAGCAAAGTAATTAAAAAGACATACATAATGCCTAAGGGCTTAGGGAAGAGAGGTTTAGTAGGGCAGTGAAACAACCCACCTGGGGCTAAGAGCTAAAAGAACAAAAATTCCCCCTCCTAAGGCTGCACATGTGTTGTAATTTAGTCAACTACCAGCAGATGACAGTGCAGTGGAGAGAACAGACTAGGAGGGGGCCATAGTAATTTTCAGAAACAGAGAAGGCAACTCAAAGCCTGATTATCAGCAGCCCAGGATCTGCATCACTAGAGGCACATGGAGAATCCAGCAGGGTCACAACCATAGACATGTGAGATGCCCTGCTTGGACATGTTTCCTGATCATGTTTTTTTCCTGCCTATGTATCTTCTCCACAAAAGTCCCTTGCATGTATTCCCTGGATACATGTTTGTTCTTCCACCAGTGACATAGTAATCTGTAAAAGATGAGTACAATGAGGCAGAAGGGAGAATCTACATTGCCAGTGATTCACTGCTACTTCCTTAAATATCTTTGTTTTTCTGATAAAAGAAACATGGATGAAAAGGTTTGTGAGCTGTGGTTTTGAATGAATACTGAACCAAAGTGTACCTTGAATCTGAAGTCATTTTCAGAGCTACATTCAGATAGTATCCTAGGGCTTTGAGTTGTAAAATAACATCGATCTGGTCAAAAGCTGAATGATTTGCTGAGATAACACAGTTAGTAAGTATCAGGGCTGGCACTCCATCTCAGGTCTTCTGATGCCAAGACCAGTCTTCTTTTCTCTGCACTACATCCCTCAGTAAAATATTTACCATCATTTTAGATGCACTCTGTACAAACTTAGAGAACTGTTAGGACCATAGCAAACCCAACCAACTGAAATCAGGCACACTGACAGCAAAAGCTGAGAGCTGCTATCCTGATAGCAATGAAGAAACAGAATAACTTTTTCTTTTTTTTTAAAGGACCAGTATATTTTCTCAAACTTAAAAGTTTGAGACTGGGCCCATTTAGCCTCTGTGGCCATCACAATTTCATAGTCCAACATGTGACATTCATAATGATGGCTCTGGTATAAGAAGCATTCATCTCCTCCATTTTAACGCCTTCCCTCTGAGACTATCCCCCAATTTATCTTTTATGTATAGTGGTGCGCCGGTAAATGTTTAATAACTGACTCTCTGGGGGGAACACAGGACACAGTTCAATCTATATCATAAACATTTTGTCCTTCATTTTCTTAAGTTTAGATAATAAACAAAACCATAAATCAAGCCCAGATTTGTCGAATTTCCAGTTTTCCGTGGTATAAATGCTCACTCAATCTCCTCTCACAAGATAGTATGAGCTGGCCCTAGTATGCCCCAGTGTATATATCATGTTTATACACACTTGTCTGAGTGTTGTTTCTCCACCACCTCCCACCCTGATCATTAGACTATGAGCTCCTTGAGAACAGGAACTGTGTTTTATTTTGTTTTGTTTTGTCTTGCCATTCTTCATATACCCAGGGCTTAGCATAGTGCCTGGAATATAGAATGTACTTAATAAATGCTAATTAGTTGACTGATGTTGTGTTCAAACAATGCAAGGACACATATAATATACTTTAGAAATATTTGGATCTAAAATAATAGAAATTTTGTGCCTTAAAGGGTATGTTTCAATTGTCTGGACAACTTACATCTTTGATGATGCTAAATTATGAGGAATCAATTTATTTAAGAGTCATCAAACATAGGGGCGGCCAGGTGGCTCAGCGAGTAAGAGCACCGGCTCCAGTGTTGGGACGACCTGGAGATCGAATCCTGGGCTCAGACACTCAGCACCACACCCAGAAATAACTGGCCATGTAACCTTGAGCAAGTTACTTAACCCTGATTGCTTAAAAAAAAAAAAAAGAGTCATCAAACAACTGGGGATCCAGATAAGTCACTACCTTACATTCTTCCCCAAAGAAGGCTATATTTTTATTTTAATTACTTAATTTTTATTTTATTATTTGTTAAATATTCTTTATTTTGATTTTATTTGATAAAAGATTATGTAGGTATACAGCTATAGGAAATGATTTTTGTGATAGCACTTCCATATTCAAAGCACTCAAAGCCATTATTTCTCAAATATATAGAGAAAGTGAGTCAAATTTATAAGAATACAAGTCATTTCCCAACTGATAAATGGTCAAAGGATAGGAACAGGAAGTTTTCAGATGAAGAAATTGAATCTAGCTATAGTCATGTGAAAAATGCTCTAAATCACTATTGACTACAGAAATGCAAATTAAAACTGTGAGGTACAAACTCACACCTATCAGACTAACTAATATGACAGAAGAGGAAAATTATAACTGTTGGAGGCAATGTGGGGAAATTGAGACATTAATGCATTGTGGTGGAGTTGTGAGCTAATCCAGCTATTCTGAAGAGCAATTTGTAACTATGTCCAAAGGGCTATAAAACTGTGGATAGCCTTTGATCCAGCAATACCACTACTAGGTCTGGATCCCAAAGAGATCCAAAAGCAAAAAGGGGGGGAAGGATCAATTTGAACAAAAATATGTATAGCAGCTCTTTTTATGGTAACAAAGAATTGGAAATTGAGGGGGTGCCTATGAATTGGGAATGACTGAACAAGTTGTCTTATGTGAATGTAATAGTATACTCTTGTTCTATAAGAAATGATGAGCAAAGATGCTTTCAGAAAGGCCTGGAAAGACTTACATGAACTGATACAAAATGAAGTGAGTAGAACCAGGAGAACATTGTGCACAGTGATAGCAACATGGTGAATGATCAGCTATGAATGACTCAAGCTATTCTCAGCAATACCATGATCCAGAACAATTCCAAAAGATTCATAATGAAAAATGCTCTCCACCTCCAGAGAAAGAGCTAATGGAGCCTGAATGCAGATTGAAGCATGCTATTATCACTATTTTTTCCTGTTTTTTCCCCCTTTCATTCTGTTTCTTCTTTCACAACATGACTAATTAATGTTTTACATAATTTCACATACCTATATCAAATTGCTTACTGTATTAGAGAGGGGGCAACGGAGGGAGGGAGAACATTTGGAATTCAAAAAATTTTTTAAATGAATATTAAAATTTGTCTTAATATGTAACTAAAAAAATAAGATATTATAAAAAAAAAGAAAATCTGGTCTGATATCACCGTGATGCAGCTGGATACCATCAATGAGCTTCCTGTAGCAACAAGATGGAAGGAGGGGTTGTTGTTAGCTTTGCATTCCAAGCTTCCAGCCAACCATATTGTTTTCCCATTTACGATACTTACTGCCTTTTAGTTTTTGGATGCTCTTCCTTTTGTCTGTAAAAATAATCTGTATGCCCTCACTCAAGGTGTTTTTGTTTGCTGAGGAGCTAAAGACCCCTTTTATTGGTCATTGCTAGCCTTATTGATAAATTGAAAGTCCTTAGAACTTTGTGCCTCAGTTTACCTTAATTTCGATCATAACATCTTGAATATCTTCCATCTGGAAGTCCCGGTTTGCTGGCACTAATCATGGAAAGAGGAACATTCAAAGGAGGAAAGAAGAGCAGGTTTGAAAAGAAGGTGATGACATTTGGTTTTTGATGTCTAGCACTGAATCTCTCAACCCCACCTTACTCTGGTCAAGTCAGTCCCAGAGGACTGACTACTCCTCACCTTGAAGTCTCAGGGGTAACTATGAGGAGTCAGGGGTTTCTCTGGTATTGTAAGCTTCCACTGGTGTACTCACAAATGATTTTTGTCAATTAGCCAATTAGAATTAATTAGACTTTGGAAACCTCTAATGGCAGAAAGTAAAGAAGAAAGCTTCTTGATGAAAGTGAAAGAGAAGAGCATAAAAGCTGGATGGAAACCTAACATCAAAAAATCTAAGATCATGGCATCTGATCCCATCACTTCCTGGCAAACTGTAATGGGAAAGTAAATTTGAAGATCTTCCCTGCCCCTAGGCTAACATGCACCTGGAGCCTGGGGTGGGAGGCTTGTTTTTCAGTAGATACTTCTTGATTGGCCAGTGAGTCAATAAGGTTGTTACATTCTCTGAGCCAGGAGGAGGCTATATAAGCCCTGATGTGTAGCTTTGTTTTGGGGGCTCACTTTGAGAAGTGTTCTGTGATTTGATCTGGATTCTGGGAAGCCGTTGTTGAGAGCCCCCCCTCAGCTTTGGAAAACCCAGATGTTGATTGGGTATGGATGTAATGGTTGGAAAGTTTGAAATCTGTCTACTTGATCTGTTTCTCTGTCTTGATAATTCTGTCTGTATATTCTGAAGTTTGGGGTGCTAACCTTTTTCCCCTGAACTAGGCAAATGATACATGTTTGACTGATTAAAGTAAGCTTGTTAACCCATTTTGAGTTGCTTTCCTTTAACAAAGCAGATCTAAGAACCTGTGTTGGCAGCAAACCCTGAGGACGCTTGGGGTGCTTGCTGCTACACAAACAGAGGGAGAAGAAATGGAAGCAGAGTCAGATTTCATATTCTTGGGCTCAAAGATCACTGTAAATGTTGACTGTAGCCATGAAATTGAAAAACACTTGCTCCTTGGAAGGAAAACTATGGCAAATCTGGACAGCATACTAAAAAGCAGAGACATCACCTTGCTGACAAAGGTCCATTAAACAAAAGCTGTGGGTTTTCCTGTGGCAATGTATGACTGTGAGAGTTGGACTATAAAGAAAATTGAGCATTATAGAATCATGTCTTCCAAAGTGTGGTGTTAGAGAAGACTTTTGAGAGTTTGTTGGACAACAAGGAGATCAAATCAGTCAATACTCAAGTTAATTTTGACATTTATTGGAAGGACGAATCCAGAGGCTGAACCTTAAGCACTTTGGTCACATGATGAGAAGACAGGAGTCACTGGAAGAGATTCTGATGCTGAGAAAGATTGAAGGCAAAAGGAGAAGGGGATAGCAGAAGATGAGATGGATAGATAATGTCATGGAAACAACAAACATGAGCTTAGACTTTGGGAGATAGTGAAAGACAGAAGGATCTGGCATGCTATGGTCCATGGAGTCACAAAGAGTCAGATGTAACTGAACAACAACATTATTGACTAAAATAACATAGTAACAGTCGGTGCCGAAACACTTCCCAAAAGTCTGGGATGTACTATCCTACAAATACATAAAGAGAGTCCAGGGGGAACAGATGCAAACTTGAAGTTCATGTGGCCAAAGAGTAAACTCTTGGCTCTTGATCATTTAGGAGATCTTTTGTCCCTTCCTGGAGTCCTGATGAAGTACAGCCCTGGGCTGGGAGTAGTTATTTGCTGGGCTCCATGGATTAGAGTGCTTTTAGAGTCCTATGGTTGCCTTTCCTCATGTGTATCTAGTTTATTTTCAGGCCACTGCTGATAAATTGGGACTCTGCTACCACTGTCAGTAGAAAGTCCAAATCTTCTGACTCGTTGAAAGTCAAAAAGGGTAGGGGAAAGAGACTAAAACATCCCGCTCAGCCCCAAACCACTTCAAGGGAGGGGACCACTGTGCTAGCCTGTAAAATAGGTGTGAACAATTTCTAGATACCTCTGTTGAATTAAGCAATAATAAACTAGGTATTTAAAAGTCCTTAATCAATATGGAAGGAGTGATGGTTAGATCAAGAACATGATTATTTCAAGTGGAATAGTAAGGTCATGGGAATAGTATAGATTGAGCACTGGGGAAATTCAGATATTTGAGGTGGCATCAGTAATTATACTGAAGTCCTCTAGTAGGAGGAGAGAAAGCCTGTGAGCCAGGCAATGAACTCACTGAGGAAGGAAGGAGAATGTCCTACTGTTTAACTGATAACAGTCACCAGCATCTAGATTGAATGATATTATTTGGATAGCATGAACCTGAAACGAGGAAGACTTATTTATATGTTCACATCAATTGTACATTTCATTATGTAAGCTGAGAGAGGTGGAAGCATGACCATTTAACTAGCTCTCACCAGAATTTTTCTCAAATCGAGTTTACTGATAAGGAAGAGGGAAAAGAAAATCATGCTAGGAAGACTTCTAAAATTATGAAACTTTCAGGGGTGTTTTTCTCTTACAGGAAGGTAATTCAAATTATAGCTAGAAATCTCCAGAGAGGTGGAAAGAAAGATTCAAAGAAAACCAGCAGGGATAATTTAAAAGGATTATGTGTCTGAAGGGATTTTCTCCTATAGGGGTACTCAAGATTTAAAAGGGCAAGCTTTTAAAGGAAGTTACCTATTCTGTCCTGAGACAGCTCCATAACTCTGGCTACTTTCTTACTTTTGCTTTCGTATTTCTTTATCAACTGAGAAAGATGTTATAGGTTGGTTATCATTTTAATGAAGCTACTATTGATTCAAATAAATTTAAATAGTCTTGCTGTTTTCTTCCTGTTGTTTCCAACTCTTTGTGACCCCATTTGGGATTTTCTTGGAAAAGATAATAGAGTGGTTTGCCATTTCCTTCTCCAGCTCATTTTACAGATGAGGAAACTGAGGTAAAAAGGGTGAAGTGACTTGCCCAGGGTCACACAGTTAGTAAGTGTCTGGGGATGCATTCAAACTTAGGTCACTGTACCACCTGGTTGCCCCTTAACATTCATTAAAAATTTTTTTTTGAATTCCAAATTATCTCTCCTTCACCTTCCTGCTCCCTGAGACAGTAAGCAATTTGATATAGGCTATATTTGTCCAATCATGCAAAACATATTACCATATTAGTCATGTTGAGTCATAGGAGTTTATTAAGTAGCAGGGGGAGGGGCATGATTAGACATATCCTTTAGGAAAATCACTTTGACAGTTATATAGAGGATGAATATAGACAAGGGAGACCAATTAGAAGGCTATAGCAACAGTCCATGTGAGAAGTGATGAGGGTGTGAAGTAGGATGCTGGTTTTATGATTGGAGAGAAGAGGATGAATGAGAAGTATTATGAGTCATGAAATGACAAGATTTGCCAAGTGACTGGATATGTGTGGTGAATAAAGTAAGGAGTGACTGAAAAGATGGTGGTATGCTTGGCAGTAAGAGAAGCCTTTTGGAAGAGGGTGGGTTTTGGAGGAAAGATTATAAGTTTCCTTTTGGATAGCTTAAGTTTGGGATGACTGCAGGACATCCAGTTCAAAATATCCAACAAGCCAGGTTTAATAAGTTTATCTATTCATTCCCTGAATCCGTGTGCTCCTTCTAGAAAAATTACTTATTTTTAATTTATGAAATAAAACAAGCATTTCCACAACACGTAGAATAAAAGAAAAGACTGCATATGAAACTGTAGATCTATATGTACAACTTGCTATTCCTTTTATTTATTTTTTTTTGGAGGGGGAAGGTAGGGCAATTGGGGTTAAGTGACTTGTCCAAGGTCACACGGCTAGTTTTGTGTATCAGAGGCCATATTTGAACTCAGGTCCTCCTGACTCCAGGGCTGGTGCTCTATTCACTGTGCCACCTAGCCACCCCCCTATTCCTTTTAAATATATAATAACGTTATCATATAACTTTTTTTCCCCTTTGCTCTCCCTTCCTTGCCCTAGAGATGGCTACCATTAGACATAAATACGGATATATATGCAAAACTATTCTATACCTACTTTATTTATCGATTCTTTCTCTGGATGCTGATAGCCTCTTCCTTCATGGGACCTTTGTAGTTAATTTAAATATTTATAATAGGTAAAATAACCTAGTCGCTCAAAGTTGTTCTTAAAACAATATTGTTGGTACTGTATACAGTGTTCTCTTGGTTCTGTTCCCATTCAGAGTCCCAAGAACCTTCTGAGAGGTTCCTCCCTGAGTCTCAGTTTCCTCATCTGTAAAATGAGGGAGTTATACCAGATAACATCTGAGGTCCTTTTGCATCTTGAGATCTATTCTCCCTTGTACCTGACCATGAACCACACAGAAGGTGACTTGGTCCTGAGGCCACACAGAGAATTCTGACCTTGGTGTTACCTGGAGGGATCTTTAGGAGGAAATGGAAAAAAAAAGCAACTAAATCACTGCTATATTATGCTAGAATAATGATCAATCTTACTAAACCCCCCTACCAATCAGAGGTAGTGAATAACCCAATATAGTAAATGCTTATGTCAGTAAGCTTTTGTTCTGGATTTTTACCCAGTCTGTCACTGAGAGTACAAAAATACCTAGATATCAGCATTATCTATAATTCATATAGATAGTTCATATTGATCTGAAGTCAGGACAGCATGGCACAAGAGAAAGTACAATAGATTAAGAGTCTATTAAGGACTACAGCTCTTCCACTTAAAACTGTGAGAGTGTTGGCAAATAATGTCCATCTCTGAGGGTCTTCTCATCTATTAAATGAGAGAACCAGAAAAGAGGACATCTAGGGTCTTGAGTATGAATGAATGGATAGATATGCTAAATCTTGTGAGGTAACCAGGGTCCCAGGGTTGGATACAGATGAGGGATGGAACTGAAACGGGGTAATTCAACACTGATTGTGGGAAGCAATGGGAGGAGAAATGAGGGGAGAAAAAAAGGAAAAGCCTTTTTTCCAAAAAAAGGAGTTGTTGGGTGCTCTTTGAGAGAAGACTTGGGAGCCATATCTCAAGGTCATTTATGGATATGACTGCTAACAAACAAGCAAAGTTTACATAATTCCACTTTATGCAAACACTAATGAAAAACTTGCACTTTTTTCCTGTTTAGTGAGGGGACAGAGGTGTTTCATATCGATTGGTTTTATGGTTCAGTTCTGTTTGATTCTTCATGACCTCTTTGGGATTTTCTTGGCAAAGATGCTGAAGTGGTTTGTCATTTCCTTCTCCAGCTCATTTTACAGACAAGGAATCTGAGGCGAACAGGGTTAAGTGACTTGCCCAGGTCACACAGCTAGTAAGTGTCTGGGGCCAGATTTGCATATTCACAAAGATGAGTCTTCCTGAGTACAGGCCCAGCGCTCTATCCAGTGCACCACCCAGCTGCCCACATTGGCTGGGCCTGGCCCCTAAATCACCTATTGGCTTCTCTAATTGTATTTTCAATCCAGCAAACTATCTTTCTAAAAATATAAATTCAACTGATTCCTAGTTAGGATCTAGTTCTTAGGGTAATAGACTAAAAGGAAGCTTAGATAGTATCTAAATACAACTTGCAATTAATTCTTCTCAGGCAATGAGGATAATTCTGGCTTTTATTTTAAAACTTCTCATGTTGGAGCAGTCTTTTGTAACACAATCTCTCTGCAGGTAGACAAAAAGGAAACGAGGAATACCTGCTAAATGAAGGAGGAGAGGACTCAAAAACCCACCTGAATTACCCTGACAGAGGAAGAGCTTTATTAATGGTGATGCCCTCTTGGCTCATCTGCAAGGAGTTTAAATATCAACTTTCTTCCAACTCTCCTGTGTTCCTTCATGTTCCCTCATGTTCCCCCAGGCCTGAGTCAACATCAGTCCTGAACCTTAACCTACAAGTTCAGATCCTACCTCTCTACTCCCTCCCCCCAGGGCCTTGTCCTGTTTGATTCAGATAAGAACCCTCTAAAAACCCATTCAGTTTTACCTAACTCCATCCAGGGCTCCAGCCTTATCATATCTGCATTTTGTATCTCCCTTCACTTAAAGCTTGTTCAATTCACTTTCTCTTTTTTTTTTTTTTAAAGTAATCGGGGTTAAGTAACTTGCTCAAGGTTACAGGGCCAGTTATTTCTGGGTGTAGTACTAAGTATCTGAGCCCAGATTCAATCTCCAGGTCATCCCAACACTGGAGCCGGTGCTCTTACTCTCTGAGCCACCTGGCCACCCCTACACTTTCTCTTTTTAATGTTAATTCATTTTTAGTTTTCAAATTCACTTCCATAAGATTTTGAGTTTCAAATTTTCTCTCCTTCCCCAAGACAGCATGCAATCTGATATATACTCTACTTATTTATTTATATTAAACTTATTTCCACATTAGTGATGATGTAAAGAAAAATGAGAACTAATGGGGAGAACCATAAGAAAGAAGAAACAAAACAAAACAACAAAAGAAAAGGAAAGCAAATAGAATGCATCCAGACTCCGAAGTTCTTTCTCTGGATATGGATAACTTTCCATCATGAGTCTTTTGGAGTTGTCTTAGGCTCAATTTACTCTCTCTGTCCATTCTCTTGTCCTGTATTTTGTCCTGTGGCACCATACCTCCAAGTCACATCAGTTAAGATCCTAAGAACTAGTTACTTCTTAGTAGCATGAGCCATCATCCAGGACTGTGACTAAGCCTCTCAGCAGCCACACCTACAAGCCAAATCTTGTGAACTCAAGGGCTAGATCAGAACCATGTGCCCGGACAGCAGGGTCCCTCCCCTTC
Source organism: Petaurus breviceps papuanus (assembly GCF_028583685.1). Classification (NCBI taxonomy): domain Eukaryota; kingdom Metazoa; phylum Chordata; class Mammalia; order Diprotodontia; family Petauridae; genus Petaurus; species Petaurus breviceps. The sequence continues at coordinate 63,377,309 of NW_027185764.1, read as the reverse complement.
TTTCTCCACAACAGGAGGGCTGTGACTCAGCCTCAGGCTTTTTCCTCTGGCAAAATGAGTGGCATTTAAGGGAGATTGTCTTCTTCTCCTATACTGACTTTGGTATTCTAAACCTTCAAAGTCTGCATTAAGACAGGCTCTTAGAGACTAGCTTGTGGGAAACGTGGTCTCAAAGAGACTGTTGTTTTCTTTCTGTCCTAGGGGAGACTCAGAGACTCCTGAGAGTTCTGGGCAGAGCTCCAGGGCAACAGCACAAAGAAGCTGGAGTTTGGGAGTTTAACTTTGGGTTGGTGAAAGGAGAAGAAACTGAGAATAGGGAATGAATGGAAGTCAAGAGAGAAAGGTCGGCATTTTGCAGTGAGTACCTCGAGACTGAAGACCTGAGTTTTGAAGAAGCATGTTTTGGATGATAAGCAGCTAGTATGGGACAGCTGGAGGCATTGGCGAGTAGGTGTGGAAGCATATTTAAAACATCTTTTTTAGTTTAACTGAAAATGTTAAGAAATAATATTTTATTCAGACTAAAACCCTTTGCAGACTTTTCCCTTTAGCAAAGTGAGTAAAGCACAGATCTGACCGTGTCACCTTGCCCTACTCAGTAAAACCCCAGTGGCTTCCCATTTCCTTCAGAATGAAATATAAAATCCTCCATCTGGCATTTAAAGCCCTTCACAACATAACCCTTCCTACTTTTCCAGTCTTTTTACATCTTACTCTCTTCTACCTTACTCTGTGATCCAGTGACATTGACCTCTTTGCTGTTCCTCATCAAGGTCTCCTAACTCCACAATTTTTCACTGGCTGTTCCCCATGCTAGCAGTCTTCTCCTGCCTCATCTCTACCTCTTGGCTTCCTACAAAGTTTCAGGTAGACTACCCCCTTCTACAAAAAGCTTTTCCTAATCCCCCCTAATGCCTCAATAAATGTTTGCTGACATGATTTGGGTAGAAAAAGGTTAAACGGTTCCAGAAAGAAGGTTAATAACCAAACTTAATCCCTGTCAAGATCAGTTACTGCCCCTCCACACCTCTAAAGAATTTAGTACCATGATCCATCTAAAGACACTGTCTTCTTTTCTATTCAAGGTTAAGATATTGATCATAGAGAGGAGGTACCATTGATTTACTTCAGGAGAATTAGAGAGTAGGGGTCAAAGAAGGAACTGAGTAGTGAATGTTGTTTTGTAATGTTAACCCCAAAGTGTGTTTCAACATATTATGGTCTTTTCTTTGTTCAAGATTCCTATAAATGTTACCTCAAATCATTTTGGATAGAGAGATGTGTGTGGATATGGGGGTGGGGAAGGGGGAGGATCATGACAATTTGGACACTTCTCTTTTCTAGAAATACAAGAAACTAGGATATTGACTTGTTTTTGGTAGGTCCATGCCTAATACACGATATTAATATATTTTTTTTCTTTGACAAGGAGAATAAGTATCAGACTATGAAACAAGGTTTCCCATTATTCATTCTCTTCCCTCTCTAATTAACTAGGCAGATCCCAAAAGTCATCTTGTTCTCTAAAGTTCCCTTGAATTTGCTGGATGTCCCACAGACATATCAGATATTGCTGGTTATGTATTCAATTGTTTGTGAAGGAGGATCATGACAGAAGGGGCCAACATAGAATGGCATTATGTAGAGTTAAAGAAGTGAGTTGAGAGTAAAGATCCACTAAACCTGGAATCTTTTTTTTTTTTACAGGGGGAAGCCAGGGCAATTGGGGTTAAGTGACTTGCCTAAGGTCACATGGCTAGTAAGTGTTAAGTGTCTGAAGCCAAATTTGAACTCGGGTCCTCCTGACTCCAGGACTGGTGCTCTATTCACTGCGCTACCTAGCCACCCCTCAGCCTGGAATCTTACCAAAGTGAACCCAGTTAGGTACTTGACTTATTAATAATTTTTATTATCTTCCTAATATCATAGAAAGATTAAGCCATGAGAATATAGACACGTTCCCTTTCTCTCTCTCTTCCTCCCCCATCATACACAAACAACTCCCTCAGAAGTAATTAGCATCAGGCAATTTATTCCCTTCGTGGTTCCAGTTCAAAGTACTCCATCAGATCCTAAATGAAGGGAGGTCATACATGAAGCCATTGAAAGGAGGTCATACATGTGGCCATTGAAGGGAAGTCATACATGGGGCCACTGAAGGGAGGAATTGGGAAAGAGAGACTTAGCCCACATTGCAAAAGATTGGGACTACTTAAAGTTCAGGCGCTGAATGTAGCTGGTTTGTCTGTGACATGATCTCTAAGCCCAGACTCTTCTACAATGTCACTTCTATTTTTCTGAAAAAGGACAGGGCTTTAATATTTTAAAAAATGATTTGGAAACAAAATAATAGCTTCTGATTCCCTCAGAGAAATGGGTACTTCAGAACTACTTGAACAAGCTGTATTTTTCTCTTTGGCAAACTAGGCAGAGAATCTGAGTAGGAAAATTAACACTATTCAAAATTGAATGCATTCAAAAGTTCTGCATCAGTAAAATTAGATCAGTATCTATCTGCTTTTATTTTAGGATGCAGAAGACTCTGTCTAAAATAGTAAAAGGGTCCAGGAGAAAGAAAAGAGTTGTCAAAAGTCGGTACATACATGAGAAGGATGTTAAATAGCAAATTGTTTGGATATATAATCATGCTTTCTTTTTCCCTCCAAAGCCTATCCTTCCTCCTAAACTTCTTGGTTTCTGGCCATCCAGGCTCTAAGTCTATAGTGTGTGGCTGTTGTTTTTTTTTTTTAGTTTCACTTCTTCTACCACATCTTATGAGTTGTTGTCAAGCCCTGCAAATTCTACCTCCAGAATCTCTCTTTTTTGGTTCTTTATTCCCCCTACCAACTGACAGTATTTTATTTTCTCCAATTACATGTAAAGACAATTTTTAACATTACTTTTTTTGGTAAAATTTTGAGTTCCAAATCTTCTCCCCTCCCTTCCTTTCCCCCTCCTTAAGGTGGCAAGCAATTTGATATAGGTAATATATATGCAATCAAGTAAAGCCTATTTCCATATTAGTCATGTTGTGAAAGAAGAAACAGTGTGCAAAAAAAAAAATAGTTTGAGGGGCGGCCAGGTGGCTCAGAGAGTAAGAGCACTGGCCCCAGTGTCGGGATGACCTGGGGATCAAATCCGGGCTCAGATACTTAGCACCCACCCTGAAACACCTGGCCATGTAACCTTGAGCAAGTTACTTAACCCCGATTGCTTAAAAAATTAAAAAAAAAAATTAGTTTGCCAAAGGAAAAAAACACAAAAAAGTAAGTGAAAATAGTAAGCTTCAGTCTGTATTCAGACTCCCTCTGTTCTTTCCCTGGAGATAGGTAACAATTTCATTATGGGTCCTTCGGAATTGTCTTGGAACACTGTATTGCTGAGAAGAGCTAAGTCGTTCATTGTTGATCATTGTACAATGTTGCTGTTACTGTGTACAATGGTCTCCTGGTTCTGCTCACTTCACTTTGCATCAGTTCATGTAGGTCTTTCCAGGTCAGAAAATCTCTTGCATCTATCCCCTCCTTTCTACTGCCACCACTCTAATTCCGATGGTCTTTTCAAAGTCATCATTCCTTTGGACCTCTCTGTTGCATAACTGTTGACCACCCTCTCTTTCTGGATGATCTCTCCTCTCTGAGTTTTTGTGATATTATTCTCTCCTGGTTCTCCTCCTATCTTCCTGACTGCTTTCTCTCAGTCTCCTTTGCTCCTAACTTTGGGTGTTTGCCAGGGGGCCATCTCTAGTCTTATTGTTTATCTATATCTTGCCATTGGGTCTTGAGGGCTCTAGAGGAGAAAGTAAACCTGGTGACTTTGCACAGCCCTTTCTCACTTCAATCCACTTCACCTGAAAGTCATGGCATCAGATTCCTGACAACATGATCCTCTTTGAGCACAAAGGACAAACAACTACAAGGGTGTTCCCCAAGCTTCTGTCCTAGGTCTTCTTCTATACTCCAAGTAACTTCACCAGTTCCTTCGGGCTTAACTATCATGGTCATGTATATGGCTCACAGATCTATATATGCAGCCCCAAGTCTCTTCCCTGAGCTCAGACCCACAACACCAATGGGTCAGTCAGTAAATGAATAAACATTTATTAAGTCCCTACTATGTGCCAGGCATTTCAAAGTATCTTGGAGACATCTCAAACTCCCAAAGCAAACTCACTATATTTTCTCCCTAAATTCTCCCCTCTTTCCTACTTCCTTGTTTTTCTTGAAGATAATGCCTTCTTTCCAGCCTCCTCGGCTTTATAACTTTGGCATTATCCTCCACTCCTCCTCACCCCATAGCCATAGTGGAGAGAATACTGGAGTTGGAATCAGGAAGACTTGACTTCAAATCCTGTTTCAGATACTTATGACCCTATGCAAATCACATAAATTCTCTCAGCCTCAGTTTACTCATCTGTAAAATGAGGACAATAATAGCACTGGGTTTTGTAGGCATTAATCAAGATAATACATCTGAAGGGCTTTGCAAACTTTAAAGCACCATGTAAATGTCAACTATTATTATTACTCATTCAGTTGCTAAATCTTGCTTTTTCTACTTCCACAATATCTTTTGCCACTCTCTCAACTCACAACTACCATCTTTGTAACAGACTCCTCATTGGTCTCTCTGCCTCAACGCACTCCATTCTTATCATCCTACACATTCCTGCCAAAGTAATTTTCTTTAATGCAGAACTGACCATGTGACTTCTCATTTCCAGTAAAGTCTCTGTGGCTTTCCACTGTCTCTACAACAAAACAGAAACTCCTCTGTTAAGCCTTTCACCACCTGGCCCAACCTATCTTACCAATCTCATTGAAACCAATGGCACTGTTCTCAGAACAAGACACTCCATCTCTTGGTTCTGGGCATTTTCTCTGTCCTCCCATGACTGTCCCTCACGCTTAGGATGTTCTTCCTCATCTCCACTTCCTGGCTTCTCTATATTCCTTCAAGTTCCAGTTAAAATCCCACCTTTTACATGAAACTTTCCTACTCCCACTTATTTTCCATCTGCTGATTATTTCCTATTTATTCTGTATAGAGTTTTTTTTTGGCACTTATTTGTTTGCATGGTGTCTCCCCATTAGACTGTGAGCTCCTTGAAGGCAGGGACTGTCTTTTGATTCTTTTTATATCTCCATTGTTTAGTATAGTGCCTGGCATATAGTAGGCACTTGATAAATGCTTATTGACTAACTTGAAGAGATATAAGGAGACCTGAGATAAAAAAATTTTTAAAGAGCTTATAGAAATTGATACCATATGATCTCAATTCTGAGCAAAACATTTATAAAATAAAATCTCTGTTGAGCCTTACCTGGGTGAATTATCCCGAGATCGTCTGAGCCATCTTGCTACCATTTGTTCTATTCTATGTGCTTTTCTTGTCTGTAATAAATTATTCTCCAGATCTTCCATTTACCTAAAAATATAAGAAATAAGGATTTTCATTTTGAAACCAAACAAAATGTATCACTAAACTATGTTCAGTGAAAACATTGGCTGTTTCTGGCAAAAGCATTTTCATTTTGCATATTTTGAATGTACATTTTGACAATAACTAACATTTATAGATCACTTTAAAGTTTACAGAGTGCTTATTGTATATAATGTCTCAGCTAGGTGGCTGGACAGCGCTGGACTTGGGAATCAGGAAAGAATTGCATTAGACACTCATTAGCTGTGTGACATTGAGCAAGTCACTTAACCCATCTGTGCCGCAGTTTGAATAAGAACAGCACCTATTTTGAAGGGTTATTGTGGTGATAAAATGAGGTAACATGTAAAATGCTTGTCAAACCTCAAAGTGTTATATAAATGTTAGTTGTGATTATTATCATTACTACTAATTGGGTCTCACAAAAGCTCTATGAAGTACTATATACGTTATTATTCCCATTTTGCGCTTGAGGAAACTGAGACTTGGGTAAAATGAATCACTCAAATTTACATAGCTAATAAGTATCAGAAGTGGGGTTTTAATCCAGGTTTCCTAACTGCAAATCCTGCACGCCTAATCATACTATGTTTTCTTTTCTGACGGAACTACAGTTATCCCTTCCACATTGTGGGGTTAGGGGCGCAACAACCTCCCGCAATCTGGAAAATCTGCGTAAAAGATTTTGGTCTTCCCTTTGTACCAAAGAAGAAGTCTGAATTATTGTGGTATTAAAGATAAAATGTGTTGATATAATACAATACTATACACATATTTTATACATTTCTGAGCTTCTAAACTTTTTCCAGGTCGTCTTCTAGTCTTCCCATGTCATTTGCAGCTTCCACAAAACTCTCCCAAAATTCCCACTTAATTTCTTATGCCAACCTACAATATATTAAAACTGTGATCGAGATGGAGAAGAAATAATTGTAAATCATTAAAATAGCTAATGTTTCCTTAACTAGGATTCTCTTCCAAATGCCTCATTGTTAAGGTTGGTCCTCAAAGGCTTTATCTTCTGGATGCTGGCAAATCTCAGCAAAATCTCTAGGAAAGGCCTCATATAGTACAGTGGAAAGAATGTTGTTCTTGAAATTGGAAGACTGTCATTTGAATCCTGGTTACTACCTATGTGACCTTGGGCAAAGTCACTAACTTCTCAGGGCCTCACTTTTCTTATCTGAGGAGGAGTAAGACTAGATCAGGGCTTCTTAAACTTTTTTCTATTTGCAATCCCTTTTCACCTGAGAAATTTTTATACAACCCTGGGTATACAGGTATATAAAATAGGTATACAAACCAAACATTTACTGATAATAAATCATAAGGAAATTTATTCTGAAACAATTCTTTGGTATAAATATAATTTTACTATTTATTTTAAAAATTTATTTATTTTTAGTTTTCAACATTCATTTCCACAAGATTTTGAGTTAAATTTTACTGTTCATTAGAGACAATAGTTTCGAATATGAGCCAGGGTGCTTCTAGCAATGTTTGTGGCACTGCGCAGTGTGATGGCACGCGCAGTGCAAAGTGTGCATATTGTGTGTTCAGAACCAAGGCTACAGTGAAGTTGCTCAATGCCACATGACCAAGCTCTGCCAGAAACACCTCGGATTCATTACACATTTGATTTTGAATTAAGTTTTGGTCACTGTAGGTTCAAAAATCTTTTACTGTTGCCAAATTTTTCACAACCCCCACATTCAGTTACATGACCCCATATCACTACCCACAGTTTAAGAAGCACTGGACTAGATGACCTCTTAAATCATGTTATCTCGAATCCAACAATTTTCGCATAGAAACAATGCTGTGAATATTGCTTCCATAGAGATAATTTACCCTTTGAAATGTTACAAACAGCAGTCAAGATATGTGATTTTGAGTTGGAAGGGACTTTAGAGATCATCTCCTCCAACCCCCTCATTTTATAGATGAGCAAACTGAGACTTCTTAAGAGACTTATGTAGGTGAGTTGTCCAGTGAGTGTAACGAAATTGGCTATGTCCTTCGAAGCTGTAGTTCAGCTACATTACAGTTTAAATGGGCTGGTGTGGGGATATCCCAGGAAATGAAACAGCATTTAGAACTTGGATTCTAAGGGAAGAGAGCATTCCACATTTCAAATGACTAAGAAAATAACAGGAGTCAGTTATTACCTTGGGACTCCCTCTACTATTAATAGTATCTCTTCACCTTTACTATCAGTATTTTAGAATAAGGGAGACAGTATTAATTAATAAACAATATTTAGTTTGAGGGTGAGGATGGAGGAGAGGAGCTAAGCCATCTGGATAGCCTTCTGATGTGATAATAGCAATCAATTATGGCTCTGTAGTGCCCTCTCAACTTTCTATATCAAACAATTATAGGGCATGGGTTCCCATATATTTAGCAAAATACATTTCTATCAACCTATAGGTTATCTTTTACCCACCTCTGATAAAAGTTTTGTGGCCCTAAGTTGGGCCAGAATTCCAAAAGGAAATCCAAAGTGACAAATGAGGGTGATTTTTTCCAGGCTAAAAGTAACTTAATTTTATTATCTCATAAGCCTCTTTTTCTCTAAAGAACCTAGTTATGAGGCATTTACATTTTTAATACTTTGAACACTTATCTAAGCATTTCAAAATGTTATATATACTATATATAGTGCTATGTCCCCAAAGGCCTGGCAAGCTATGACCCATGGAGTCACTAAGAGTTGGTCATGACTGAACAACATGTCCCCAAAGATGTTTGTAATATGAAGAAGTAAGAATATCTAAATGTTATTTTTATACTGAGAACAGATTAAGTGCTAGAAGGGTTATTGCCACACCTAGAAAACAAATAACAGTAGATACATGTTTCCTGGCTTCTCTATTCAACTCTGGTATACATTCTCATCCATGTGGTTTAGTAATTGAAAGGCATATGTTTTCAATCCAATCTGCATTCCTTAGACTTTAAGAAAATGTTCAGCAGTAGAAGAATCCCAGGCTAATCACCCCAGAGATGATTGGTTGCCAGGAGTTAATAACCACAGTGACTACTCTGTCAATTGCCAGAAGGAATTTAAAGGAAAAGGTTATTTGATGAATGTAAAGATAGACTATGTACAGGTTCATAATATTATAGATATATAGGTGACATGGACCTCAGAGGATGCTTCCAGACATTTACTATCCTCCCATCTTTCAGACATCTTGAAAATTAATCTTTCAACATCCTCAAAATCACATCCCCTAGAAGACTAGCAGCTTTCTCCATCTTGTTTTCTTTGGTGCCATTTCTATTTCCTCTTCTAAGGAATGAGGTATTAGAGTACAGCTGTGATGGATCTACTTTTATTGATGGAGAAAAGACATTATTATAGAAATGTTTACAGATCTTTTCCAATTTTTTTCTGTCCCTTGTCATCTTTCTAGTTTCTTCTTTAAACACCCTGAGGATAAAACAACTTAGTTCAGTTTTTCACCAATCTTTCTTTTCCTTCTCTCCATTGTCTCTTATTTGTTTTTAAGGCAATGCTGCTCATAAATTACTATCACCTTCCTCCATTAAGATTTTCTAAGTAAGATTATATTCTGAACTAGCATTACTCTTCCCAGTCATCCCTCTCTCTCCACTTGGCAAAGAGATCAATCATTTTCTGGCCAATGTAGTTTCTAGGGTTGTTCCCCTCCCCCATTGTGATTTACATTGGTTAAACTTCATTAGGAAATGGTGGTAGTCTGTGTGGATGTTTGTTCTTTTATCCATTTCCCATCTATGGTCATAAGCAAGTGAATAGAAAAGGGATAAGCTGAGGAGGTGTATCAGCAATGCCATATTCACAATGCCTATAGAGATTACAAATATGCTGATATAATTATCCATCACAAAATACGTCAGGTTTGCCATTTGGGGAAATAAACTAGAAAATTTATTAAGATACCAAAAGACTGAGTCCCAAAACCAGAAAGTGAAAGCCATCAGAGTAGTTATGATATTGGCACAGGTAGATAAAGTAGAAAGCACCCACATTTTCAAGCCTTTAAAACAGAACAGGCTACCTCAGGCAAAGGTCCTCCTCTCCCCACTCACAGCAACCACCCAGCGTCCTGGAAGAGCGCTCCCAGCAGCTCTGGCCCCTGGCAGTGCTCAGCCGGAGTTCTAACTCAAAAAAAAAAAAAAGGCAACTGCCACCAACTGCCAACCACAGGACCGTTAGCTCGGCTTTTTTTTTTTTCTTTTCTCTGCTATGTCAGCACGTCCATGGGGCATGGGAGATCTTTAAATCCCATAACCCTTACAGGAGGGAAAGCCAACTCAAGGTAGACAGTAAGGATGGGTGCATGGGAGGAAGATGAAGAGGAGAATTTCTGTTACTTTACAAGGGAGATTCAATAGGGAGATGATAGGCCCAAAATGCCCACCTTCAGGTCTTCTCCTCTGTATGCATTTATTTAATTAATATTTTAGTATTTGTATCATCCTTCATATCTCTCCTACCATATCCTAGGCTCCCTGAGGGCACTGACTGTGTCTTTTTTTTTTTCATCTTTGTATTCCCAGAACCTGGTGTTATGCCTTTGCACACAGTGGGTGTTGGCTGAACTGAACGGCAAGCATCACACCTTCCATCTCTTATCTTTGTACTTTTGGACAAACTGTCCTCCTTACCTAGAACTCACTCATTCCTCACCTCCATCTCCTGGAATCCCTAGCGCTCTTCAAAATTTAACTTAGCACACCTGCTATAGGAAATCTATCCTAACCCTATCCTACCCTAGATATTAGTTCCCTCCTCCCAGAATTTTTTTATTTTGGATTAGACATGATTTCATTGATATTAAACACACAGTTCAGAAATCCCCTCAACTCAGTATATGGCACCTACACTGTAACTTAGAGACTCAGACAGTTGTCTCTGTAAGTTGAGCTCTGCATATCAGAAGTATTCAGAGGCATCAAAATAACATATTCCTAAAAATCTTACAGTCTACTTCACAGGTACTGAAATGCTAATTAATTAGGAAAACAAGGTATAGTTTTAAAAAGTTGCATCCACGTCTCCTCTGACTACTCCCTCTAGTGATAGACGGTAGATAAGCTTATGCTCTTTGAAAATCTTAAAGCGCTATATAAACACCAGTTATTAATGGAATTCTCCACTACTAGAGATGCAATGGTCATGTCATGCTTCTAATGAATCCAAGAGTAGGACATATCTAGGCAGCTTGATGGTATAGTAGTTTGAGTGCTGGACTTGGAGCAGAAAGCCTTGAGTTCCAAAACTGTTTCAAACACCTAGGCAAATAACTTTTCTCAGCCTTACTCTCTTCATCTGTAAAATAATAACATGTAATACACAGGGTTTCTGTGAGGCTCAAATAAGATAATATATAAGTATTATATGTATTATATATAATTATATATTATATATTAAATAATAATATATAATGCCTTATAAATGGGGACTGGTTGAACAAATTATGGTATATAAAGATAATAGGATACTTTTGAACTATAATAAGTGACAAAAGGGATAAAGGGGTTGAGAAAAACTTGTGAAGACTTATATGAATTGATGCAGAGTGAAATGAGCAGAACAAAGAGAACAATTTATATGATAATAACATTTTTAAAGACAAGTAACTTGAGAAAAAGACTTAAGCTCTCTGATCAATGACCAACCATGATTCCATAGAATTTATGACCTATGCCAGCCACCTCCTAAAAGAAACCAGTGATACAAGATACAGAATGAGACATGCAGTTTTGGGCATGGACAACATTGGAATTTGTTTTGCTTCGTTATACATGATTATGACAAGAGTTTTGTTTTTCTTTTAAATTAGGGGAGTGGGAAGGAGAGAAAATAGAAAGGAGAGGAAAGGAAAAGCAGGGTCACCAGATGCTACAGGGAGACCCGTGCTTTGGCAAAGCATTTCTATCACTTGCTTTCTCATGCAGCAATAGCCTAAAGATACTAGTCTGAAGAAGCTATTAAAAGAGTCAACAAGGGCCAGGATGTTCACAGAGGCTTTGAAACATTGCACTTGCCCCTCAGCGAAGACAAGGATCAGAACCATAGATAGCCCTTGATTTCTTCCCAGCCATCACAATGAACTATTTAATTTATGGTGTTAAATGATATAAGAAGGCATAAAGATATAATGTACTTATGGTCCTGCCAAGTATAGTAACTATTTTCCCTTCAACTCCAGAATTCCCACCCCACTGTCCTTACTGGTGAGTATGTCATGTAACCCATTATTTCAGGTCAGATTAGCTCCAGCCATGCCTTATTTTACTCTCTCTTCCCTCCTACCACTCCCCATACACTTTTCAGTTTTGGAACCATAATCAAATCAATACTGCTATTGCTATTGAAAAAGAGTATGCCAATAAACTCCTCTATGGCTCCATTCACCATCATCACAACTTGCTTTCCAAAACAAAATACCCTTTACAGGGACTGAATAGGAGGATCTTGGGGCAATCAATGGGTTGTCTGGTTTGCACCTCTTCCCTCCTCATCCCTCTTACCAATATGGTAAAAATGGGTATTATGACTAGGAAAGTTTGCTAAATTTGTATACCTGGAATAGATGAAATTTGCTAAGCAGATAGTTGGTTAACTCTGCATTCTTATCCCTAAATGTTGTTGGCTACATAGGAAGTTGCCAGTATAAAGGTAGATCAGTTAGTGATCAAACATGGAGTCATATCTATTAAGTAGGGCCTAGCAATAAGCCATTCACACACTTTACCAGTGGAGATGGGACTTTACAGACAAATAAGTGTCCCAATAGCATTAGATAATATGATACGTAGTAGGTTGGTCTTGCATTCCTGTCCTTGGTCCTGATGACTCACAGAGAAGTAGACATTTCTTCCACTTAGACCTGTTATGTAATTATTCCAGGTAAGCATTTTTTATTGTGTTTATTTTCCCTCTCCAATAAGAAAACAAATTGTTCTAAGAAGCAAAAACCAGAAATTATTCCAGCAATAAAGGGCTTCTGCAAAGGGAAGGGTGGCAACAAGCATTTACTGAGCTCCTAATATGTGCATGGACAGCACTATGCAAGATCCTGGGGATACAGAGACAAAAATGAAGCAACAGTCTCTGCCCTCAAGGAGTTTACATTCTGTGGGGAAGAGAAACAACATGTACACAGAGAAGTAAATACAAATACCCACAAAGTAAAAACAAGCAAAAACAATTTTGGCAGAAAACACTAGCAATTAGGGGAGCAGGAGGCCTGGTGTGATAGGTGACATTGGAAATGAACCTTGAAGAAAGGAAGGAATTCTAAGATCGTGTCTAAGATCATGAAGGAGTAAATTCTAGGCATGGGGGTCAGCCTATGCAGAGGCACAGCAATGGAAGATGGGGAACAACACAGGTTAATTTGGTTACCACAGAGGGTGAAGTGGAACTATATTCATTAAGCCTGGAAAGGTAGGCTAGCCAGATTCTAACAGGCTTGAAATGCCAGAAGTTTGTATTTGATCCTAGAACAAAAGGGAGCCCCTGAAGTTTCTTGAGAAGGGGAGTAATATAGTCAGATCTGTGCTTGAGGTATATCACTTTGGCAGCTATGTGGAAGATAAATTGGAGAGGGGAAATGCTCAAGAAAGGAAGACCAGCCAGGAAGTTACTGCAATGGTCCAGGTGAGATAGCCTTTAAATGACACATGGAAAGGAAAGACATCACTTTAACATTCATAAACCCTATTTATTCATTCAGCTAGTAAATGTCTGATGTTTGAATTCAGGTCCTCCTGACTTCAGGACTGGTACTCTATCAAATGCACCCCCTCATTGTTGCCCAAAGAGTGCTTTTTTGTTGTTTTTGCTTTTTGGAGTGGGGAATGCAGGGAAGTTAGGGTTAAGTGACTTGCCCAGCTAGTAAGTAAGTGTTAAGCGTCTGAAGGCAGATTTGAACTCAGGTCCTCCTGACTCCAGGGTCAGTGCTCTATTCACTGCTTCACCTAGCTGCCCCAAAAGATAGTCTCTTCACTCAAGGAGCTTACATTCTTTTTTTTTTTGCTTTTTTTGGGAAGGGCAATTGGAGTTAAGTGACTTGCCCAAGGTCACATGGCTAGTAAGTGTTATGTGTCCGAGGCTGGATTTGAACTCAGGTCCTCCTGATGCCAGCACCAGTTCTCTATTCAATGTGCCACCTAGCTACCCCTGTTTGTTTTTAAAGAAAAATGTTAAATAGTTAAAGATTGCTAATACCACAGAAGATGGACCAGACTGGAATATTAAGGGGAATAAACAATCAATTGATCAACAAATAAGCATTTATCAAACTACTCTTATTTTCTAGGTACTGGGGATACAAATGTAAAAATGAGCCACTCCATGCCCTCAAAGAGCCTACATTCAAAGACCTGGCTCAAAGTGGCAGCTGGGTGGACAAAGTGGAGCCAAGAAGACCTGAGTTCAGATCCAGTCTCAGAAACTTACTAGCTGTGAGACCTCAGGCAAATCACTTTCTGTATCTGGGCCTTAGTTTCCTCCTCTGTTTTTTTTTAAAGGAAAATAATAGCCTCCCAGGGTTATTGTGATGATAATTTTAAAGCATTTTGCAAGCTTTAAAGTACCATATAAATGCTAGTATATATATGTATATATATATTTATATATGTATGTATATATATGTACATAGAGAGATATTATTTGGGGGGAGACAATATATATATATATACACACAAAAATTTCTATAAAACATACACAAATAAACATAAGGTAATTTAGGGAGGGTCAAGACACGGCTCTTCTAGGCATCTGAACTGAACTTTGCAGTAAACTTGAGATTCAAAGGAGTAGAAGTGAGAAAGGGATACATTCCATCCAAAGAGTGCCATGTGTAAAGAATCTCAACGAGGCCAGTTTGGCTGAACTGAAAAGTGGGTGAAAGGGAGTATTGCATAATGAGCCTGAAAAGGTAGGATGGAGCCAGATTGTGAAGAGCTTCAGATGCCACAGAGGAGTTTATATTTTAATCTGGAGGCATTAGGGGAGCTGATGTGGTCAGATCCTACTATAGGAATATCATTTGGGATGCTGTATGGAGGATGGACTGGAGAGAGGAGAGATTTAAGCAAGGAATCAAATTCGAAGGTTATTGCATCAAGAGATGATAAAGGTCTGAACTAGTGGTGTAGCTGTACCTGTAGACAGGAGGGGACAGATTTGAAAGATGTTGCAGAGCTAGAATATTTAACAACTGACTAGATGAATGACAAACACAATAATATCAGTTCCTGCCCTCAGTACACTCTACTGAAGGTTGGTGGTTCATATCCAAATAAGTATATTCATGATAATCTGAAGGACAGCTAAGGTGGCACAGTGGACAGAGCACTGGGCCTGGAGTCAGGAAGATTCTTCCATCCTGAGTTCAAATCTGCCTTCAGATACTTACTAGCTGTGTGACCCTGGGCAAGTCACCTGTTTGTCTCAGTTTCCTCATCTGTAAAATGAACTGGAGGAGGAAATAGCAAACTACTCTAGTATCTTTCTGAGAATACCCCAAATAGGTTCATGGAGAGTCAGACATGCCTAAAAAAAGACTTAACAACAATAAAAGATGGTGAGGAAGACTGAGGAGTCGAGGATTTTTTAAGTGAAAGTTAACAAGTTAAGAACTTCTGCTCTCTACATGTATCCTGATTCTCATCCATGACCTCTTGTCTTCTCTAGCAGATTTGTCCCTTCTTGTGGTTCCAACCAGAACCACATCCTTCATGATTCTCCTGAACATGTGCCCTACTCATTGCAATGGTAAACTGTCTTTCTGGAAAGTCACTGGGCTCCTCAATCAATGGAGAGAGAGGACTGGATGGATGGACATTTACAAATGCCTCAATATCATGCTTCTCAAGGAATGGGAAGACAGGGCTCCTTTTAAGGAAACTATCATAGACAAGGTCAGAGATTTAGAGCTGAAAGGCAACTTAGAGGTCATCTAGTCCAACTTCCTCTTCTTTGGGATAAGGAACTAAAGCTTAGTGAGGGTGAGGAACCTGTGGCCTCAAGGCCATATGTGACTCTCTAGGTCCTCGAGTGTGACCCTTTGATTGAATCCAAGCTTCAAAGAATAAATCCCCTTCATAAAAGGATTTGTTGTGTAAAACTTGGACTTAGTCAAAAGGCCACACCCGTGGACCTAGAAGGCTTCCCAGAGGCCACAGGTTCCCCACCCCTGTCTAGAGAAATGAAGTTAGTCAACTAGCATTTATTATCTTCTGTATAACCATCGTTGTTCAGTCATTTCGGTCTGTCTGATTCTTCGTGACCCTATTTGGGTTTTTTTTTGGCAGACCCATGATTTGGGTGTGATTTGCCATTTCCTTCTCCAGCTCATTTTACAGATGAGGAAACTGAAGCAAACAAAATTAAGTGACTCACCCAGGGCCACACAGCTAATAAGTGTCTGAAGCCAGGTTTGAACTTAGGAAGTTGAGTCTTCCTGATTCTAAGTCCACTGCTCTATCCACTGTCCTATCCATGCCAAGTACTGTGATAAATGCTAGATACAAAAAAGGGGCAAAAACCAAATACAGTTATCCTTTCTATACATTGCAACCTTCCCCATCACAGTTTTGATATACATAATAAGAAATTAAATGGGAATTTTGGAGGAGTTTTGTGGAAGCTGCAGACAACAGGCAAAGGTCAGCAGACACAGAAAATGTTTAGAAATTCAGAAATGCATAAAACATATTGATGGTATTATATAATATCAACATATTTTATCTTTTAATATCATAATAATTTAGACTTCTTCTCTGGTACAAAGGGAGGGCCAAAAATTTTTACATACATTTTGCAGATTGTGGGGACAACATCGTGCCCCTAACCCCTATGATACAGAAGAAATAACTAATCCCTGCTCTCAAGAATCTCAAAGTCTAATGAGGTGATTTGACACACATAATAAGCCCCAGAGTTGTAAAATAAGCCCAATTCCTCCGATTCCAAATGCATCACTCTGTCTACTGTACCATGATATCTCTCTTAGAAAGGCAGTCTGGTGTTATACATAGTGTTCTGGCCTTGGAATCACTAAGACTTGGGTTCAAATTTTTTCTTAAGACACCAACTAGCTGTGTGACCCAGGGCAACTTCAATTTTCTCACCTTCGGTTTCCTCTTATGTAAAATGAATAGGTTGGACTAGATGACCTCCAAAGTCCTATGTAACTATAAAAAAAAAACCCTCTAGAAATTAAGTGGAATAAAGAGAAAAAAACAAGAAGCAATGATCATCATTGACTCATGGCTGGATGACTTACTGGGAGATGGCTGAAGAGGAAACCTGCCCTAACACCACGCACCAGGCAAGGCTTTTATAGTTTACTGCTCTGTGCTGTTAAGCTGTGGGAAATGAGCAAACAAAAATGACATTCTATGCTCCTTAAAGAAAGAAAAAAAAACCCTGCCTAAATGTTCAAGAATGATTAAGAAGGTAGCATCATACAGGAGATCAAAGTAAAAATAGTGGTGCAATATGGCAGATCAAAGTGTTGAAAATCCCAAGACGTAGTTTAAATCCAAATTCTATTACTGTCTTTCTGTAAGATCCAGGTTTTCTCTGTGGCCAAGGTCTCAGCAACCAATGTAAAAGTAAACTGTGGCAGGCATCCAGATAAGTCAGGAAAAATTACTCAAGTCAAGATAAAGACTGATAGTGGACTCTCTCAGTCAATTGTACTTAAAGTCCTATTTAAAGTAACTAAACAAAATGCTATACCTGATACCTTTATTGGGTGAGAACACATCTACTGAATCAATCAATGCACCAGAGTCATTAAATTAATGGAGGCCCTGTCATAACCAATGGATCTGCTTTGTAAAATCAGCAACTAAGTCTGAAATTGGGCATTCTAGTGTCTGGCCAGCAAGTTGTGGAAGCAATCCTGGTTGAGTCTTTTGCAGGGGTTGGCATCAGGCAAAGTACTGGGGCCCATTGGCCAGACCCATTGTACACCTCTACTGCATGTATTATTCCCTCAATCCTCTGCTTGACTTGGGTTAAGGTGACCTGACTCTCTCTGCCTGTTTCTTTTATCTTCCTATTAGGGAAGGATTTAATTAATTGATTAATAGCTATCATTTATACAGCACTTTAAGGTTTGTAAAGCACTTTATATACTTTTAAGATAATTTTATTTTTCCCAATTATATGTAAAAACCAATTTTTAACACTTTTTTTAGTTTTGAGTTATGAATTCTATCCCTCCCTCCCTTTCCCCTTCTCTCAGATGGTAAGCAATCTGATATATGTTATAAATGTGTAATGATGTAAAATATTCCCATATTAGTCATTTTGTGGAAGAAAATTCAAACAAAAAAAAGAAACAAAGAAAAAAATAACATGCTTCAGTCAGTCTGTATACAGGCACCATCAGTTCTTTCTCTGGGGGAGTAAATAACATTTTTTATTACAAGTCCTTTGGGGTTGCCTTGGATCATTATATTGTTAAGAATAACTAAGTCAGGGTGGAGCCAAGATGGTGGAGTAGAAACAGGATTTCCGTGCAGCTCTGGCTTCTATCTCCTCCAATACATGTGAAAAATTACTCTAAACAAAATTTAGAGCTACAGAACCCACAAAATGACAGAGAGAAACAAATATCCCACTGAAGGAAGCTCAGCAGGCTGGCATGTGAGTCCACAGTTATAACCCAAAGGCGGCTGGACGTGGGGAGAGTGTATCACCAGCAGCTATGGTGGTAGCAGCTGTGGTGGTTTCCAGACTTCTCAATCCACAAATGCCAAAGACAATGTAAAAGGTCAGTGTGGAACTTTGTTCAAACTGGGGGAGCGCAGTCTAGCTGCTACTTCCAGAGTGAGAAATGGAGGTGGGGCGGCAGCTGTGCTGCATGGCTGCCTGAGGAGCTCCTGGTCTGCAGATTGAAGGGGGGCCAAGCAACCATTCAGAGGGTAATCACTCTTGCTTTGACCTGCTTGGATCCAGATCGCGGTGTTGGGTGGTGGTCCTGAGGTACATGATCAGTGAGCCAGAGTGTGTATGGGCTGTATAGAGGGTACCCATCTAATAGCTCTGGCAGCTGCAAAAACCCCAGCAATTTGGGACATAGCTCTCTCCATTTTGGAAGCAGAGTTCTACCCTGGCAAAGAGCTCAAGAGTCAAGGAATTGGCTGCCAACATGAGCAAGAAAGAAAGCACAAACAGACCATAGAATCTTTTTGGGGGGACAAAAAGGATCAAGGCATGGAGTGGGAGGAAGACAACAAAGTCAGAACTCCTGCATTAAAAGCCTCTGAGAAAAATATGAACTGGTTACAGGCCATGGAGGAGCTCAAGAAGGATTTTAAAAATCAAGTAAGAGAAGTGGAGGAAAAATTGGGAAGAGAAATGAGAATGGTACAAGAAAATCATGAAAAGCGAATCAACAGCCTGCTAAAGGCTGAAGAAAATAACTATACTGAAGAAAATTTTTTAACCTTAAAAAATAGACTAACTCAAATGACAAAAGAGGCCCAAAAATGAGTAGAAGAAAAATGAGTAGACCAATGAGTAGAAGAATGCTTTAAAAAGCCAAATTTGCCAATGGAAAAGGAATTTCAAAAACTCACTGAAGAAAATAACTCCTTCAAAATTAGATTGGAGCAATTGGAAGCTAATGACTTTATTTATTTATTTTTAAAGAAATTGGGGTTAAGTAACTTGCTCAGAGTTACACGGCCAGTTGTTTTTTATGTGGGTGCCAAGTATCTGAGGCCGGAACCGATCCTGGGTCTCCTGACACCGGGGCTAGCACTCTTACTCACTGTGCCACCTGGCCGCCCCCGCTAATGACTTTATGATAGATCAAGATACCATAAAACAGATCCAAACAAATGAAAGAATAGAAGGCAATGTGAAATATCTCATGGGAAAAAACACTGACCTGGAAAATAGATCCAGGAGAGATAATTTTAAAATTATTGGACTACCTGAAAACCATGATCAAAAAAAGTCTAGACACCATCCTTCAAGAGATAATCAAGCAAAATTTCTCTGATATTCTAGAACCAGAGGGCAAAATAGAAATTGAAAGAATTTACTTATTGCCTCTTGAAAAAGATCCCAAAAAGAAAACTCCCAGGAATATTACAGCCAAATTCCAGAGTTCCCAGGTCAAGGAGAAAATACTGCAAGTATTCAGGAAGAAACAATTTGAGTATTGTGGAAACACAATCAGGATGACACAAGACCTAGCAGCTTCTACCATAAAGGATCAAAGGGCTTGGAATATGATATTCTGGAGTCAAAGGAGCTAGGACTAAAACCAAGAATCACCTACCCAGCAAAACTGAGTATAATGCTACAGGGGAAAATATGGTCATTCAACAAAATAGAGGACTTTCAAACATTCTTGACGAAAAACCTGAGCTGAACAGAGAATTTGACTTTCAAATACGAGAAGCATGAGAAGGTAAAACAGGATAAAAAGGAAATCATAAGGAACTTATCAAAGTTGAACTATTTACATTTCTACATTGGAAAATGATAATTGTAACTCATAAGACTTTTCTTTTTTTTTTAAGCATTTGGGGTTAAGTAACTTGCTCAAGGTTACCTGGCCAGTTATTTCTGGGTGTGGTGCTAAGTATCAGAGCGTAGATTCGATCCCTGGTCATCCCGACTCTGGGGCCAGTGATCTTACTCACTGAGCCACCTGGCTGCCCCTAAGACTTTTCTCAGTATGAGGATAGCTGAAGGGAATATATATATATATATATACACACACACACACACACACATATATATTATATGTATACATACACATATGTATGTATAAGAGGATATGTGTGTATATAAATATATAGGTGAGTGTGAGCATTTGTATGTTCATGTATACATAGACAGAGGGCACAAGATGAGTTGAATATGAAGGGATAATATCTAAAAAATAAAATTAAGAGGTGAGAGAGGAATTTATTGGGAGAAGAAGAGAGAGATAGATTAGGGTAATTTATCTCATGTAAAAGAGGCAAAAGAAAACTGATACAATGGGGAAGAGGGGAAGAACAGGAAGGTGAAAGGGAATGGGAAAACCTGATTCTCACTGAATTTGGCCTAAGGAGGGAATAACATAAACACTAAATTGGGTATCTTACCCTACAAGAAAATGGGGGGGGGACACAAGGGGGGGATGATAGAAGGGAGGGCAGATTGGGGGAGAGGATAGTTAGAAGCAAGCATTTTTTTTTACTTTTTGGAAGGCATTTGGGGTTGTGTCTTGACCAAGGTCACATGGCTAGTTTTTTTGTATTAAGTGCCTGAGGCCAGATTTGAACTCAGGTCCTCCTGACTCCAGGGCAGGTGCTCTGTGCCACCTAGCTGCCCTGAAGCAAGCATTTTTGAGAAGGTATAGAGTCAAAGGAGAAAGTGGAATAAATGGGGGGACAGGATGGGATGGAGAGAAATATAGTCTTCCACAATGTAACTACTATGGAAATTATTTGGGTAACTATACATGTACAATCTATATTGAATTGCTTGTCTTCCCAGTAATGGTAGGTGAGGAGGGAAAAAGAGAAGAAAATCTGGAACTCAAAGTTTTAAAAACAACTGTTTAAAAACTGTTTTTTTACATGCAACTGGGAAATAGGATATACAGGTACTGGGTTATAGAAACCCATATTGCCCTCCTAGAAAGTTAGGGGGGTGAAGGGAGAGGATATAAGAGACAACAGATTGGGGGAAGGGGTATTCAGTAGTCTTGCTATTTTGGGGTGGGGGTAGGGGGAAGACAGGGAGAGAAAAATTGTAACAAAATCTTGTGGAAATGAATGTTGAAAATTAAAAATTAATCAATTAATTAAAAAAAGAATAACTAAGTTATTCTCAGTTGTTTACCATATCATATTGCTGTTACTATGTACAATGTTCTCTTGGTTCTACTCACTTTACACTGCATTGATTCATATAAGTCTTCCTAGGTTTTTCTGAAATCATTCTGCTTGTCATTTTTGATATCTATGCCTATTTCTTACTTGCAAAGGGGTGTAATAGGCACTAGAAGAAAAGCAGTACTCAAAATCAAATGAAAGGAGCTTTCCACCATTTATTGTATTATTGCTGTCAAGTTGGTAGGGGCTTTGACATCTAAGAGCTTCTTTGCCATTGTATTTCACTCCTCTTAACCACTTCCTGCTGCATTTAGTACTTAGAGTGCCTTTGCTTGATGGTCGTCTAAGCTTAGAGATCATTACTTAAAGGGTAACACTATGAGCCTAATCAGGAAAGTCCATTCAGTAAGAGCCATCTTGCTCAGGCTCTCCGTAGATAACTAGCAACACCAATAATACCTTTTTTTGGTAACATACTATTCACTATTTCTATTACTCACATTCATCACTTTGGAACTTGCCATACTCTAAAATATATATATATATATATACACACACACACACACATATATATATATATATATAGTGAAGTGAGGACTTGCAGGTTAAGATAGCAACATGAACACAAGTCTAGAGCTTGTGTTCTCTCTTTCTATATATATATATACACACACACAAATATGCATATATGTACATGTATATACACACATACATATTTATGTATACACACACTGTAGCAAAGATCTAAAAATGGCATGAGATCAAATAATAATACAGAAATCCAAACAGAAATAACATAAGTGTTTTTGTCTAGGCCAGCACTCTACAAAAAAGCAATCTAGAAACTAATAGGTTCTGGATAAACGATCTTGCCAGGGAAGTCTGAGTAAGCTCAGGTGAACAAATCTAGAATCCCATAGTTCCCTGGTCTGTGGGGAGCCTGGACTGCTCAGAGAAAGTTTTGGGGAAGGAAGCTCAGAAACTCACAGTGCTCTTATCTTATGCATGGATTGGGTCCAGAAAGCTGGTAGCAGTCTTATTAGGATGCCCCAAAGGGACTAGAAGTCCATAGTGCCATTACCTGAGATGCTTCAGAGCACCCTAAATTAGACTACAGTGATCTGACCCAGGAATATCCAAGGAGACCTAAAACCTGACAACACTTTGGGCACCGAAATTCTAGTGGAGATGGAAGTCAGCCAAAGGAACTAGGAAATAGAGATAAAAACCAAATAAGGTCTGACCACCCTATTTAAGAGCGAATGAGTAGGTAGAACCTGGTCCTGACACAAAGTCTCAAATAAGAGATTGAGGTGGGAGATATGAATAAACAGAAGAAGGTGCTAAGCCCTGTGAAAAAAAATATTATGGGCTAAGAGACACGCAGGAGGTTAACTGAGAAGTGAATAACTCCACAAGAACTATAAGTAAAGCCTTTGAGAAAACAATGTCAGTCATAAGAATTTTAAAAATTCTTGGACAAAATGGAACAAGAGATGTAATATGAAATTATATGCTAAATAAAAGCTCTAGAGGGGGAAAAATGAAAGGAGAATAAATAGTTTAGAACAGAAGGTAGAAAATCTCACTCAAATAGTAGATTTCCTGAAAATCAGAATAGAACAAACAGAACTAAATGATTCCATGAGACAAAAAGAAATGTTAGAACAAAATTCTGAAAAACTGAAACTGCAGGAGAAAATGCAAGGCATTTACTATCAATTGCAATTAACATAGAAATAGGTCAAGGGGAAGATAATTTTAAAATCATCAGAATCCCAAAAAGCCATGACCAAATTAAAAAAAAAAACTTATTATATTTCAAGAAGTCATAAATAAAAAACCACACTGATTTAAAAATGAAAATAGGAAGAACATACCACTTTCTTTTTAAAAATCACCAAAAATGAAAATTTACATAGTGAAAAAAACCCTTTTACATCTAAAATCCAGATTTCAAAAATATTTTTTTATTTTTTCGATAACATCCAATTTTTAACATTCAGTTTTTACAAATTTTGAATTCCACATTGTCTCCCTCCATTCCCTTCCCCCTCACTGAGAAGGCAAGCAATGTGATATAGGTTATATATGTTTAGTTATGCAAAATATATTTTGATATTAGTCATGGTATGAAAGAAAACACAGACAAAAAAAGAAAAAGAAAGAAAGTAAAAAAAGTATGATTTGATCTGCAGTTGGGCTCCATCAGTTTTTTCCTCTGGAGGTGGATAGCATTTTTCATCATAAGACCTTTAGAAATGTCTTGGATCATTCATATTTCTGAGAATAGCTAAGTCATTCACTAACAGAAAATCATTGTACAATATTGCTGTTACTGTGTACAACGTCCTCCTGGTTCTGCTTATTTCACTTTGCATCAATTCATGTATGTTTTTCCAGGTTTTCCTGAAAGCATCCTGCTTATCATTTCTTATAGCACAATAATATTCCATCACAATCATATGCCACAACTTGTTTTGCCAATCTTCAGTTGATGGGCAACCCCTCAATTTCCCATTCTTGGCCACCACAAAAAGAGTTGCTATAAATATTTTTGTGCATTTAAGTCCTTTTTCTCTTTTTTGGATCTATTTGGGATTCAGACCTAGTAGTGCTATAGCTGGGTAAAAAGAGTATTTACAACTTTATAGCCTTTTGGGCATAGTTCCAAATTGTTCTCCAGAATGGTTTGAATCAGTTCACAATCCCACCAACAGTGCATTAAGGTTTCAGTTTTCCACATCCTAGGCTATATTTGCTAATCTGATAAGAGAGAGTTGTTTTAATTGGCATTTCTCTAATCAACAATTATTTAGAGCATTTTTTTCACATGACTATGGATAACGTTGATTTCTTCATCTGAAAACAGTCTATTCATATCCTTTGACTATTTAATAATTAGGGAATGACTAGTATTCTTATATATCTGACTCAGTTCTCTATATATTTGAGAAATGAGACCTTTATCAGAAAAACTTTCTATAAAAAACTTTCTCCCAGTTTTCTGCTTTTCTTCTATTCTTGGGTGCATTGGGTTTTGTTCATGCAAAACCTTTTTAAGTTAATGTAATCAAAATTATCCATTTTACATTCCATAATGCTCTCTATATTTGTGTGGTCATTTCTTCCCTTATCTAAGGTTCTGAAAAGTAAACTGTTCCATGCTCCCCTAATATGCTTATGATATCACCCTTTACATGTAAATCATGTACCTAAAATCTGGATATTCTAATTCAAAGATAAAACTATACAAGCAGACAGAAAGTATTCAAGTACTTAAGAACCAAAGTCAGGATCACACAAGACTGTAGAAATTATTCTAAAGGAGAAAATTTTGGAATACAACATTGCAGAAGGCAAAAGATAAAGTCTTATCCCCAAGAATAATATACCCTGCAAGACTGAGTATAATTTTACCATGTCATTTTTTAAAAAGGATTTTAATGGAATAGAGGACTTTCAAACATTCATGATTTATTTTTAAAAAGAGCTGAAATGCTTGAAATACAACCAAAGGAGAAAAAAGAAACCTGGAAAGGTAAGTACATTTGAGCAATGTGAAGTTACTAAACAATGATGAAATACTTTTTTATACTAGGGATGAAGAGCCAAGTGTCCCTCTTCACTATCCTAATGTCTTTATGGGTCAATGGATCCAATAAAGGAAACTGAAGTACCATGGTTTTGTTCTGTTTTGATGTTCTTAAGAGGAAAGACAAATGGGAAGGAATATCCGAAGGAGAAAGAAGAAAGAAAGATTTGACTATTTTTCCTAATTGGGATTAATAGAGATTATGTAAAAATGGAGGAAGGAGTGAAGTGAGTAGTTATCACATAAACCTCACTCTTATCTGAACCAGACAAAGGAGAGTTGAAAATACACACACACACACACACACACACACACACACACACACACACAATTTATTGTAGAAATACATTAAACTCAACAGGGAAATACGTGGGGATAGAAAAAGGAAAGGGAAGAGTTTAAGAGGCAGGAAAGTCTATGAGGGAATAGTCACAAGTAAAAGAAATTTCAACTTTGGAGTGTGGTTCATAAATAAAGAAATTATATAAGCAAGAGATTAAGAAAAGAAGGAGAATAAGGAAAGAAAGAGTAAGAACCATTGACTGTGCATGAGTGTAATGATGGAATGGAATAAATTATTTTAAATTTTTTTTGTCTTTATTAATTTGTTTGTTTACATTTAGTTTACAAAATTGGAGCAAATGGAAGCTAGTGACTTTATGAGAAATTAAGATACTATTAAACAGATCCAAACAAATGAAAAAATAGAAGGCAATGTGAAATATCTCATTGGAAAAACCACTGACCTGGAAAATAGATCCAGGAGAGATAATTTAAAAATTATTGGACTACCTGAAAGCCATGATCAAAAAAAAGAACCGAAAAATCATATTTCAAGAAATTCTCAAGGAAAATTGCCCTGATGTTTTAGAACCACAGGGCAAAGTAGAGGTTGAAAGAATTCACCGATCACCTCCTGAAAAAGATCGCAAAAAGAAAACTCCTAGGAATGTTATAGCCAGGTTCTAGAGTTCCCAGATCAAGGAGAGAATATTACAAGCAGCCAGGAAGAAACAATTTGAATATTGTGGAAACACAATCAGGATAACCCAGGATCTGGCAGCTTCTACACTGAAGGATCGAAGGGCTTGGAATGTGATATTCCAAAGGTCAAAGGAGCTGGGATTAAAACCAAAAATCACCTACACAGCAAAACTTAGTATCATGTTTCAGGGGAAAATATGGTCATTCAATGGAATAGAGGATTTTCAAGCATTCGTGATGAAAAAACCAGAGTTGAATAGAAAATTTGACATTCAGATACAAGAAGCAAGAGAAGCATGAGAAGGTAAACAGGGAAAAGAAATCATAAGAAACTTATCAAAGTTGAACTATTTACATTATTTATGGAAAAATGATAATTGTAACTGATGAAACTTTTCTCAGTATGAGAATAGTTGAAAGGAATAGAAATGTATATATACATATATGTCTATATAAGAGGGTATATGGGCATATGAATACATATGTGAGTGTGTGCATATATGTTTACAGGTATACATAGACAGAGGGCACAGGACCAATTGAATAGGAAGGGATGATAATTAAAAGGTGAAATTAAGAGGTGAGAGAGAAATATATTGAGAGGAGATGGGGAGAGACAGAATGGGGTACACTATCTCATATAGAAGAGGCAAGGGAAAACTGTTACAATGGAGGGGAAGAACAGGAAGGCAAAAGGGAATGAGTCAACCTTATTCTCATTGAATTTGACTTTGGGAGGGAATGACATATACACTAAATAGGGTATCTCACCCTACAGGAGAGTAGGGGGGAAGGGGATGAGAGGAGGGATGATGATGGAAGGGAGGGCAGGCTGGGGGGGGGGGAGGGAAGTTGGAAGTACCCACTTTTGAAAAGGGAAAGGATCAAAGTAGAGAATAGAACAAGTGGGGGGTGGGATAGGATGGAGGGAAATATAGTCAGTCTTTCACGATATATCTACTATGAAAATGTTTTGCATAGCTACACATGTACAACCGATATTGAATTGCTTATCTTCCCTGTAAGTGTAGGTGACAAGGGAGGTAGGGAAAGAATCTGGAATTCAAAGTTTTAAAATTAAATGTTTAAAAATATGTATATTAACATATATTAAAAAGATATTATTATATACAAATATATTATATACAATATATTATTATATACAAATATATTATATATAATATATTGTATGCAAATATATTATATATAATATATTATTATATAAAATATATTATATATAATATATTATTATTACTTTACATGTAACTGAGAAATAAGATATATATAGGCATTGGGGCATAGAGATCCACCATGCCCTACTGGAAAGTCGGAGGGGAGATGGGGGAAGATATGAGAGAGAGCAGATTGGGGGAGGGAAAGTTGAGTGGGATTGCTGTTTTGGGGTGGTGGATAGGGGAAAAATCAGGAGAAAATTTGTAACTCAAAATGTTGTGGAAATGAATGATGTAAACTAAAAGTAAACATAAAATTTAATTTAAAAACAAAAATATTTAAGATATTATTATTGCTATTTTTTTTTACATGCAACTGGGAAATAAGATATACAGGCACTGGGGTATGGAGATCCATCTTGCCCTACCAGTAGTCGGAAGGGGAAGGAGGAAGGACATAGGAGAGAGCAGATTGGGGGAGGGGGTATACAATAAATCTGACCTCTGCTTCTTACTAGCTGTGTGGCCCTGGGCAAGTCATTTAACCCTGTTTGCCTCAGTTTCCTAATCTGTAAAATGAACTAGAGAAGGAAATGATAAACCACTCCAGTATCTTTGACAAGAAAACACCAA
Source organism: Petaurus breviceps papuanus (assembly GCF_028583685.1). Taxonomy (NCBI): domain Eukaryota; kingdom Metazoa; phylum Chordata; class Mammalia; order Diprotodontia; family Petauridae; genus Petaurus; species Petaurus breviceps. Next base: position 63,349,621 of record NW_027185764.1, on the reverse strand, counting down.
ACGGGACCATGAAGAGTCAGACATGACTGAAAAAGAACAACAATGAGAATGAAGAAGTCCATTCAAAATACCTACAAAATGAATCTACCAAGAATCATATAAGATCTATATGAATACAACTACAAGATAGAGCTAAATGTTTGGAGAGATTAATTGCTTATAGTTAGGCTGTGCCAATATAATTTTGTTATAATTGTACTACCACCTAATTCACTTATTCAGTGTTATGCCAATCAAACTGCTAAAAGATTAAAGAGCTAGAAAAAATAGTAGTAACATTTACCTAGAGAAACTCAAGATTAGACATTTCAAGGTATTGCAGATGATATGATGATATACTTACAGAATCCTAGAGAATCAAGTAAAAAACTACTTGAGATAATAAATAAATTTGGCAAAGTTGCAGGATATAAAATAAACCAATATAAATCCTCCACGTTCCTATATATTTCTAATGAAATCCAACAGCAAGAGATAGAAAGAGAAATTCCATTTAGAGTTATTGTAGACATTATAAAATATTTGGGAATCTACCTCCCAAAACAAACCCAGGATCTATATGAACACAATTACAAAACATTTTTCACACATATAAAGTCAGATCTAAATTAACTGGAAATGCATCAGTTGCTCATGGCTAGGTCGAGCTAATATAATAAAAATGACAATTTTACCTAAATTAAATTACATATTTAGTGCCATACCAATCAACCTACCAAAAATTATTTTATAGAGCTAGATAAAATAGTAACAAAATTCATTTGGAAAAACAAAATGTCCAGAATATCAAGGGAATTAATGAAAAGAAATGCTAGGGAAGGAAGCCATACCAGATTTTAATCTGTATTATAAAACAGCAGTCATCAAAACTACTTGGTACTGGGTGAGGAATAGAGTAGTGGATCAATGGAATAGATTGGGTACATGAGACTCAGCAGCCAATGACTATAGCAATCTACAATTTGATAAACCCAAAGACACGAGTTTTGGAGATAAGAACTCATTATCTGACAAAAATTGCTGGGAAAACTGGAATATAATATGGCAGAAACTTGGCATTGTCCAATATCTTACTCCATATACCAAAATCAGGTCTAAATGGGTACACAATCTAGATATAAAGGCTAATACTGTAAGCAATCTGGGAGAGCAAGGAATGGTTGACCTATCAGATTTATGGAGAAAGGAAGATTTTATGACCAAACAAGAGTTAGAAAACATTATGAAATGCAAAATGGATAATTTGGATTACATTAAATTGAAAAGTTTCTGTACAAATAAAGCCAACGTAACCAATATTAAGAAGGAAGTAGAAAATTGGGAAAGAATTTTTACAACCTATGTCACTGATAAAGGCCTCATTTCTAAAATATAGAGAGAATTGAGTCAAATCTATAAGAATACAAGTCGTTCCCCAATTGATAAATGGTCAAAGGATATCAACAGGTAGTTTTCAGAGGAAGAAACTAAAGATATCTATAAGCATATGAAAAAATGCTCTAAATCACTACTGATTAGAGGAATGCAAATTAAAACAACTCTTAGGTACCACATCTCACCAGTCAGATTGGCTAAGATGACAAAACAGGAAAATGATAATTGCTGGAAAGGATGTGGAAAAATTGGAACACTAATGCATTGTTGGTGGAGTTGTGAACTGATTCAACCATTTTGGAGAGCAATCTAGAACTATGTCCAAAGGGCTATAAATAAGTGCATACCCTTTGACCCAGAAATACCACTTCTAGGGTTGTATCCCAAAGAGATCATAGAAGTGGGAAAAGGACCCATTTATGCAAAAATATTTATAGCAACTCTATTTGTGGTGGCAAAGAATTGGAAATCAAGGGGCTGCCCAGCAATTGGGGAATGGCTGAACAAGTTGTGGTATATGAATGTAATGGAATACTATTGTGCTATAAGAAATGAGGAGCAGATGGACTTCATAATAACCTGGAGAGACTTATATAAACTTATGTTGAGTAGGAAGAGCAGAAACAGGAGAAATTTGTACACAATTATAGACACATCGTATTTGTGATGACTAACTTTGATAGACTGGGCTCCTCTCAGCAATGCAAGGTTATAAGACAACTCCAAAAGACTCATGATGAAAAGAGATATCCACATCTAGAGAAAGAACAACAGAGTCTGAATGCAGATTGAAGGAACTACTTGTTCTCTCTCTTTTTTTTGTTTTATTCTGTTTCCCCTTTCTTATTGTTCACTCCATTGGTTATAATCCTTCCTCACAACCTGACTAATGTGAAGGTATTTGTAGATCCTATATCTGATCGCATGCCACCATGGTGAGGGAGGAGGAGAAGGAGGGGGAGAAAATTTGAAACTCAAGGGATTGTGGAACTAAATGTAAATAAATAACTAACTAAAAAAAAAGAAAGGTAAATAATAAAAAAACAAAGTCAGAAAGAAGAGGACCTGGCAGTATCAAATCTCAAATTACGTTAGAAAGTAGTAATCATAAAAACTATTTGGTGCCAATTAAAAAAAATAGGAAAATTGACCAGTGAAACATATTACATATATAAGATCCAGAAGCATTTGAACATACTAGCACAGTGTTTGATAACTCAAAGATCTCAATGATTGAAGTAAGGGCTCACTCTTTGACAAAAACTATTGGGAAAACTGGGCAGGTATGTGGCACACTGGCTAGAGTGCTGAGCCCGGAGTCAGGAAGACTTGAGCTCAAATCCATCTTCAGATACTTACTAGCTGTGGTCATTCACTTAACTTTGTTTTCCTCAGTTTCCTCATCTGTAAAATGAGCTGGAGAAGGAAATAACAAACCACGCCAGTATCTCTGCCAAGAAAACCCTAAATGGGGACACAAAGAGTGAGACATGACTGAAATAACTGAACAACTGGGAAAACTAGAAAACATTCTGAAAGAAATTGGGGTTATACCAATATCCCACAACACACACCACAATAATCTCCAAATGTATACATGACTTAGATATAAAAGATCACATGAAAAATGTAGGAGCAAGTAAAGTGATACCTTTTGCAACTATGGAAAGGGAAAGAGATCTGGACCAAATACAGGATGGAGAGAAGATCATAGGAAATAAAACAGAATTTTGATGACATAAAAATTAAAAGCTTTTCTCAGAAGAAAATCAAGGATGTTTAACTTTAAAAGGAAACAGTTAACTATGAAAAATAGGCAGCAAGTTTTTCTGTAAAAGGTCTGATTTCCAAGAAATAGAGGGAACTGAGTTAAATATGTATAAACAAAAGCCATTCCTCAATTAATAACCGGTCAAAGGAGATAAACAGGAAATTGTGAAAAGAAGAAATTTAAGTGATCAACAACCATACAAAAAAATGTTCCAAATCACCAATAAGAAATGCAAATTAAAGCAATTCTGATGTTCCAACTCACTTGCATCAGACTGGCAGTTAGTCAATAGTAAATAAACATTTATTGAGTACCTTTTACTTGTCAGGCATTGTGCTAAAGCTTTGGGCATACAAAGAATGGCCAAAAAATTAAAAAATCCCTGCTCACAGTCTAAAACCAAAGACAATGCAAAAACAAATATAATGAACAAGATAGATATGGGATAAATCAGAAATGGTCAACAGAGGGAAGGGACTAGCATTAAAGGGAAAGGAAAAATATGACAAAAAGGGAAAATGACTGTTGTTGAAAAGTCTGTGGGAGGATGGCCACACTAAAGCACTACTGATGAATTGATCCAGACATTCTGGAAAGCATTTTTTTTGGTGGGGTTTTGCTTTTTATTATTAAGATAAAAATATTAGTCCCACCATGAACTTGCTGTTCTCAATAAATAGCAATAACTTACGTTTGTTTGGCACAGGCTGACACACTCTGTCCTCTGTTTTCTGATAAAATTAAAACATTTGCAAGAAAAGTATCTTTCTCCATATATTTAGGGTTTGGTTCAGTTTCATTTTGGTTTTCCAGTAATCATGGGATTTAGGACTTTGGGTATTCTTTCCTTTCCTTTTCTTCCTTTACCCTCTCCCCACCCCTAACCAACAAAAGTGTTTAAAAAAAAAAAACAACAAATTCCAAACCAAAAAGAGAGCAGCCAGTTGGAGCAAAGTTGACCCCAAAGCCTAGAGTGGGCCAAGGGGAGAAAAAGGGGAGGTCAGGCTGTCCAGCTTCCGGGTGGGAATTGATTTTCTTTCTTTTTATAAGCCCACCAGGTGAGTTGGTATGAGGGGATTTGGAGAGCCAGAATAGTGGTATATTGGGGGAGGAAAGAGGAGGGTGAGGGCTAATCCTAGTAAAACCTCAATTTTGGTTTTGCAAAAATAAACCCAGCAGAGAAGGGGTTCCTGGAAAGCATTTTGGAATTATACTCTAAAAGTCATTAAACTATGCATCTTTTGACCCAGTGATACCACTACTAGACTGGCATCCCAAAGAGATCAATGAGAAAAGGAAAGGATATGTGTATGTGTGGAAAATATTCATAATGACATTTTTTGTTTTAGCAGAGGGCTGCAAGTTAAGTATCAATATAAATTAAGGGCAGTTAGGTGGTGCAGTACATAAAGTGCAGGGCCTGGATGCAGGAAGACTCATCTTCATGAGTTCAAATCTGGCCTCAGATACTTGGGTTCACAAAGAATAGGACACAACTAAAAATGACTAAACACATAAATTAAGTGACCATTAGAATTGGAGAATGGTTGAACAAATTATGGTAAATTAACATGAGATATTATTTGCCATAAAAATGATTAAGGGGATATATTCAGAGAAATCTAGAAAGACTGATATGAATTGATGCAGAATGAAGTGAACAGAATCAGAACAATTTGTCTTTGTATCCCTAGAGCTTAGCACAATGTAGGAGACATTTAATAAATGCTTGTTGAATAAATGTTAGTGATTAAAAGGGAAACAAGAGGATTGATGAGTGTAATGAAGAGCATTCTCATGTACATGAGGAGCCTTCATTTTTAGTTCTGTTTTTATGGAAATCTGACTTTATGGAAATATAAAAAATATCTATTTCTCGGTATTAATTTGACAAAGATTAACAAACATGAGGAGCCTTCCTGCACTCAAGGTCTATTGCAGGGAAGTAACCAATAAATAGAAAAATAAGTACAAAATATATACAAAGTATGTGTCTGGGAACTATCAACTGGGGAAATCAGGAGGTTTTCTGTGAGAGGAAACAGCATTCACAACCACCAGAAAATTACTTGCTCATTTGAAAACTTCTGCTGATATGCTTCAAACTGTTCAAAATTTCAAGAGATGAACTCTCATTAAATACAGATTAAAGACCTTTTCCACCATGACAAAGATGGTACCAGGAAGTTCCATGGACAAAGCAGAAGAAAGAAAAAGTCATTTCGTGCCCAGCATCTTATAGATCTTGAGTCAAAAAGGCTTTTTCAGGTCATCTAGTCCAATTTGCTCATTTTGCAGATGAGGAGACTGAGACTTAAATAAGGTTACATGACTAGCCCATGAAGGTGATAAGAGGAAGAGGGGGCATTCCAGCTCAAGTACCAAGGGACTCTTAAATTTTATACTCTCTCCATAGGCCATTGTCTCCCCCGTGACATTCCAATAATTTTTGTGCATCCAACAGACCCAAATGACGTGACTGTCAGAATATAGTCACATTATTTGGAGTGGGGGGCAGCAGGGCAGAACTCTTGATGACCCCTCTGGAAACTCAAATAGCAGAAAATTCCTCTTCTACATTCACCGACCTAAACAAATCTAACAACGTTGGCAATCACTTCCTTCTCTCTCCCTTCCTCACACCTGCTTGCTTTTCCATCAGCATCTGTGCCATTGCAACAGAACACAGGCAGCCTTTAACTGAACTGAATTACTTCCCCAACTCCTCAGAGAAGGATGAAAGAAAGAGCCTTAGCTTCCAGGACCATGGATTCAAATTAGAAGACACTTTGCAGTCACCTAATCTATCCCCATCCTCCTTATGTTGCCAAAGAGGAAACTGAGGCCCAGATGAATATCTTGTCCAAAGTCACACAGCAAAAGCCATTCCTTCAACCTTTTCTCTGCATATAAAGAACCAGGAAGCAACACTTTGGCATACATATTAAATGGCAGATGAGGTGAGGGAGAGAAAAGCCAAGTAAAACTATTGCTACTGGCAGGAATAAGTGAGGCTTTTCATCATGGAGATACAGCTGCCCTACAGATGTTTTTTTTCTTCCAGGAGGGCCAGAAGTTTCCTATTTTAGTTGGATTGAAAGGGAAAGGAAAGGAAGGGTATGGAAAGCCTTTTCAGCTAAAAGTAGACCAATGTGCCAATTTTCTCAATACTTTAATATGTGGGAGAAGTGACAATGATTGAATGATTTAATACTTATGAAGAACCTCAAGTTCACGATGTACATTTTTAAAAAAAGTTTATGCCCACAATGGCCTCTCCTCCTTTCTGAGTCCTTTTCCTTCTCTGGGAATCTCTCCTTATGTCGTTCAGGTAAAAAAGGGTCCTTTTGGTCTTTCTGTTCTCCCTTCATCCAAAACCTGGTTGTAAAAAAATAGGAAGCTGTGGTGGCTAGGGGGCACAGTGAATACAGCACCGGCCCTGGAGTCAGGAGGACCTGAGTTTAAATGGAGCTTCAGACACTAAACACTTACTGGCCATGTGACCTTGGGCAAATCACTTAACCCCATCTGCCCTACTTCCCCCCCTCCAAAAAGCAAAACAAAAAATAGGAAGCTGAAGATTATTTATAATAGTGTTTGTACATTTGTACAGCATGTTTTCAAAGAGTTTTCACAGATCATCTCCAGGAAAGATCTGGTAAACTCATTCACACTAATGTGGAAAGAACTGATTAGGTTTAGCATTCTTGAGGTATTTTCAATTTGTCAGAGATCAAAGTCTTACACTAAACTCAGACATAAGCCAGGCCAGGGGATATTTCAGAAGTTATCAATGGGGTTTCTCTCTAAAATGGAGGGGATCCAAATCAACCTACCCTTAAATCTCCCTTTACCTAGAAGTCCCAAGGGCATACATAGCAAATAAGTAAACCTGTTTCACATCAACTAAAGCTCCTCTTTCAGACCAGAGTCACACCCCAACACTCTGGCTATAAATATTTATAGTTACTATTCTCTTCAATTTCAAAATACTTCTCTGGGTTAGATCCATCTAAAATAGGGTTTCTCAACAATTTGGAGTAGTGGACCCCTTCTCAGAATGATGTTTTTGAATAATTGAAAGAAATGCCCATTTTCAGTTAGTAGTTAAGATGTAAATTTTCTCCCTATCCAAGTTCACAGGTCTCCTGAAATCTATCCATGGACCCATTTAGGATCTGTGAACTCCAAGGTAAAAAGGCATTTTCCCTTTTAAAACAAAGCACCAAAGTTTCTCCTTCAACTGCCCTATACCTGGTCCTAGGTAATAATCAATTTGCAGAAATCACCAAGTGGTGATGATTATAACTTATTCTCACTCAGGGATTGTTTTACAGTGTATTTTCAAGGCAGAATTCTTTTGACTAGGAATTCCCCTTCCCAGTTCTCTTTAGTCATGACTTGCACATTTCAGCATGTGTGACTCTGGCAGAAGAAAAGCGTGCCCTGCAACAAAGAAAATATAAGTAAAGATAAAATGGAAATGAAAGGGATAGAGGATGTGTGATGTAAGAGAGTCCTGGACTGTGGGGCCAGGAGAACGGAGTCTTGACTACCTGAGCTCACAATTTAGTAGCAGCATGATCTTCGAGTAAAGTCACTTTACTTCTCTGAGACTTCCTTTTCTCATTAGTAAAATAGGACTGCTATACTGATCGACCTCAGAGGACTGTTTTGTAAATAACTAGAGAATTATGAGCTAATTCAGGATTAATAAATACTCTTCGAGCACTGATCCAATTCTTCTGCAACAACTTTGGTTGTTTAACTTAGAATGAAGCATGAGACATGCTCTTTTGGGGCATTGAATCTTTGGTAATGGCCAAGGTAAATATATGAACAACTGACAAAATACATTCTTTGTTAGATCCTAATTTTATAGAATAATAACTATTTAAGTAAACTCTCTTTACGGTAGCTTTGGAGGCAGGTTTTGTGTTTTTGTTTTTGTGATCCCAAATTCCATAGAATGAAAATCTGGGTCAGTGCACAAAGAAGAGAAGAAACGTTCTGACATTTGAATGCTTACCCGAATAAAAAGGCAGCAAATGAGGTCAGATACTCGATGATTTATTAGAGAATCTGTAGCAACTCTGGGTAAACTTAGTTCAGGAAACAAAAGTTAGAAGTCTTTTTCTTCAAAAATAAATCATTTGATCTGGAAACAGAGACAGTAAAACTTGCAACTACCTATTTCACAGGGCTGTAGTGAGGAAGGAGCTTTATCAAGAGCTAACAAAGGTGAATTATTTCTATTCCAAGACATTTCCCAAATAATTTTCTTCCTTGAACATCTTTCTCACTTCTTGCCACCTATTCAAATTCTATCCATTCTCAAGGGTCCCCTACATGTAGCCTTGATTCTAGTCCCCTTACTTCCCCAGCAGTCACCTCTGCTTTATAGAATAGTTGGTTTGAATTGACCTATAGGTCACGTTGGTGATGACCTTATTTAGATTTCTGATTCTTGAATCGTGTTCACTGGCTTCTACAATCTTCAGTCACTCCTTATTTACTGGTTCCTTTGCAGTCACCTATAAACACTCCCAAGTGTCTCTGATCCTTAAAAAGCCCTCACTGGATCCTACCATCCCCTCAAGCTATTGTCCTATTTATCATGCCCCTTTTACAGATAAACTCTTGGAAAAACTTGTCACAGTGTCTAGCATCACTTTCTCTCTCTTTTCTTACCCCTCTGTACTCTGGCTTCAGACTTTATTCACTCAAATAAAACGGCTCTCCAAAGTTGTCAGTGACAAATCTGTCAAGTTTTTTAAAATGAATTTTTATCAAGTAACTTCTCTCCAGCATTAGACAATGTTGACTGCTTTTTTCCTCTGGATATTCTCTCCTCTATAGGTTTTTGTAATCCTAATTTCTCTCGATTTTCCTTCTACTCAGTCTCATTTGCTGAATCTTCATCCATACCATATTTCCCTAACTGTGGAGGTACCTCAAGGTTCTGTCCCACGACCTTCTTCTCTTCTGGTGACACTGTCTCATTTGATGACCTTGATGATTAGCACTCATAGGTTTAATGATCATCTCTGCTGATGACTCCCACATCTAAATATCTAGCCCTGCTCTCTTTTTCTCTCCTGAACTCTAGTACCATATAACACCAATTACCTACTGTACATTTTGAACTGGATGTTCCATGGGCATCTCAAATTCTACTTGACCAAAATAGAACTTATCTTCTCCTCCATCCCTACCTCAATTTCTAAGTCCCCAGACTCACACACTAGTATAATTTTAAACACCTCATTCTCACTCACCCCACATATCCAATCAGTTGCCCAATCTGCCACCATGACATTTCTACCATTTGTTCCCTTCTCTATACTCATATGGCTATCACCCTACTTCAGGGTCTCATCATCTCTGACCTGGATTATTAGAACAGGTTGTCCTGCATCAAAGTTTCCCCCTCCTCCAATCTGTCCTCTGCACAGTCACCAAAGTGATTTTTCCAAAGTACAAGTCTGACCACATATTCCTCTGTTCAGTAAACTCTAATGGCACCCTATTACCACTAGGAACAAACAACTCTTCTGTCTGACATTTAAAATTCTTCAAAACCTAGCCCCTTTCTACTTTTCTCGTCCTCTTGTACCTTATACTTTTTTTTTTCAACAAGGAATGAAGGATCTATTAAATACCCCATTAATTCTGATGCTGGTTGATCAAAAGTGGGATTGTCTGGGTTCAAATTTTGAATATAATCTGTGTGACCATAAGACAAGCCATGTCACATTCCTAGGCTTGTTTCCTTGTCTATAAAACAGGAGGACTGGACCAGAAGGTTTCCCTTCCAACACTAAGTCCATTGTGATGTTATGATCCTTCCCCATCCTCATCCTCCTATGCCTCCCCTACTTGCCACCCATACCATCTTAAGGGAAAACTTTGTTTGAATGACTGACATAAGTTTGATCACAAATGAGCAAAACACCTGTTATCATTAGCTACCAGGTTTCTTTCTGCCTTCTGAAATCACTTTTAGGCATACCCTGGCTAGCATGTTAACTGGTCTCTAGAAAACAAGGAAATTCAACTCAGAGGGAAAACAACAGATGATCAGGCAAGGGGAATTACAGAAGTGTTTTGAAACTATACAGTGGGGTTTGATCATAAATTATATTATTAGTAATGCTATTTTTAAAATGATGTTAGCATGTAACGGCTGTGCCGACTTGCAGTAAATCACTTAACCTCTTATTGCCCCCAAACAGCTCTCTAGAACTATAAATTGCAAAGCAAGTGTTGATTTGAATTGGTAAAGAAAATTCCCTCACTGTGAATTCCTACCTCAAAGTGAAATCATAGAATCTAGATCTCAAAACTTTAAAAAAAAAAAAGTCTAAAACTGTTTTAACATGTAATTGGGGGAAAAATATTATGTTTTCAAAAAACAAAATCAGAGACCAGAATAAAAAATGTTACTAAACAGTGTTGACTAGGGTAATCTTGTATAGAGTATGCTTATAAGAGAGCTTTAGCCACCAGTGAACTCAGTAATAGGATCAAAGATTTAGATTGGAAAGGATCTTCGAGGCCATAAATTACAGCCACCTCTTCTTTTTTAAAAAATAGTATTTTTTTCTAGTTACATATAAAGACTATTTTTAACCTTCACTTTAAAAACAAAATTTTGAATTCTAAATTTTCTATCTCCCTCTCCTCCCCCCCTCCCTGAAATGGTAAACATTGATATAGGTTATATATGTACAATTATATAAAACCATATTTCCATATTAGTCATGTTTCTGAAAGAAAGTTTGCAAATTGCAAAAAATTAAATAAATTACAGTCTGTAAAAGGAAAAGAAAACTACAAAAAATAAAGTGAAAAAAGTAAACTTTTGATCTGCATTCAGGCTCCATAGTTCTTTCTCTAGATGTGTGTAGCATTTTCCATCATGAGTTTTTTTGAATTGCTTTGGATCATTGCATTGTCGAGAAGAGCTAAGTCCATCATAGTTGATCATCACACAATATTTCAGCCCCCTCTTCTTACAGCTAAGGAAACTGAGGCACAGGGGTTAAGTGATTTACCATGGATCACACAGCTAATAAGTTGTCTATGGCAGGATCTGAACCCTACTCTTTCTGATTCCAAGTTTAGTGCTTTTGACACTACAATATTCTGGTTACCTCATCTCACCCACAGGACCAGCACAGAAAGCCCCATATAAAACAGAATTCCCAGCCCAGGACGAGCCTGTGCTTTCAAATTTGCTTAACTGGATTAGATTCAATTTAAATAGGGCTTAACCTCCCAACCACCCTTTCAGCCACTTATTAAGGATCACTACAGATGGCCTCAATTCAGTCACTTGTGTGCTTGTCCCCAAGCAGAGCCACAAACAGGGGATTTATTCTGTGTCTCTTTTGTTGGTAATCTGAAGTCCCTCCAACCCAAATAATTTCCCTTTTTAAAGCAGTCAAACAGCTGGATGTAAAAGCCAGCTGTTTAGTAAGGCGGGCAAGAAGCCCAAGAAAACTCCTATCAAAGAAAAGGGAGCAATGAACTAGGCAGCTCAAGTGGCTAACTATGAGGGATATTTAGAATATTATCCACCCAGCTGTCAAGGCCTAATCCAAATACGTCTTTGTTTATTGAGGCCATCCCGGAAATGCAGTCCCTCCCCCCGACTCCCAATGACAACTGCAAAGAATATTCTCTACTTCTGATGGCTACACTACTAGGCCAGTCTGGACAGGCAAAGTCTCTTGAACTCAAATTTGGGATGACTAGCTGCTTGACTTTGAAAAAAATCACCCAGGGCCGACTAGGTGGCACAGTGAATAGAGTACCGGCCCTGGAGTCAGGAGGACCTGAGTTCAAATCCGGCCTCAGACACTTAACAAAAAAAACAAAAACAAAAAACTAGCCCTGTGACCTTGGGCAAGTCACTTGACCCCAACTGCCCTCCAAAAAGCAAAAAAGAAGAAAAAATCACCCAACCTCTGAAGTCCAGTTTCATCAAGCAAGAAGATAATTACAGTTATCCTCAAGATCTAGAAAATCCATGTAAAATTTTTTGCCCCTCTCTTTGTACTAGAGAAGAAGTCTGAATCATTATGGTATTAAAAGCTAAAATATGTTGATATTATACATTACTATGCATATGTTTTATGCATTTCTGAGTTCTAAGCTTTTTCTGTGTCATCTGCTGACCTCTGTGTGACATCTGCAACTGCCACAAACTAAAAATTCCCATTTAATTTTTAATGCTGACCCTCGATATATAGATACATATATTTATATAATATATAAATATTAATACATAATTATTTTTATTATAATATATAATATATGAATATATATATATATATATATTTTGCTTTTTTGGAGGGCAATTGGGGTTAAGTGACTTGTCCAAAGTCACAAGGCTAGTAAGTATGTCAAGAGTCTGAGACCAGATTTGAACTCAGGTCCTCCTGACTCCAGGGCCAGTGCTCTATTCACTGTTCAACCTAGTCTCCCCCAGATCCTCGATATATTGAAACCTCAATGGGGAAAGTTGCCATTAGGAAGGGATAATTGTAAAGGAGAGCTGGGAAAAGTGAAAGTCACCTCAGGCACCTTCCTGAAAAGGAGGGCTTATTAGGAAAGCCCACATAGACCTTTGCCACCGAGACTAGATGATCTAAGGTCTCTATCTGCTCAAAGTTGTATGATTTTATGAAAAAGAAAGCATAGACCCTGTCTTATGCTATCTGATCTGACCTGACCCCATATTTATGTTCTCTGAGCTAGGGTTTGCTGACTCTCTGAAAAACATATTTCTAAAGTTAATCTGAAATATTCATATTTTTGTCTATCATTTTCTTAAGCAGACAATCAACAAACAATAAACCAAGTCCTGATTTGTAGCATTTGCTGATTTTTAAGGTGTAAATGCTCACATCCAAATAGTAGAATAGTAGTTGACTCTCACACCCCTGCACTGTTCTCTCAAGAAGGTAAGATTTCTCTGACTCTCAGCATAACCTCCTCCTACAACCAGTTCAAAACCAGAGCTGGTCATCCTAGTATCCAAAAAAGATATACTCTCAGTCAGTCTTTACCTTCCCTAAAAAAAACACAGCTGCTGAGCTCAAGGAATTCATATCCTAATATGGGAAACGACATGTAAATAACTAGGTGTAGACATGACATATAGAGAATTGATGGAATGTCGTTGTCGGTCCTTCCCTTTTCAAAAAAGACCAAGGTCATCAGGATGCTGGCGTAAAATAGTTGATGACGGGTAGTGTCTTGATTTGTGAGTGAACTGGATTTAAGTGAGGCAGAGCTGCACAAAGTAGTCAGCCTCACTCTACCTGGTCTTCAGTCAGTAAGGGCCCAGAAAATATACTTTTAAAGTTAATAGGAATTATTAACATTTTTTCCATCACCTTCTTAAGACTAAGATGATCACTGAAACAATAAATCAAGCCCTGATGTGTAGTATTTGCTGATTTCTTCAGTGTAAATGCTCACCCTTGCCTCTGGGGCCTCTCCATCCCTGTGATTAAGGGAGGTGGAGAGTGAACACTGGAGAACCCCTCCCAGATTCTCCACAATTTAAAGAGGGTGCCCAGAGAATTTAACTAGTCATTACCTCCCTTACTACTTTTTTGGACTTCAAGATCTCCAAAAAGTTATTATTCTGCAAGATGAAATCAGATCTAAAATTCTCACATCCTCAGATAATTTCCCAACCTGGCTGCCTCTGCCATCCCTAATCCCACAGCAGGGTAACCTTCTCCACCCCATTCCTTACTTTTCAGCTTCTTTTTGTCTGTTGCCTTCCTCTATTAGATTGTAAGTTCTTTGAGGACAGGGATATTTATGTTTTTCTTTGTCTCTCTGGTGCTTAGCACAGTACTTGGCACATAGTAGACATTTAATAAATGTTTATTATTGACTATGATTGACTAGAGATTTAATTGGCTCTGAGGACTAAAGCTAAAACCACTGGGTACTAAAGCCAGTCCACAAATAGTTAGGGGTTACTCTTTCAGGATTTTACCCATGCACATGGTGGTATTAACTCATCTAGAACTCAGGTAAGTGGCTTCAATTTCTGCTACACCAACAATAGGAAAACAGAATTAATGATTTGTCACTTAAATGGGGACTAATACAAGGTCTTCACATTTTTGCCAGCTATTATAATAATCTCTAGCATGGTCCAAGTGAAAAAAAAAAGGCTCAAAAAGAAAAGCCCAGGAATTGCAGAAAGTGGAAATGAATTTTTTAAAGATAACAATAGAACTTTGTTATTAAAGAAAATTGATTCAGAATTTTAAAATAAAATATTGGCAAAAAAGCTATAGCAATTTTTACCGCAAAAGATTTACTTTTATTTATACCTTAAGTATTATAAATAAATTATAAATAAATAAGTATTATAAATAAAAGTTAAACTTTTATTTATACCAGAGGTATAAAAATGGTTCAGTATTGGGAAAATAATTGATATAATTAACCATATTAAAAATATTCCTAATCACAAAATTATATGGATACAGGAAAAAAAAGCATTTGACGAAGTACAATATGTGTTTATGCTAAAATCTTTACAAATATAATATGGTGAAAAAAATCCATCTAAAACTGAAAGCTAGCCTCATATATAATGGGAAAACACTTGAAGCTTTAATAATAAAAGAGTAAAGCAACTTTGCTCCATTTCCCCACTATTATTTGACCTAGTTCTTGAAATGTTAACAATAGCAGTATGCAAAATGACAAAATTAAAAGGATAAAGATAGGGGGGAAAAGGCAATTATATAATTTGAGAGATAGAAGGAACCTCAGTGGTCGTATAGTTCAACATACACCTAAAAAGAATGTCCAGTATAATGTACTATTTCCAAATAGATAAGTATTTAAGGAATATGAACAAGCATTTATCCTTATCAGAAGAGTCACAAATTATTTTTTAAATTCTGAACTTAACACTCAGTAAGTAAAATGACCAGTGGAAATGAAATTTTAAGAAAGTTTTTAAGATCTCATTGACATAAGGGGAGAAGGGCAAAACAGAGGGCCAGTGCCTGTAGAGCCGCAAACGCCACTTGGAGGAATGAATGCTTGTCTTCCTTCCCACAGAGTTGGGAATTCATTTTGATATTTCGATGATTTCCAAGCTTACTTCACAGAGGATGGTATTCTTGTGACTTTGGAGAAGTGGTTGGAGTTAGGTAACAAACTTTAGAACCAATTTAAAATTTGAATTTATAGAATATTTAATAAATTATTTAGTGGTAGTTTTTGTTGTTGAATCATTTTAGTTGTGTTTGAATTTTTGTGACCCCATTTGGAGTCTTCTTAGCAAAGATACCTGAATACTTTGACATTTTCTTCTCTAGTCAGTTTTACAGATGAGGAAACTGGGGCAAGCAGGATTAAGTGAGGTGCCCAGGTCACACAACTATTAAGTGTCTGAGGCCACATTTAAACTCAGGAAGAGGAGTCTTCCTGATTCCAAGCCCAATTATGCCTACTGATTCCCCAATTATATCCACTGGTCCACTGACCTGCCATTTTAGGGACAATAATCATTCAAAATCAGTTAATCTGTGCTTTACTTAGTAATTACTAATGCCATATCTTTGTACCTAAGAAACTAAAAGTGGTGACTAACTCTAAGTTTATTTCTGAATGCAAGAGAATGGGACACCAAAATTGGTAGCCAAATGTTATATTTTCCAATTATAATTTGGAAAGGCATTCAATTAGACAAGTATTATTATTACAATACATTTTGTTTCACATGTAATGTTTTAAGTCTATGGTATTTTTTTGTTTTATTTCAATGCTGTGGTTATAAGTTTCTTGCATTATGATTTTGGAAAACACTGAACAGAAGTACAGTAATTTGGGGAAACGCTATCTGATGTAACACATGTAAGGTAAGTTATATCTTTCTTGCTCTGAATGCTGTAGTTGATTTATGCTATTACAATCATAGGGAAAATTATCTTGAAGGCACACTCAATATTGTTCCTTTCACTATAAAAGCATTCAGAGGTGTATCATCTGTCAAAGAGTTAATTTGGGGTTAGTAAACAGTACAGTAGATATCTGGAAGTTGGAAGTGCTATCAGAAAACATAGTTTGAAAGCAGTCAAGCTTGCAAGGACTGAGAACATTTTGTAAGTAATCAGAAAATGAAGTAGACTATACTCCCCCCCCCTTTTTTTTTTAAAGCAATTGGGGTTAAGTAACTTGCTCAAGGTTACATGGCCAGTTATTTCTGGGTGTGGTGCTGAGTATCTGTCATCCCGACACTGGAGCCAGTGCTCTTACTCGCTGAGCCACCTGGCCACCTCTAAGCAATTGGGGTTAATTTGCTCAAGGTTACACAGGCAGTTATTTCTGGGTGTGGTGTTAAGTGTCTGAGCCCAGGATTCAATCTCCAGGTCCTGACTCTGGAGCCGGAGCTCTTACTCGCTGAGCCACCTGGCCGTCCCTTGACTATACTCTCTTTAATAAATTTGGTGATTGTTCCTTTGAAAACTAAAACCATACAGTCATAGTCTATTAAGATCACCCTCTTTAAGACTCTTAAACTTGCTCTTGATGGTCTGGTTTCACTCTCTGTTATTTCTGACTACAGACTGCTCCTCATTGATGTGAGACGTTCCAATATAGGAAATTTTGGAAGGCTCTGCCTAAATGAATGTAAAACATGTTTGAAAGAGACTGGTAGGGGCAGCTAGGTGGATACAGCACCAGTCCTACAGTCAGGGAGGACATGAGTTCAAATCCAGCCCCAGACACTTACTAGTTGTGTGACCCTAAGCAATTCACTTAACCTCGAATACCTAAAAAAAAATTAAAAAAAAAAAAAGGAAGAAAGAGAGTAGTTCAGAAGGCTAAAATGTGCAGGCCAAGAACAAACTTTGGCATCTTTGTTTCTGTAGATTCATACAGCTAAGCCCAAGCAGGGGGGTTTTCAACAGTACTATCCAAAACCAGGATGGCCAGGAAATTATAAAAAGATTAGACTGACTCTGTGGCCAAGATCAGTGATCTTTAACCTGTCCAAGAGAACAATGATAACTTTAACTTCTCCCACAACTTTTATTAGCTAGTGGAGAAGATTTTATTCTTCTACTAAGCTAGCTCATTCATACCTTTCTAACTTTAATCCTATGTTTGACATAACGCAAGTGAACAAAGGAGGAGACAATTTTATGTTAATTGATTGTTGCTTCAGTCCAAAAAATTGGCTGAAATTTTTCTTTAATAATCCCACAATATTACTGTACCTGTCTCATCATCAAGGGACATAATGTTGGAAAAACCAAAAGCAAAACAAAGAAAGTAGCATACATGATAGGTCCTTTTCTTTTGTTAATATAAAAGTTTATTATATTAAAAAAAAACCTAAATGCTATAACAGTGAATGCATCTTTGTTGGACTATATATGTTTTTAGGATGAATTGAAGTTTACCTTACTGCTGAAAAAGACTCCAAAGCAGTCACAAAGGGAACTGCTAAAAGACTTTTATAAACAGATTTACTATTAACCACTAAACACTGCCAAAAGAAAGGATCTTCAATACCAAGCTCTTGTATACCACTGTAAATACCACT
Organism: Petaurus breviceps papuanus; assembly: GCF_028583685.1. Taxonomy (NCBI): domain Eukaryota; kingdom Metazoa; phylum Chordata; class Mammalia; order Diprotodontia; family Petauridae; genus Petaurus; species Petaurus breviceps. The sequence goes on along the minus strand of NW_027185764.1, from coordinate 63,331,874 downwards.
GCTCCCATGGAGTTCAAGGCAAAAGGACAAGGTGATGTACTAATTATTTTCTCCTCTACTCCAAAGAAAAGGATTCATCACTCTAGAGGATGTACTTAAAAAATGTATTTAAAATTCTATTTTCCCTAATCATATGTAAAAATAATTTTTGGCATTTGCTTCTTAAAACTTTGAGTTCCAAATTCTCTCCTTCCCTTTTTCTCTCTTACCCCCATTGAGAAGGCAATTTGACATAGGTTACACATGTGCAATCATGAAAAACATGTTTCCATATTAGTGATAGAGTATGTACCTTTTGTTAGCATGTCTACCATCTCAAGGACAAAAAGATCATACATTAATTCCCGTTGAGTGACTTTTTGGAAGGAGCTGTGAAATGTATAGCTGAGAAGTTGAGATGTATGAATTCTATTCTGAAACATCCAGATGTATGTACAAGTCTGTCCTTTTACCTGTCACTCACTTCATACCTTGGTGACCACAAATATATTCTTTAAGAAGCCATTTTTAGATGTGTATACTAGCATACAAAATTTCTGTCATATACAAATTCACAAATCCTTACCACTGATGACCATACAATGATATTGCTGCATTTTCTAAGGTAATAGGATTTAGCCATGGTTTCTGGTACTGGTGATCTGGACAAGATGGGATCAAATTTAAATTCAAAATGGGAAAGAAGGAAGATTGTTGGGATTTTTTAAAGTTACCATTTCCCCAATAGCTTCACTGCTCTGAAGAGGACAGCTTTCTGACTGATAACAACATAAGAGACTTGTCTTTTTTTTTCTGCATGTGTATGTTATCTTTTATAAATGGCTCTCAAAGTTCTAACCAATTGTTAGGAGTATATGTGTTTAAGCTTGTTTTTCCAGTACTTATGGTGGATTCATGATGATCCCTTCACGCCTTGTCACATTGCCTTCCTTGACTTATTGAAAAAAATATTCTTTTATTTTGATGAGATAAATACACTTCTGGTTTCCCCATAGCAACTGAATATTCATCACATCTAGTTTCAAGCTCAGCTGATGTAGTTCTAAAATCCCCCCTTTTGCTTCTCATTCTTCTCTTTTCTTTCTGGATTCAGACCCAGGCTTCTCTCTGAGAACAGTCCCATCTTAGCTTATAGAGAGTAAACAAATTCTCATCTTTGGCTTATAATAAGATAAATTGCATTTGTCCTAAAAGCATAAATCTTTTCTGGTATTCATGTCACTCCACTACCCTATAGAAATGTGATTAGCACCTGAGTGTTCTTACTGCCTAGGAAAAGTAAGCAAGATTAAATTGGCCACCTGTGTGATAAAGCCAACACTGACGTTTCAGTCTGGAACATACAAGAGGAATTAAAAAGAGATCACTGGCTGATTATAATTAGAAAAAAACACTGTCGGGGTGGCTAGGTGGTGCAGTGAATAGAGCACCGGCCCTGGAGTCAGGAGGACCTGAGTTCAAATCCTATCTCAGACACTTAACACTAGCCATGTGACCTTGGGCAAGTCACTTAACCCCAACTGCCCTCCAAACCCCTCCCCCCCCCAAAAAAAGAAAAAGAAAAAACACTGTTCTATGTTGCCACACAGGAGGCTGGGAGGGCTCCACATCATTTCTGCCTCTCTGTCTCAGACCTCTCCCCACTCTAGTCAATCCTTCACTCAGCTATCCAAGAGACCTTTCCTTGAAACACACCTCCCCCTTCATTAAACTCCAGTGACTCCCTATTACCTCTATGCTCAAATATAAAATCCTCTGTTTGGCATTCAATGCCCTTCTTAGCTTGGCTTCCACCTACCTTTCCAACATTCTTACACCTCACTTCCCTCCACATACTCTATGACCCAATGACACTGGTCTCCTTGCTGTCTTGTTTAAGATTCCCTACTGTATACTCATCGGCTGTCCCCCATGCCTGGAGTAATCTCCTTCCTCCTCATCTCTGCCTCCTGAGTTCCTTCAGGTCTCAGCTAAAATCTCACCTTCTATAAAAAGCTTTTCCCGGTCCCCTTTAATACTGGCGCCTTCCCTCTGAGATTATCTCCAAATTATCCTGTAAATATCTTGTTTGCATGTTTTCTCCCCTGTTAAATTATAAACTTCCTTTTTTTTTGGAGGGCAATTGGGGTTAAGCCACTTGCCCAAGGTCAGTGTTAAGTGTCTGAGGCCGGATTTGAACTCAGGTCCTCCTGACTCCAGGGCCGGTGCTCTATTCACTGTGCCACCTAGCTGCCCCAAATTATAAGCTTCTTGAGGGCAGTAAACGGTTTTTTGTTTTCTTTGTATCCTCAGCACTTAGAATAATTCCTGACATATAGGAGGTACTTTAACCAATGCTTGTTGACTTATGCTAGGCAATGGTCAGGAGAGCTTTCCTTTACATTAAGATTGTCCAAGAAGCTGGGATACATCAATGCCAAAGAGCATCATGCTTTGAGGTCCAACATTTTTTTGAATCACCCACCATGGACCATACATGATAGCTTTACTCATGAGCACCATCCTGACAGTTTTAAAAAATCAGGAATTCCCTCTGAGCTATGGCCATGGAGCTATGCTTGGAGGTTCTCAGGTTGTGAGTTCAGTTACTTGCCATGTGCCTTCCATACATAAGGATCCATTGAAGGAGTCTGGGAAGGATGTATGTAGGGGATGTATTCAGGGACCTTGGGAAGGACGTATGTAGAACTTCTGAACTCTATCCTGATATGAGAAATAACAAGCCCCTGAAAAGCCTAATCTATTTATTAGTGCACCTGGAATAATGCCAGATATTTGGTATAGAATAGAGAATTAGTGGACTTCCTTTGGACCTTTACAACCATTAAGTTACATTGCATACAAAAATATGAGATGAGGCTGTAGTTGCAGTATATGAAAAGATTTGTTGAGGGGAACAAAGAATTGAAAATCCTCTCCAGAACAGAGATGAAGGCAGCTATGCATTGCAGTGGATACAACACTGGTCCTCAAGTCAGGAAGACCTAAATTCAAATTTGGCCTCTGATACTTATTATCTGTGTGACCCTGGGCAAATCACTTAATCTCTCCCTGCCCCAGTTTCCTCATCTGTAAAATGGTGATAACAATGTGGGCAGCTAGGTGACATGGTGGATAGAGCTACCAGGTCCTGGAGTCAGGAAGACTTATCTTCCCAAGTTCAAATCTGGTCTCAGACATTTACTAACTGTGTGACCCTGAGCAAGTCACTTAACCCTGTTTGCCTCAGTTTCCTCATCTGTAAAATGAGCTGGAGAAGGAAATGTCAAACTAATCCAGTATCTTTGCCAAGAAAACCCCAAATGGTATTACAAAGAGTCAAACTGAAACACAACAAATAGCATTTTACCTCCCTGAGTTGTTCAAAAGACAAAACCAGCTCTCTTGACTGAGTCACCCAGGGATAGTTAGATCAGGAGATTAAGGGGCTAGAGACTCAAGCATTTCTTAAACACTAAGATGGATCCCCACCTACTGCATTACTTGCTATATTCCTCTTCTCTATGTTACTTGGCACATTGTTATGGTATCTAGTATAGTTTTTGTCCTTTCATTGTCTTGCTACATCTGATGTATTAAAATAAGATACAGAGAATGCCATAATCTGGATTGAATTGATTAATGTATTTTGCTTCTGATTAGTAGGTATAAAAATGAGATCCTCAAATTAATACAGATTGTGCTTCAAATGATTGTGCTCAGTACAAAATAGGAGAAATGTGGAAGCATATTAAAAACCATTTTAGTTCAACTTAAAATATTAAGAAATAACTATTTCTCTAAGTTAAAAACTTTTCCCTCTGGAAGAATTTATAAAAGGTGGGCTAAGGGCCTGGGAAAATGGAATAAGAATGGTACCAAAGTTAAAGCCAGAGATACCTTTAGTCTAGTTTAAGTCATTGTCCTTGTATCCCCAGAAGGATTAAGGGTTATGACCCACCCAAGGACAGTATCCTCTTTATCCTCTCTTAAGAGATTGGAGTATTGATCAAGAAGAGGAAGTCACTTTGATTATTTAGAGGAATCATCAGAGAAGGGACGGAGAAGTCTTAGAATATTTACGTGATGATTATTCCATTAGATGAGGCAGGGAGAATTTTAACTACAAACTGTATTTTCTTATATAATTCCCTTTCCCTTATTCAAGATTCCTATAAATGTCTTCTCAAGTTGTCTTGGGAGAAAGAGATGTAGAGGGGGCATGACTAAATTCAGTATGAGGTAATTTTTTCCTCTAAGCTAGAAATACTTGGATTTAGAATGATGTTAGATTAATAAAAATTGTTTCTGGCAAACTTGTGCCTAAAATGCAGAGTAAAGTATTAACCTTGAGTCTGTGGCATGTCAGGATGGGCTGAAGAAGCTACTGGCATTTGACTTAGAGAAGAGGTTTGGTAGGGAGAAAGGGAGAAAGGCAGAAAACCATGGTACCTGATACCCATCTTCAAGTAGGAAAAGATGGTAGATTTTGTTTCACTTGGTCCCAGAAGACAGAAGGTGGAGCAATGGGGAGAGGTACAGAGAGGCAGAGTTAGGATTTATATAAGAAAAAGCTTTCAAGCTTTCTAACAATCAAGCTGTCCTACACTTTCTAATAATTAAGTGCAATGACCTGTCTTAACAGGTAGTGAAATGTTCTTCAAAAGCAAAGGCTCAACTATCACTTGTTAGGCCTAGAATACTAAGTGATGATTGTAGAGAGGATTCTGTTCACTTCTGGATAGATAAACTATGTAGCCTCTGGTCCTTTCCAGTTCTGAGACTCCATAACAACTGGGGGAGATTGGAAATGCAAACCTCTCACCCCACACCCCCAAGAAAGACATTACAAACTGACCCATCCTAGGACTGGACCTGTATCCTTTTATGCATCTTCAATAGGTTCTGACCACTTAAGTCAATGGTCCAAAACCCTGACCAAGATCATATTATAGAAGTCTCCTGTACATACTGAGGCTAGAAGAACAAATTTCTTTAAAAGCCTAAATAAATTGATGTATACTATCTAATTTATCTCTCCAATGTTTGCATCTAAGAAGAAAACAACATCATGAGAGCAGAAAATTCTCGATAAAACGATTTAGATACCAGTGTATTTTTAAGGAAGAAAATATCGTGACATTATGAAAGGCCCAATTTGGCAGAAACTAGTGATAAGCACTCATTTTTTCTTCATGTTCTTCCAAAGAATGGCTTTCAGCAAAGTGTCCTATAAAGTGAATTTCTGTTAAATAAATTGTATCTTACTGGTTCCTATCCACAAAATTGGGCATGTATGTGTCTGGAGGGGGGATTATTCCTTGGGTGCACATTTAAGAATAGAATAAACCTCTTGAAATTACATACTTAAAGGGAAAAAAACTGATAAAACTTTAATAATGTTAGATAAATATTAAAAATTAATGTATTTTCGTGGCTAATACAAAAATTTGTTTTGCATAACTTCATATGTATAGTAGGTATCATATTTCTTGCCTTCTCAATGTGTGGGGGAGGGAGTAGAGGGAAGGAGAAAATTTGGAACCAAAAATAAAAATAAAATTTTAAAGTTAATGTATTTTACAAATATTAGTAATAACTTCTACATTCTAAGCTACATTTTTAAAAAATTCTCAAAATGAAAACTTAGTACAATACCAGCAACTGTGCCTCACAAACTTAAAACTACAGAGACATCCCGTCATAAAGCTTTGGTGATTACACTGTGTTATTTGTTTTATTTTCTTTTTTTGTTTTGGTTAAATCAACCTCCAATTTCCTTAACATTTCTAAGTCTAGATGAAGGTACTTATTTATTCCTCCCCCTCCCCCCAATCCCCCAGTGATAAAGAGTGAATTATTCCTTAAATCACTTGGCTGCTTTTAAAACATTCAAAGAATGAAACAGAAAGAATTGAATTTTGAGTCAAAGGACATGGATTCAAATGCTACCTCTACTACTTATCATGTGTTTTTGAGCAAGTCACTTAACCCCTTGTTAACCAAAAGGGGTTCCTTCACAACTCTCCAGGTCTCAGTTTCCTCTCTATAAATGAGAAGAGAATGAAGTAGACAACTTCTGAGTTCCCATCAACTCTAAATATACCATCACAGCAGCTAAAATTTTGCTCCTAACCCTGGAAAGAAGTAGGAAATTACTTAATTGTTAGAAAGTGGTAGGCAAGCAGGCCTCCTAGGCTAAGAAACTTAAAGAGCTACCACACTCATAGCAGACTGGTGGGGAAGCAGTGCCTTAAATCAACCTTTGGCTTAATAATGAATTCTCTTAAATGAATTTCTGTATGTTTATTTGGAAGACATACTGGAGTATAAACATTTACTTAACAGGATAAATACCTTAACTTTAGTGGGACTCAGTGGCCTAAAGCATATGAAAAACAAAGAGAGTTTTCCTTTCTAGATAGTATTTCCAAACTAAACAGTAAAACTTTTAATTGTAGGATGGAATGGGGAGGAGGAGGGGGAGGATCAAACAAAAGTAAAACAAAATAACTGATGAACATTAAACAAATATATAATAGTGCTGTTCATATTTTCTAAATTCCAGTACTGCTACTGTGTGTGACCTTGGGCAAGTTACTTTCTAATCTCAGTTTCCTTGCTTGAAAAAGCAGGGAGAAGGGGTGTCCCACATGATCTCTATGGTCTCTTCCCTCTCTAAGTCCCATGACCCTGTGGAAATATGCAAACAGTGTAGTTACTCAAGAATTTATAACAGAAATAAACAAAATCATCACATCCAACTTAAATGTGAGAAGGAAGCAAGACGTTGCAATTCTAATAATTACAAGGAAACAACCTATTTAGAACTCACAAATAATATGTGGCCTAAATGTGAATATAATTTCTAGAAAGGACAAGGCACCTTGAGTACAACCTGAAAGAGAATACCAGAACATTAAAGATTATTAAATAATGACAGAGATAGCTTACCCAAAGATGTTGACTGAAAGGTCTTCTCAAAAGGCAGAAGAGAAAATCCCACTCCTAGAGTGGTTGTGTCCTTGAACCCCACATAAGTTCTCGTGAGACTCTGACACACAAGCTAATTTTAAAGCTAATAGGTCACATTCTACAGACTATAACCACAAGTATGTTAATGTCAAATTACTTTCTTATATTTAGACAACAAAGCACAAACAAAATTGATTATTCTCCATCTGGGAAAACTTTGGTCTACTACGAAGGAGTCACTTCATTTCCTGTGTCTCTAAATGGGTCTACACATCTGAACTCAGCTGAAACGCTCTCTTTCTCTCTTTGAAATGGAGCAAAACAGTGTTCATATAATGAGGCTTGGTTTCTTGCCTTTAATGATAATTTTTCCCAACGTTCTTCTGATAACATTCCAGTTATCATCATTACTGGGATTTTTTTAGCCATCTGAACAATCTAAAAGAAAAAAAAAATTCTCGCCAGAATCATCTTTTCTGTCCATCCTATACTATAATTCAGAAAAGCACATTTTAAGTGGTTTACAGAATGAATACATTCTAAGAGAATCAAGCTTAATTTTATCAAGATGATATCGTGCTATTGTTGCTGAAGAGTTTCTTCCAATAAGGTTAATGTTCTACATACAATATATACCTTACTAAATCTCCCAACATCCCTATGCAGTAAGAAAGCTCCAAGCACATTATCTCTATTGAGAGGATTGGGTGATGACGTTAGTTACAGGAAGATTAAACAACTTGTCCAATGTCATACAGAAAGCTGGAGATGAAACAGGCTCTCAGCTGTTCTGACTGCTTTTGAGTAGAGCTCTGGACTCTGACTTTTCTTTTCTAGAATCTTGCATAAGGTAAATTGCCAAAACATAAGCAAGGGAAAAGGTGAGATAAATGAATATATAAAGAATTCACCTACAACACAGATCTACATCTACAAGATAGATCTATATAATCCAATGATATTTCCTTCATACCTCTTCCTCCTCCTTCTCCTCCTCTTCCCCAGAAGAAAAATGCCAGGAAGAATCTTGATGCCCCCCAACTCTGTGAAATTAGTTATGTGCACTAAGACAATGTAGCTTGTAGGATTACTTAGCACGGAAAAGAAAACATCCAACAAATGACTAGTCTCTTTCACTTTTAAATTTGGTTTGCTGCCAGGAAACGTCCGAAATTTGTTGTTAGCATTCTGAATATCCACTATATTCTGTCCCCAAATGGAGACCATAATACTTGCCAAATAATTATTACAGAAGAATGTGAAAAATGAATGATGAGGTAATGTCTGTGAAGTGCTCAAATCACTTTAGAGAGTTGTGGTAAAAGGTACTGTTTTAATTAATATTTAAAAATATTCTACCCAGATCTGATCTTCTTTCTTTTCTCTGCAGAATAATTTCATATCCAAAAATTATACTAGCTTGTCTATTAAATAAATTCACGTTACCAAGAGCATACAAAATAAGCAAGGAATGCCATTCTACTTACATGTGGATGATTATGCCTACCATTAGTCAAATGAAGATGCAATTTATTAAGTTGCACTTGCTGATGACTTGGAAGCACAGGTTAAAACATGAAAAAGAGGAGACCCAAATTTCAGAAGGTAGTCTTTACTAACATTATACACTGCAGCCCGGTTTGAAAGATTGGGACAGAATCCAATAAGCATTTCCAAATGAAATGACTTCAATGGCAGCCACATCCTAAGCCAGTTGACATTTTTAGTCCTAAAGTCATGCACAAGGAGGAAAGGAATAAGAATAGCTACTTGGGTCCTATTACTAATGTGCTGTGAAAAAATAATTTTCAAAGTTCAAGGGGAAAAAAAATCAATTGCTTCCTTCCACAAAGCTTTCATTTCTATACGTATACCTGCAAAAGGAGACTAAAGACTTGTCTTCATTTTGAGAACATTATCAATGTAATATATACAAGGTTTACTATACCCTAGTCTTTACCTCAATGTCTTCCTATTTTTTGCCGACAGACGAGTTTTACATAGTTTTAAATTATGTACCTGAGATGATGTTATCACTTCTATAGAGTAACCAGTTGTTGCCATGCAAAACCCTCCATTATTTGTCTATACCTTCCCTATTCAACCATATCTCCCCAAACTACCCAACGCATAGCTTCTACCCCAGTCAAAACAGTCTCTATATCATTCTACACACATGCCATGCCCATTCTCACAACTGTACCTAGATCCATGCAACCTCACCTTTGGGTATACCCTTCCCTTCTCCTTTCTGCCTATCAAAAATCTATTCAAAACTGTTCTGATTTAAAATGTCAAGGAAGAGGGACTGAATGGAATCAGTCTTCTCATATAAACTTAGCCAAATTTCCCTTTCTCCAACAAATATAAATACCAAAAAATACTTAAAATAGAAAACAAAAATGAGCAAAAAAGCACCAATGCAATCTGAAAATACTAGAGCACAACATTTAAACAATATGAAAATATCATAGAGAAAGTCTAATGAATAGTTAACATGGCATTGTCCATGAAATATCAATAAATCTACAGAAAGATTTATATTAGATGAATCCCTTGTGATGAATGTAGCAGAGAATATGGACAATAGTTTAAACATGGTGAGAAGGCATGGATGAGTTATGATTTGCAGAACTGGAGAGAATACTCTAATCGATGAAATCACATCAGAGTAACAAAGTTAAAGCAAATCAATCAGTCAAGTACTAGAAGAAATGCAGCTGGCAAAAAGAAACCATGCAAGGCACTTCTAAAACAATCCTCAGATAGATAAGTGACACATTCAAATAAAAATAAAAATTTGAAAGGCCAAGAACATCACAAGGCCAAATAACAGAACTTGAAGAAAGCAGAAAAATCACCCAAGGAGGTTAGGTGAGAATTAAAAGAAGGGAATAAAGAATAGGAAAATAAGGAATAAAATGATAGTTTAGTGACTTTAGTAGAAAATTTAAAGAACTTCAAAGAAAACAGAATTGCAAATCATGCAGAATATCTGTAAAAACAGGCTAAAAGATCACTGATATTCAAATTACTAGAACAAAATGACAGACTTAAATTACAGATCACTATGCAGAAAACTCAGTACTACTGATATTGCCATATATTTAGCAAAACAACAACAAAAATCTAAGCACCATGTTTAAGGAAATTGACAAAGAAAATTTCCTCAAATTACTTAAAACTGGTAATGTATAAGTCGAAATAACCCATAGTACACTGACAAGAAAGAACTCAAGATTTCATATGCCTAGGCACATCATAGTTAAGTTTCTAACTGCTAGAATAAATGAACAAAGCACTTGACAAGGAAAAATAATTAGAATCACAGCAATCTTTTCAAGGAAGTTATGCAAAGATAGCAGAAATTAGAGTATGATGGTTACAAAACTCAGAAGACTATGAATCTAAAACTATTTACTCAGTGAAACTTAGCAAGATGTACAAAGATATGTACAAAGTGATGAATCTGAAAAGCAAATAGACTTTTAAAAGTTTACAGACAGATATAGCCCCTTGAAGGACGTCTTCAAACAACAAATGTTTCCCAATCAAAAAAAGATAATTCTTTAATGTAAAGGGAAAGAGTAGGCAATGCGCATGTATATGACACTGTGTCAGGCACTGTGCTTAGCACTTTTACAAATAAACAACTCTTATAAAACAACATAGAAGAACACTCATGACATTTTGTCAGCTAGATCACTAAACTTCAGAGGAGGGTTTCAGACAAAGGGGGGAAAATCAATTTTGGGAAAGTGGTGGGGACAGGGCAATCCCAAAGTGAAGAAGAGCCTATCTCAGATAAAGGCTAAGTCCAAGTTAAAGTAACATACATATTTCTCTTCTTTTGCTTTTTATTTTGGAGGGCAATTGGGGTTAAATGACTTACCCAAGGTCACACAGCTAGTTTTTGTGTTAAGTGTCTGAGGCCAGATTTGAACTCAGGTCCTCCTGACTTCAGGGCCAGTGCTCTATTCACTGTGCTACCTAGCTGCCCCCATACATATTTCTTAACAGAGGAACTTTGTTTATAGTGGCTCTGTCAAATTTGAAATAATAATAGAAAAACCAAAAAATTATAACCATATATGTAAACAGCCTAAACTTCCCAGTAAAAATAAAAAAGAGCTAAGGAAGAGCTTGGAAAGCACAATCTAACAATGTGTTGTTTAAAGGAAAACATATCTAATTCAAAAGATCTATGATTCAAATTTAAAGGCTATTCCAGCAGATTGAAGCATACTATTTTCACTTTCTTTTTTATTGTTTCTTTCTCATGGTTTTTCCCTTTTGTTCTGAATTCTTTCACAACATGACTAACGTGGAAATATGTTTAACAGGTTGTTGTTGTTCTTGTTGTGTTTGTCCTTCATTCTTGAAGGTGACCATGACAGCAGGGAATGATGACATGACTTGTAGTTGACTTGGATTTGAGGGAGGGAGGGCTGTGCAAGGTCACCTGCTCACTTTCTCCTCCAGAGCCATCTGGATCCAGTGGCCTGAGATTCATCAGGATGACTGGAAATGACCCAGGATGCAATGGAAGACACTGGACCTTTTAGGCTAAGGTTTTTCAGGTTCTCACTTTGAGTGAGGTAATGCCCATTCAGTGAACAGACCTCTTAAAGAAGTGAGTTAAGGGAGAGCACCTTTAATAAAAAACAAAAAAACATGATTTAACATGATTGTACATGCATAACCTATATCAGATTAATTGCTGTCTTAGGAAGGGGGAAGAAAAGAGAGAGGGAGGGAGGAAAATTTGGAACTCAGAATTTTACAAAAATGAATGTTGAAAACTATCTTTACTTATAATTAGAAAAAATGAAATACTATTAAAGAAACAAAAATTAAAATGAAATACATTTTTTTAAATAAAGGCTATTCTAAAATTGACCATGCTACCATCAAAACAAAGAAGCAACAGTGCTACTAATGATGTTAGATAAAATTTAATTCAAAACAGAAAATAGTAATAGAAAAACACTACATAACAGTGACTGGCCCATGTGCAGAGTACCTTTGTGTTTCCAGCATGGAGGAGGCTGGGGAGGGGAAGAAAGCTGCTTTCCCCTAGTATTCCTCCTTCCCCTCCCTACTCCAAGCTCTCTCTTTTAACAGAAGATATTGTAAAGAAAAAGGAAAAAAAGGGAAAAAATAATCAACAAAACTATTCTACTTAGCTACCCATGGACCTCCCTACCCCTGCAAAGTTTAGATGTGTCTTCTCTGGTGCCATGCAGAGGCAATTGGTGGAGTACTGCATATAGTGCTGGGGTTAAAATCAGGAAGACCTGAGTTCAAATGTGACTGCAGATTCTTACTAGCTGTGTGACCTTGAGTAAGTCATTTAACCTCTGTTTGCCTCAGTTACCTCAAATGTAAAATAAGGATAATAATAGCATCCACCTCACAGGGTTCTTGTGAGGATCAAATGATAAATATGTTTTAAAAGTACTTATCAGTACCTGGCACATACTAGGTGCTATATAAATGTTTGTTCCTTTCTTCTCACATTTGTTTTTAATTTTGCAACATTCACTATTGATTGTTTTGTGGTTGTTCTTTCCATTTACATTATTGTACATATATATCTGCATATCTCATATATTATATAGTATATATGTTTACATATACTGCATAAATATGTATGTATACACACACAATTTTCTTGACTCTTACTTCACTCAGCATCAGTCCAGGTAAATCTTCCCATGCTTCTCTGTATTCTGTATAGCACAGTAACATTTATTCCATTACAGTAACAAAATTTGTTTAGCCATTCCATAATCAAAGGCTATCAACTCTGTTTCCAATTAAGTAGAATTGACACAAGAGAAAATATACTTTAAAAATTTTCACATTTTCTGTAGGTTGTCCAGTATGGTGTAAGCACAAGCAAGGTGGGATTTTTATTGTCTTTCTTTTTACAGTTCAGTTTCCCAGGGTCAGGCTAAATTGCAAACATCTTAAGGATTAATCTCCTTTGAACCCTGATAATTCACAGCTGTGTGGAGTCATGTAGGTTTCATGCCTTCTGGCTCTGAGCCCATCAGAGGCCAAGTCTTTGTTATATATTCTGGGAGGTTGGCATTTTGCTTTGGGGGTTTGCTCATGAGAAGGATCTTTTGATTTCCTGGAAAGGACTCTGGGTAACTGTTTGTTAAGAGCCCCCTGACTATTCAAATGTTGGTGCTCTCCCAGTCTGGTGGTGTATGTAGGTGGTTGTATTATTCTGTTTAGACAGTTGGAGCCCTATCTATTGAATTCTTTCTTGGATATTCACTTATTTCTACTTATCTGTAATTAAAGTAAGATTGTTGACCCCTTTAAAGTTGTCTTTCCTTTAGAAAAGCTCATGAAAGAACCTGTGCTAGCGGCCCACCCTTTGTGTTAGTGTGGTTGCTATTACATACCGTACAGTGAAAAGATCACTAGCTTTGGAGTCCAGAGGACCTGGATTCACATCCTGGCTTTGCTGTGTGCCTTAGGCAAGGATCATCTTCCTGAACCTCAGTTTCTTCCTCATCTATAAAATGAAAGGGTTCAGCTAGATGACTTCTAAAATCCCTTCAGGTTTAAAACTATAATCCAAATCCCTAGAGATTCATGGACTAGACTATGGTCTGACTCCAAGGGGTATGTGCTCAGCCAAATGGAAGGTGGGCAGATGGGTGACATTGCACCTTCCCTCAGATGATTAATTAAGAGGGAGGGTGGATGTCTCCAACTTCCATAGGTCTTCTCCATGATTTCCAATGCAACCATATTTACCCTTCACCCATTGCAACCTAATAAGCTACCCACAACTGCTACTGGGCAAGCTCCCAGTCTTCCATGTCTGCCTTCATGGTAGTTATAACCTATGCTTGAATGCATCAACCACAGAAGCAGGAGTGCAGGTGTCAATGGAAAATCCCTTTCCCCCCAATATACCAACCCATTCCCCTCCCCTTCAGATCACCTTGTGGCTTTGGCAGGGACATGGAAGGCTCTGACTAGGCCAGTGACCAGTCAATAAACCTCCACTGCCACCCCTTCCATGGTGAGACAGTGAGTCACACAGGATGAGTAGGTATGGATGAGTTGGGATCAGTGGAGGATTTCATTACATTATCTTGTCCCCCAAACCCGCCCCCTCTTGCAGATTTTCCTATTGTTGTAGAGGTCACCTCTATTCTTCCCATCACTTTGGTTTTATCCCAGATTCCTTACTTATACTCTCCCCACATATCCAAGCAGCTTCTAAAGCCTATAATTTCTACCTCAACAACATTCTTAACATCCCTTTCCTTGAGGCTCTCATCTCCTTTCTGTTGGACTTTTACAATGACCTTTTAACTCACTGTGAGGATCTCACTGCCTCATGTACCTCCAGTCCTACTCCAGGCCAATATGTCCCTAATCCAATCTACACCCCCCCAAGTAATCTTCCTAAAGAACTGGTCTGCCCACTCCATCCTCCCCTACAAACCCCTGTTCCTCAATCAACAAACTACAATGGCTTCTTTTTTTTTTTTGAGGGTGGAAGGCAGGGTAATTGGAGTTAAGTGACTTGCCCGAGGTCATACAGCTAGTAATTGTGTTAAGTGTCTGAGGTCACATTTGAACTCAGGTCCTCCTGATTCCAGGGCCAGTGCTCTATTCACTGTGCCATCTAGGTGCCCTGCAATGGCTTCTTATTACCTCTTGAATGAAATATAAACTCCTTTGTTCAGCATTTAAAGTCCTTCAAACCTGGCCCCAACTTACCTTTCTGAACTTATTATATATTACTCCCCTTCCTGTACTCTACAATCCACCCACATTGGCTTCTTCCTCACAGTCATACAAAAACACAACTAAATTATCCAAGCGTGAATAGATAACTAAAATAGGATGCCATCCATTAGGCAGAACCATATAAGCAAAGAGGAACAGATTGATATGGAAAGCTTCCTGAGCTGAAATCAGAGATCACATACTTTTGATTGTTGTTTTTTCACACATAAACAGTGAGTGCCCACACATAGGAAAAAACTGTTATGTTCACAGATTATTATGATTTTTATTTGATTGTTGCATTCTCTATCTTTGAGTTTTAAAATAGCTTTTAAACATTCACCAGTTCTACTACCCCCAGTGGTCAAACTAACTGAATAATTACTAATAAACAATTATTATTTTTATAAGTCTGCCCCTGCTCAGGATATTAACAAGAGATTTTTCAAAACAATACAGCACATTTGATCACATTGCTCTAAAGAGCAAAAGAGGGTTGTTTTTTGGGTTTTTTTTTTTTGCACTATTAGCAAATTTTTTTAATGTTCATTTCACCTCTTACTCATTTTTGTTTTTTGGTTGTGTCTGACTCTCTCTAACCCAATTTGGGGTTTTCTTGGCAAAAATCCTGGAGTGATTAGTGATTCCTTCTCCAGCCCATTTTATATATGAGGAACAGAGGCAAACAGGGTGAAGTGACTTGTCCAGGGTCACACAGCTAGTAAGGGTCTGAATCTGGATTTGAACTCAAGTCTTCCTGACTCCAGGCCCAGTACTCTATCCATTGTGCCACCTAGCTGCTCAAATCTTATGCCTTTAAAATGTTTATTTTTGTGAAATTTTATAATGTACATGCTGTAATAGTACAATGGTACAAGCATATAATTTATAAACAAATATACATCTATTAGAGGTGCATGCTTCCAATTTTATTAATAACATTTTTAATCAATAAAATGCCTAAGCCTGATAGAGAGTTTGAAAACCACTGGCCTTCTCTCCTTGCTATCTACCTCCCCACCCCCACTTCCTAATGCACTTATATATTACTTGCTTCACATTATAGTGACCTGTGTTTTCCTTATCATCCTAACAAACTATAATATCCATGGGGGAAGAAGCCATGTCTTACCAGAGGTATCAATAACCAACAACATTTCCAAGTACAGAAAAACTAAGACTAAAATGCAATTGGGAAATATTTAACAAAATAAATAAAAATATGTTACATTTAAAAATTAATCCAATATGAGACCCACAGGGATCCTTATGTATGGATTAGTGGACCCCGATTTCTATTTGAGTTTAAGACAACATTGTCTTATGTAAACTTTTTTATCTCCCCCATTCTCAGTACCTGGCACAGTGCTCTGAACCAGTAGATTATTGAATTGAACTGAGAAAAGTGTTGGGGCCTAAGCAAGTGGCCTAATGTGCCAGCAGATTCTATTAAATTTTACTTTCAATTCAAACACTTATTTATTCAAAACAGTTTCAGTCTATTACCTAATGTTTATAGATCGAGGCACTTGCACACAGAGAATTTCAACAAAATTATACATGACTAATTCATTGGCAGGACTAGGAAGGGACATCAGAAAGCCAACCTTCCATCTCCCCAGCTTCTTGTCTTTATGCAAAGCAGGTTCTCTGTTAAATTTTCCTGGAAATACAAGAACTGGTAGTAAATGTTTTAATATTTACAGTACCTGTTTTTCCAATAATAAAAAAGACAACTTCACGAAATAATCTGATCATAGTTTAGTTAAAACAATCAAACAGCCAAAAACCCTTTGAGATTTTCTGTGAGGTTGGTCCTCTTAGATTTGGGAGCAGATATAAGAGCTCTGGATTTAGTGAGTAAATCACTTCACCTTTCTGGGTGTCAGTTTCCTCATCTGTAAATGAAGAGGGTGTATTAAATGACTCCTGAAGTCTTTTCCATCTCACACATATGATCCTATGACCTAAGTGTAGAGAGTTCAGGTTCCTGAGTTGGTCCTCATGGCCACCTCATAGCTGAAGCATTCTCTCTCTACAGAGTGTAAACATCCCTATTAACACCACATTTAGGAACAATTGATTGAGTTAGGACAAAGTCATACAAACTGAGTCCCATCCTTGTACCTAGTCCTTGAAAGGTAGGACAAACCCAGAGATGGAGAGGACCAGAAGCAGGAAAAGAAGCCTCTACATCTTCTAGGCTACCATAGGGCACCTGAGGTCTCAGAAATGGCAGGAGTGTGAGGCAGCATTCCAGGGGTAATGAGTTCCTGGACAATGTGAGAAGCCGTAGGAATGAGAGCCAGCAGCAGAGGAATCATTGTGGAGTGACAGGAGCTCTGGGATAAGCAGAGAATCTGGGACCAAGTTTCCTGGATGTGGAAGAGTAATTCTAGGTAATACCAGGTTCCTGGACCATGTCTCCTGCAGAGAAGATGCTGAATTCCTAGACCAAGCAAGAGTTGGAGGCCAAAAATAACCAGTCACAGTGTATCAGAGCAAGCTCAGACCTTATTCTCTGCTAGTCTGTAATGCAGACTGTGTACGTTTTGGGGTGGGGGGAAGGATGCACTCTTTAGCAACCCCAAATATTTTATTTCAGGGAGAGACCACAAAAAGGGTAGTACTATAATACTAAAATCCTGTCTCTGGAATTACAAGCGGAAATTACAATCTGGAAAATGAGGCTAACTGGAATGAAGGTCTATTCTGTATCAGTACCAAATGCTTCTCCCTTGCTGTTGGGAGTGGATGGGAGGATTCAATTTTAGAGTAATCCCTCAGGAGGATGAAGACCAAACCAGAAAGTAAAATAGAGCTGTCTTGATTGATTATAGCAGAGATTCTTAACCTGGGTTAAGGTTTTGATCACTATTTAGATATTTCAATACGACTGACTCTTTGTAAGCCTATGTATTTTATTTTATGCACTTAAAAAAAGAATGTCTGAAACAGTCCATGAGTTTCACCAAACTGCCAAAAAGAACTCGTGGTTTATAATCTTTAATGTAAGCCTTCCCTGTTCTAAATCAGGTTATACAAAGCCGGTCCCATATTTGATGTATTGTTAGCCTGAGTGCTTGCATAGGAATTGATATCCTTTATGTTTTCTGTAGAGACCTAGACATAAACTTAGGAAGTCTCCAGGAAAGACTTCAGATAGTGGCAAATTCTTATGTTCCTGAAAGGAAATCTGCACATAGAGATACAAGCTAAGAGGATACCTAATGAAACAACCCCAAGACTGAACCCACTATGTGTAAACCCAAAGTTTTGGCTCCAGACTACAGGGTACAAGTGAAATCATGATTATAATTAAAAAGCAAGTAGAGAAGAGATAGAAAGAAAGAATAGAATGATGTTGAATTAAGCATATTCTGTAATGAAGTGTCAAAGTGAGTGGTATAGATAAGAACTTCCAAGGTTCAATTTCCAAGATTTCTTCGAACAACAAGCTCTTGTTCTGCCAACTGGAATGGTCACAGAAGGCTTGGTGGGCTTTGGACTTGGCCCTACAGGATAAGTAGGATTTGGACAGGCAAGATATGTACTTACCAAGTGAAAAGAAAGCAGCTGATTAACACCATCGATTTAGAACAAGAATTGAGAATTTTAGAACAGTTTAGAACAAGGGAATCTTACTAGTTATCCAGTTCAATCCCTCCATTTTACAAGGAAAAAAACTGAAGCCTTTTTTACAACAAAACAGAAAACCCCCTGAAGAGGGGTTATAACTTCTCTATTGTCACATAAGCAGCAAGAGCAAAGTCTTACAATCTGCTCAACTGATTCCAAATCCAGTTCTCTTGTTGTGATAGTCCACAGATACAAGTTCTGATTTTCTTCAACCTAGGGTGAATCATATAATCTCTCTAAATCCAAACTTTCTCAGAAATATGACTTTAACTAACTTGAGTCTGCCAAAGGATATTTGACATTAGATTAGGGGGTTCGGCAGGGGAAGGACATGGGGGTCTAGGAGGAGTAAACATGTTTTTAACTTTCTTTAAATTCTAAGCACTAATACAGGGCCTGGCACATAGTAAGCACTTCATAAATGCCTGTTGTCTCCCTGACTTCCAGAAAGAGGGAAATTAGGACAGGGAGGTAGTGTGAATAAGCTCTACCTAATTGGAATTACAGCCATTAACACATATTTCAGGACTTCATTGAATCTCCCAGGTTTTCACTGCTGATTTTTGAAAGGAAACCAAAGAAACCACCTCCTGACTTTTAGCTACAGTTTTAATGATCTTTACAAATAATGACTGATACTCCCTTCCTCTGCTCCCTCCCAAGCCATTTTTTTCCTACTGGTTTTTTTTTTTCTTGAATATCCTGTTGCTTTCCATTTTAAAAGATGGGAGGGGGGGAAGTAAAATGAAAAAGTAATCCAGTGAAGTAAGCAGAAGCAGAAAAGCAATATACAAAATGACTCAATGTAAATGGAAAGAAGAACAAAAGAAGCAAACTGAGGCTATGTAACTATGACCAGGGTTGCCATCCTCCCCCGCCCTAAGACATGAGAAAGACACACCTCCTTCCCTTCTTTTCAGAGAAAGGGGACTATGGAGGTGAAGCACTGCAGCTAATGTTGGAACTCAGGTGTTTTTTTTTTTTCAAGTACTAATCATTTAGCAGCTAGGTTGTGACAGTCTGAAAAATACTTCCCCATTGGCCAAAAAAAAGTCTAAAACATGAGAACAACCTTTTTCATGGAAGGAAGTTACTGCATTTTGATCGACCTACTGATTATACATATAAGAGTACTTCTCTTCAGTTAGGCTGTGAGATGCTCCTCACTTTGGGGGAGTCACGTTAGAAAAACTGGAAGCTAGGACACAGAGGAGAGAGTGCCAGATCTGGAGGCAGGAAGGCTCGTCTTCCTCAGTCCAAATCTGGCCTCAGACACTTCTTAGCCCTGTAATCCTGGGCAAGAAACTTAACAGTTTGCCTCAGTTTCCTCATCTGTAAAATGGGGATAATAATAGCATCTATTTCCCAGGGGTGCTGTTAGGACCAAAGGAGAGAATACGTGTAAAAGCACTTAGCACAGTGACCACATAAATGTTAGCTATAATTATAATTACTATCATCATCATCATCATCATCCCAGCTTTGAAATTCTAATCTTGTGATGGGGAGCCTGGCGGAGACTCAGTTAATGCAGTCTCTCAGCCTGGAGGCAGCTGGGGAGCTTGGATCAGGGAGAGAATCAAGATGTGTAGGGGAATTCCTCTGGCCAGACTGTAAAGCATACAGAGACATTCTGGAACTGGGTCAGATCAACCAATCACACGGTGAATGGAAGGCTCCAGCCAAGGCCTTTAAATGGTCTTAGTCTGCCCCTGCCATCGTTCTTTGCCCCTCTTCAATTAATTTGATCACTTTTAGGAGCAACCAGGTGGTGAAGTGGAAAGGGCGATGGGACTGGAGTCAGGAAGACAAAATCCAGTCTTGGGCAGTTACCAGCTGTGTGATCCTGGGCAAGTCATTTTATTTAGGTCTGTCTCAGTTTCCTCAAATGTAAAATGGGCATAATAGCATCTACCACATAAGGTTATTGTGCGGCTTAAATGTTTGTTAAATGTTCAGCACTTAATAAATGCTTATTCCCTTTTGCTAACAGCATATAGTGAGAGCTCTTATAGTAAGGGGAAAGGACTCAGTGCTTTCTGCCCTTTTAGGCCATGTGGCTCCAAGAAGGGTCTCAGTCCTTGGCATCTCTGTTTGTCTCTCCTATTAGACTGTAAGCTCCTTAGGAGAAGGGACTGTGTTTTGCCTCTTCTTTTGTAGTCCCAGAACTTAGTACTTCATTTTTCTTTTGAGGGTAGAAGGCAAGGCAATTGGGGTTAAATGACTTCCCCAAGGTCACACAGCTAGTTAAATGTTGAAGGCTGGATTTGAACTCAGGTCCTCCTGACTTTAAGGCTGGTGCTCTATTCACTATGCCACCTAGCTGTCCCCACTTAGCACATAACTTATTATTTCAGGGAGCTTGTTAGACTTAATGAGCCTCCCCAGCATATCTTCTAGATGGGATGAGACTCAAAATGTTAGATGATAAAAGAGGTGGAATTTTACCAAAAGGTGGGAAAAAAATCCCACACTTTGGATCTCATCCTACCCATGATTTCTTCTCTTTGTTAAGAATCTACCTCTAATTTTTTCCTGGCACACAGTAAGCACTTAATAACTGTTTATTGATTTATTATATATTATATAAATAATAAATATCATTATTATTTATTAAGAACTGTTATCTATTTCCTTTCCAGATGGCGCTAGCAGAGCACCTACCTTGTGACTTTGAGGGGTCTGGTGGGCACTCTGGCCTCCCAGCATTCTAGGCTGGATTTTGTAGCCAGCTGGCACCGATGCCTCTAGAAGCAGGAAACACCCTTCTAAACCTATGCCA
>NW_027185764.1:63308797-63310725 GCF_028583685.1 Petaurus breviceps papuanus | reverse complement strand
TGCTGTTTTTGCACATGAATTTGGTGGGACCAGTGCTATATAGGAAATGAGCTAAGTTTTAAACCTACACTTCCTGAATCTAAAGTGATAGGAGGGGAGAGTATAATTCAGAAGTACAGGGGGAACTGTTTGTACATTTGTTCTTGTAGCTGGTCACTGGGGGGGGGGGGGGATAGGGAGACAGGAGACACAAATAGGGCTCCAGTTGTTAGTGATAGTGAAAAGAAACACTCTAATCTCTCAGGATAACACCCCCTCCCCAGTCTTGTGGGGGTAGATATAACAGCCTGGCTCTGAGAGAGGAAGCCAAAGTATCCATCTTATGCTATGATCAGAGAGTCAATCTAGGCTTTTGGCTCAGGAAGTCACACAGCCAGCCCTGAGAAGAATAATGCTTAAATGCATGGTGATAGAAGGCAGAGAGAATCTCTTTATCACACCTCTATTTTGGAGGCTGCATATCAATAAGAAGCATCATTTCAGGGGTGCTATGCCTTCCTAAATTCCAGAGCATTAGACCAGTTCACTGATAACTCAGATTGCCAGAGTCCCTGACTGATTTTCCCTTATCTCACAAAATTTAAGACTGTCAAAACTGGAAGGAACCCACAGAGTAATATTCTCATTTAATGGGAATACACTGAGGTGGTGTAGTGGATAGAGAGCCTGACCTCAGGAATTGGGAAGAATCATCTTCCTTAGTTCTGGTCTGAGACACTTACTGGCTATGTGACGCTGGGCAAATCACTTAACCCTGTTTGCCTCAGTTTCCTCATTTGTAAAATGAGCAGGAGAAGGGAATGACAAACCACTCCAGTATCTTTGCCAAGAAAACCCCAAATGGGGTCACAAAGAGTGAGACATGATCCCGAATAACCACTCAACAACAACACTTAGGCCCACAGGTAAAGTGACTTGCCCAAGGTCACTCATAAGCTAACCCCTTTGACTCTAAGTCCCATCCTCTGAATTACACCATATTGCTTCCCACATCCACCTTCTGGCACTTCTTGGCACCTAGAAAAGTGTGCAATAAGAACACTATTCTGCAAGACATACCGAGACAGGCAAATTAGAAGCAGATTCTTAACAAAGAGAAAAAATCATGGGTAGGACAAAATCCAGAGTGTAGTAGGATTGTTTTTACACCTTTTGTTAGGATTCCACTTCTTTATCATCTAACATTTTGATCCTCATACCATCTATAAGATGTGCTAGGGAGGCTCACCAAGTCTAACAAGTCTCCTGAAATATGATTTATGTGCTAAAAGAAGTATATGCAATAATCCTGGTTAATATTAGGAAACAGTGGCACAAATAACCAATGGATAACAAACCTATTTTATTTTAGTAAGGGTGATGTTATGTGTTGTTTTTTCTGTATCAAGTTCATTTTTACAATTATGTTTGGCTTCATTTAATTAAAGTAGAAGCTACCCTAAAATAAAATCCAGTCCCCACACAGATAATTGAGAGTTGGTTATAATTTTAGAAATTATACCCTGGCAGCTTAAAAAAGTCTAAAGTAAGAAATTGGGGGGGGGTTGTTGTATGAGTTTCAGAGAAGTTATTATTTTCTACATTTAGTCCTTTGTACAATAGTACAAAACCCTAAAATTCAAATACATGTCTGGACACTGTGGCAAAATCTTAATTTCTAGCAATGCCTTTATAATAGTTCATATTTTATCAAGTCTCCCTTTCCACTGAATTTTCTCTTTCTGTTCAGTTTTTCTGACTCTCCCCTTTAAATTTCATTTTCTCCTTCCTTTGAAACATTTGTAAACTCTTTCCAATTTACATAATAACGGAAGGTAAAAAACACGAACTACCCAAGTCACTATAGTATGTGCGTGTAAATATGCATGTACATATATTTACATATATATATATATATATATATATATATATATATATATATATATATA
>NW_027185764.1:63300754-63308697 GCF_028583685.1 Petaurus breviceps papuanus | reverse complement strand
AGACAGAGAGAGAGACAGAGAGAGAGACAGAGACAGAGACACAGAGAGAGCAGGGAGGGAGTAAATACCTATAAAATGTATCTTTGTAGAGGGTAGGAGACTTCCTTCCAGATCCTCTTTATTTAAGTAGGGGGTCCAGAGCAGCCACCTCATCATTTTGTACCTATCTATAGGACTTCATCACACCCCTATCTGCAGGTTGTAAATTGCAGAACCAGATTTAAACCTAGGTCCTCTGACTCCACCCTTAGTTTCTTTTCCATTAAGCCATAGTTGACCTAGGATGATCATGTTGATAAATAAGATGGAAAAACAAATTGGTAAAGGGAAAAAGAACTTCTTTCTGGGAAGAAGTGGTTAAATTTTAATTCACCTGATTAAAAACATTTTATTACAAAATCTGGTGCATATGAAATATCCTTGAGTCAGAGTTTAATTTGAGAAAGCAAGAATTCCTAAAGTAGCTACATAACACAAACATTGTTATTTTTCTGCTCTATTCCCAAAAGCACTTTACTTGGTCCTTTTAATTTCATCAAATTCACAACTTAAAACCAAATGATCTAAGGGAGATAAAATCATTTTCATTAGAATTTTCTCATAATAATGTATTTTATTCACACACTGCACTTATCCAGAGGCACAAGGGATACCAGAAATGCAACTTGAGAACTAAGATAATCCTGCAATATTTCAGGACTAACAGAATGATACCAATACTCATTTGCTGTGACACAGCCAGAATTTACCTACTGTGTGTAAAGACAGATTGGCCAAATCCCACGACTAGTCAACACCACCAGAGCCAGATAGGCAGAAGATATTTTAAAATAGTATCAATTGGAAAGCATTTCAGAAATCACTTTACAGAATGGCAGGACAGCTGCAAGGATGCCATATCCACAGCCTAAGCCAAAGGCCCTCCTTAAGAACAATAAATCTTTTCACAAGCATATGGTTTTAGGGGTGTTTAAAAAAAAGTAGCCAGACACCACAAATAAACAGAAATGCTTCCTGATCTATAAAGTCACTTTGAAAACAAATCATTACGGCTGATGAATATTTTATGACGACCCAAATCACTAACAGAACCAATGGCTCAAAAATTCTTGCCATGCCTATTTTGGGTTTTCTAAAACAAGCACACAGCAACTACATCTTTTTACTTTATGTTAAAAGGGAGGCAGGTTTTCTGTAGAACATAGCCAAGGACGAGAGGATATCCATCCCACCCCACTACACACACAGAGTCAGGCACAGATACAGACGAACAGACAATCACACACGTTAAACATATAGACAGAGACAGGCAAGGTATTTATCCAGAAAGACTTGTGTCTTAGGACATGTTTCTGCAGATGTGTTCATCGTCCCACAGAGCTAAATGGAGAGAAGCTGACCCAACGATAAGAATCCAGAGCGCTGAATCCGATGAAAGCTAACGATGATGTGCCTGCCACATGAGATCAGCAAATGTGCAGTCCCATCTTTCCCATACACCACGACAGACAGACAGGCAGGCACCCCCTTTAACGACTGGTGCGGCTCACTGCAGGCACAGACTCTCCCAAGCACAGGGGAAGGACAGAGATGCTCAGACTCGCAATACAATTTGTGAAAACTTTTTTTTTTTTAAAGCAGGTTTTGCAAGAGAAATTTAACTGTTAAAGGCCCTGTCCTGGACTTCCAGAAATGCACGTCCGGCCCTGTAATCGCTGACTCGATATACTCTGTGAACACCGAGCAAAGTACAGATCTTTTAGGAATGCCTCCAGCCCTCACCCTGACCCCAACCCCGCCGGCCTTCCGTGGGTGGGGGCTGGCTCCTCGCGCTGCGGAACTGAGGAAAGCCGGCTCCCATCCCAGACCCGCCCAAGGAAACCCATTCACCGAGGACGGCAAGGAAAAAAGGGAGGGAAAGGTCTTCCAGCATAGCATCCCCCATGTCCGAGAGGCACTGGGGCCCAGGGCAGAGAGGTTGGGCCGGAATGGGGTAGATCTCTTTTCTGCTTTCTTCAATGTCCCATCCCAAGTCCAGGAAACTTTCCCCAACCCGGACCCCCTCCCATTAGTGCTTCCCCTACCTTACCTGCGGAAGAGACACCGCCCTGGTCTCAGCTCCGCGGAAGGGGAGCGCTGGCCACTAGACAGGTTCCAGAGCCAGGCCACCCCCTGGCCCAGCTGCTTGCTCCAGCTCCCGCCTCCTTTTTCTTCCTCTGTCTTTTTCTCTTCCTCCTCCTCCCCGAGCCACTGCAACCAGAGGAGGAGGAGGGCGGGCCGGGGGGGCTGAGCTGAGGCTGGTGGCAGGTGCTGAAATTCAGGCTCCGGCTAAGGGTGGGGGCAGTGTTGCGACCACCGGACCGAGGCTACGGGTGGAGGAGAAGGAGGAGCCAACCCCCCAGACTCCCCGCCTCCCAGACAGGGGGCAAGCTGGGTGACAGCGAGGTGGTAGAAGCCCCTCCTGCCGCTGTCCGCCTTGGGTCCTGGGAGAGAGGAGCCCCGCCGCAGTGGGCGTGTCTGACCCCCTCCCCGCACACACACCCCACCCAGGGGAGAGCCCTCCGACTGCCCGCTGGTACCCAGCCCCCGGTAGTTCCCAGCCAGCCTTCTCTCCGTGACAGTCTGCCCTCAGGAGCTCCACATCCCGGGGCTTCCATCCCTCCCCAAGATGCCTGACCCAGATCTGCCGGATTCTCCCGATGCTCAGCCCTTCCCCCGAAATTCACCCGAGTTGTTTCCCCACCCCATTTCAGAAATCTTCGGAACCCAAACTTGGTTTCCCTCTTTCAATCAGTTTTCCCATGCACCCGCCCCCCGCCTATTGTAGCCCGAGGTACCTAAACTACCTTAGAATCGCCCCTAAATTCTAACCCCCTTAGCTGCATCCTCTTGAAATTGAATCCTTTCCCAAGTTAACTCCTATAATGAAAATGTATTCACAGACAAACCGAGGATTTTCAGGGACCACTGCAAACCTAATAACCCCTTCTTTTTATAGTTTTTTTTTTTTAATAGTCTATAAAATGCTTTCAGGCATCTCATTTGGTTTTCACAACACTGCGAGGTAAGCAGACCCCTACCTTCCCCCGTTTTACAGAAGATAAAAGTGAGGTCCAAAGAGGTTAAGGGGTGAGGGGATGGGAAGGGAATAAGCATTTTATAGTTTCTGGCAAACTATGTGCCAGTCACCGTTACAAACATTATCTCATTCGAGCCTCAGGACAATCTTGTGGTGTAGGGTGATGTTATCATCCCCATTTTTGCAGATGAGGAAATTGAGGCAAAGTGACTCGCCCAGGATCACACAGCTGGTTAGTGTCTGCAGTTGGATTGGAAATCAGGTCTTTCCGATTTCAGGTCCATCGCTCTATGGCATGTGCCACCCTGTAACTTGTCCATGTTCACGCAGCTAATAAACCGGGTCAGTCTCGTCCAGTCGGTTCCAACTCTTGACGACCCCATTTGAGATTGTCCTGGCAGAGATACTTGAGTGGTTTTCCATTTCCTTCTCCAGCTCATTTTACAGAGGAGGAAACTGAGGCAAAGAGGGTTAAATGACTTGCCTAGTGCCACACAGCTAGTAAGTGTCTGAAGGCAGATTTGAACTTAGGGAGGCGAGTCCTTCCTGAGTGCAGGCGGGGCTCTCTATCCACTGCGCCACCTAGCGGCCCCAGAATCTACTCTCCTAATTATTTCAGCACCACCATCCTCCCACAAATTCTACCATCACTATTTTTTAAGGTTTTGCCCTAAAAATCACCCCTCTCCTCTCTTTTCCCCCCCATCTTAACTTCACTCTAACTTACTTTTCAGATGTTCTTCATTCTAATTCCTCCTTCCTCCCCCCAATTTTGAGAATATTCTTTAGGCATAAGGACAACAAACCATACAGGGCAATCAGTGCCTTTGAGGACCTGAATTGGTACAGTAATACATTCATTTTGGTTTTCCTGTGACTTGGAGTGATGAATGTCAAAGAGCTTTCTCATCAATATGTAAGAGAGTTAGACTAGAGATCACCCTTAAGGGCCAACTGTGAAGTTTGAGGGTTCTGAAGACAACATGCTGGCACCAGAAGAATGGGACCGACTCTCCATTCTAAGCACCCTATCCTGCTTCTCCCCATACTTAACTTCCCTAGACTTAAAGCCAATCTACTCCATTCTCTTTTAGTCTTCTCATAAGGCAGATGAGAATGGGAGGGCCAGTGAGTTCTGTCTTGCCCAAGATCATACATATTTCCCATGTAGCTGCATTAATTTTGGACATCTTTGAGTACTCTGCCATGACCCCAGTAAAATCATTGGGAAAACTCATCATCTTTCAAGATCCAATCGACTCTGGTACTCAGCACACCTCGTCTGACTCTGTTTGGAGGGTGGAACCATGAACTTCTCAACCTTCAGTTAAAGGAAAGGAGAGACATCTCAACTTCTCGTTTCCCATTCTGCTACACTCATTTTAGACTTCTTTGGTTTCTCCACCATGCCCCTCCCCCACCTCTCCCACTTTTCAGTCTTTTTTTAAAATGTTTTGTCTCCCCCACTACCTCTCCCCCCTTAGATTTGTAAGCTTCTAGAGGGAAGGGACTCTCTTTTTAAAAAATATTTGTATTCCTGCATACCTGGCACATTGTAGGTACTTAATCAAAGTTTACTGACTAATGACAAAGCAATACAAATAGTAAGGCGCAGAATTAGGAGAATCTGGGTCCTTTGAATCCAAACCCAGCTCTGTTTCCACTGCACCACAATGCTTTCAAGAACGTCAACAGGAATATTACTGAGGACATTATGCTTTTTAAACAACATAATTTTTTTAAATTGCTAAATGCCTGCTCCTGTGCGGAGCACTGCTATATGTTATTTTTAAAATCACTGATACAATTTATCTTGACACAAGAAACACTTTCCAACAAATTCCCTTACAAAACATATAGGTGGACAACAGTTTATCATTTAATAGAAAGCCGGGATGCACCTTTTAACTTCAACAGAATGTCACTAACACTGAGCATTACATTTAACTAGGGAGAACATTGCTTTTTTAAACAATTTTTATAGTTGTTCATAATTTTAACTTTCCTTTCTGTGTTAGAAAAGCAGTCTTTTAGACGTCCTACCAGATCTCTGCTGTTAAGTCTATATTGGAAACAGGCAAGGGAGGAGGAAACTTTCTGCATGACTAAAATTAATTATAACAGAAATTACTCTGTGTATCTTGGAAATCATATTGCCACCTTCAATTAAGTATTTACAGGGTACAAAACACTAAATACTTTGGAGGGGAACAAATATCATCATTTTGAACCACAGCATCCCTTAGCATTTGTACACAAGAACTTTACATCTTAAATGAGCAATTTTTAGAGGCAGAGGGTCTCTGGGTTCATATTCCTCCTTCGACATTTGTCCACAGGCACTTTACCCTCTAAGCCTCAGTTTCCTACTCTCTCAAATGTGGCTATTATCTGTAGCACCTATTTCATGTTGTTGTTGTTTGTCCTTTGTTCTCAAAAAGGACCATGACATCAAGGGAGGCGATGCCATGACTTGCAAGTGGATTTAAGGGAGGGAGGGCTCTGCAAAGTCACCAGCCTCATCTTCCTCCAGAGCCATCTGGGTCCAGTGGCAAGATATAGATCAGAACGACTGGAAATGGCCCTAGATTCTGTGGGAGACATTGGCCTTTTTAAGCTAAGGTCTTTAACAGGTCTCCGTTTGACTAAGGCAACATCCATTCAGTGATTAAGGCTAGGTAAGAAATGAGGCAGAGAATGCCCTCTTGTGCACCACCTAGCTGCCACTTAAATTTGATTATCTTCTTTTCTAGCATTCTCTGTGTTATATCATGAGTAGAAACACTAGGTGATTTTAATTCAGCAGCTTTGGAGGCCATAGAATAATTCTTTCTTCCCTTGGCGCCTAGTGAGTTTTCTTTTTCAAAATATCTGATATAGATTTGATGATATGCATACATTGTTAATGTGCTGCATGGTAATTAGGTGATAATGGTAAGCAGTTAATGTAAATGACTTTAGTTATTATTGCTTTTACACGGCCCTGGTGAATTTTTATTATTCTTAAAGTTACTTTTAGAATCCAAGATACACTTTTTTTTAAAGTGCATAAAACATAAGTTCAAGGGTTCACGCACAACTTCCCTCTTATTCTTATTTATATGTGTTCTCAGGATAGTGTTTACTAGAGATTTTTTAAAATTTGAATTTTATTATTACAAACATCAATAAACATGAAATTTCTATGTTCAAAGAAAAATAGAAAAAGAGTATACATACAAAACTATGGATCTCTTATATATAGCCTGTTTTTATCATCAGACTTAATCAGGTAGTACCAACACTGTCTTGCCTATTTTAATCTATTCAGAGTTTCCTTTAAAAGTCTCTGCTTCTTCCTTTTTTTACATTTGAATATGTGTGTTCTCATTTAAACTTTCTTCTGCTCTCTTCTGTGTATTTTAATTTCCTTTTTATTATTATGAACTTGACAAACATCAACTAAAATGAAGACTTCATAACTTTGACTGTGAATGGAACAAACTTATTCCTAAAACATAGGAAGCTAGCAGAATATATTAGAAAGGAGAATCCAACAAGATGTTGCACACAAGAAATACAGTTGAAATAGATAGCTTCAAAAATGAAGGACTTGGGGCGGCTAGGTGGTGCAGTGAATAGAGCACCGGCCCTGGAGTCAGGAGGACCTGAGTTCAAATTAGGCCTCAGACACTTGACACACTTACTAGCTGTGTAACTTTGGGCAAGTCACTTAACCCCAATTGCCCTCCAAAGAAAAAAGCAAAAAAAAAAATAATGAAAGACTGGAGCATAATTTATTATGTGTGCTTCAGAAGAATCCAAAATAACAGGGATATAATCATGAACTCAGAAAAAGCAACAATAAAAATAGACACAGTTAAAAGAAATAAGTAAGAAAACCTCATTATATTTAAAGTCTCAACAGGTAATGAAATACTATAATTATATTCACCAAGTGGCGTAGCATTTAAATGCTTAAAGAAGAGCTAATTGAACTATAGAAAAAAAATAGACAACAGATGGGGATCCCAGTATGCCCCATCTCAGATCTAGACAAATGCAACATAATGATGAATGAGAAAGAAATTAATGACCTGAATAGAATTTTAGAGAAGTTGGATATGATAGATCTCTGGCAATTTCTAAATGGGAACTGAAAGGAGTATACATATTTTACATCTTTGCAAAAAGTAACTTTCTACACTTTACAAAAAGTGACTAAGGACTAGAGAATAAGCAGTTTATAAACAAATGCAGAAAAGCAAAATGTTTAACACCTTAACAAATCACAAAACAATGACAGTTATAATCAATAAGGAACATTTGAAGTAAGGAAAGAAACTCATATGGACATACATGATATAATCCTAAAGAATTTGTGAATCAAATAACAAATCATGGAAATGATTTTATTAAAGAAAATATTAAGACACCATACCAAAACATTGGGGATGCAGCTGAAGTAGTCCTTAGACACATACATTAAATAGTTATATAAACAAAAGAGAAAGATCAGATAAATGAATTAGACATACAACCAAAGGAATCAGAAAAGAACTAAACACAATAATAGAAATTCTGAAAATCAAAGAAAGGATCAATAAAATTAATGTTATCAAATTGGAGCCAGAAGAGAGTTTGGAGGACACCTAACTCCAATTTTATAAAGGACCAGAGAGGTTAAGTGATTTCAAAAGGTCATATTTATAGTAGGTGACAGACAGGAGATTTGAACCCATATTTTCTGATTCCAAAGCCCATTGCACTATTGAAAGAGAAATTTTGAAATCTGAAAGTAGTTTGCTAAGCAGCAACATAACTAGTTTCATTTTGTATTGTATTTCCTTCCTTCCTTCCTTCCTTCCTTCCTTCCTTCCTTCCT